>NC_043707.1:78185531-78191250 GCF_006229205.1 Suricata suricatta
AAAAGGTGGACAAAACTCAAACATCTCTCAACTGATGAATGGATAAACAAAATGTGGTAAAGCCACAAAATAGAATATGTGGCCATAAAAAGAAATGAAGTACTGATACATGCTACAACATGGATGAACCCCAAACACATTATGGTGACTGAAAGAAGCCAGACACAAAAGGCTATATATTGTATGACATTTACTAAAATGTCCAGAATAGGCAAATCCATAGACAGAGAAAGCACATTAGTGGGTGCCTAAGCCTGGCGACAGGGTGGGAGAATAGAAGAGTGACAGGTAAAGAGTACAAGGTTTCTTTCTGAGGTGACAAAAATGTTCTAAAATTTGTGGTAGTGATTGCACAACTCTGTGAATATACTAATAACTACTCAAGTGTACAATTTAAATGGGTGATTGTATGGTATGTAAATTATATCTCAATACAGCTGTTAAAAAGAAAAAAAATTAAAAAAATTAAAAAAATTAAATGTACATCCATCCTGGTTGTTCATTTATTAAATATACTTACAATAAAGATTAAAAATGGTTACATGTAATTCTGGAAAAACAAAAAATTTCATGAGTCGCATTTGAGATAGATATACTAAACATAAAATTTATTTTTTTACTATTTTTAAAATTTTTTCTTAGTGTTTATTTATTTTTGAGAAAGGGAGAGAGCAAGCTGGGGTGGGGCAGAGAGAGAGAGAGGGAGACAGAGTATCCAAAGCAGGCTCCACACTCTGTGCACAGAGCCCAATGTGGGGCTCAAACTCACAAGCCATGAGATCATAAGTGGATGCTTAACCAATTGAGCCACTGAGGGACCCCTTTACTGGTTTTTTTTGTTTGTTTTTCCTTTTTATTTTAAGTTTTTATTTAAATTCCAGTTAGTTCACACACAGTGTTATATTAGTTTCAGGTGTACAAAACAGTAAAGCCTCCATTTTTGTGAGCATAATTCATTCCAGAAACATGCTTATAATCCAAAGCACTTGTATATCACAGAGAACTTCAAGAACCATTGGCTCAGTTGTAATCATGTAACGTTTGGTTTCAGGTACTATTCGTATTGCAAAACACTGCTCATTTATCAACTCAAAATGTATTAGAAATGTTTGCTCATCTCATGGAACACTCGCAGAGCAAGTTACCCACTATCCAAGGCTTTACTGTTATAGTGATTCAACAAGTCCATACATCCCCCAGTACTCATCACAACTGCCCTTCTTAATCCCTGTCACCTATTTAACCCGTCCCCCCACCACTTCCCACTGGTAACTATCAGCTTTTTGTCAATAGTTAAGAGTCTATTTCTTGGCATGTCTATCCCTCTTTTTCCCTTTTACTCATTTGTTTTGTTTATTAAATTTACATTAAAGTGAAATCATATGGTATTTGTCTTCTTCTGACTTATTTTACTTAGCATTGTACTCTCTTTCTCCATCCATGTTGTTTCAAGTGGCGAGATTTCATTCTTCTTATGGCTAAATAATATTCCAGTGTGTGTGTGTGTGTGTGTGTGTGTGTGTGTGTGTGTGTGCGCGTGGCTGGGTGGGTGGGTGTGTGTGCGCACATGCACGCGCACACGTGTGCACACTTCCATATCTTGACTACTGTAAATAATGCTGCTATAAGCATAAGACAGGATGTACCCCTTTGAATTAGTGATTTTATATTCTTTAAGTAAATACTCAAATAGTGCAATTACTGGATCATGGAGTTGATCTATTTTTAACTTTTTGAGGGACCTCCATACTGTTTACATAATGGCTACCAATTCACATTCCCACCAACAATGTAAGAGGGTTCCTTTTTCTCTACATCCTTGCCAACATTTGTTGTTTCTTGTGTTTTTGATTTTAGCCATGCTGGCAGGTGAGAGGTGAGATCTCATTGTGGTTTTGATTTACATTTCCCTGATGATGAGTGATGTTTAACATCTTTTCATGTGTCTGTTGACCATCTGGATTTCTTCTTTGGAGAAATTATCTGTTCATGTTCTTTTAATCACTACTAAATAACATTAGACAAATGGAATTCTTGCTAGTTATTTTGATGTCCAATCTTGCAAATTAGGTAATTCATGTGGAATTTTACGTTAATTATAAAACCACATTAAAAAATTTTTTTCATGGCAGCAACGTAACCCGAATTTTAAGAGATTGGTGTTTTAATCCTCTCTATGTGCTTTTAAGCAAATAGCTTCTTCAAGCCATAGATTTTGTCTATTTAAAATAGTATAATGGAATAATAGTACCACAGTAAAGATCAAATTAGATAATTGATAAACTCCATGAATCTAAAATCCCACTCAGGAGAAGCTGAATTTCACAACTTGATAAAGAGGCCTACTCACCTACTCATGGTCAGATCTAGATAGTCTCAAGATACAAGCATAGTTATTGGTAAATGAATATCCCTTATAATGATAGAAGGAGACTCAGAAATCTCAGAGAAGGGAGGATGGAAGGCTGCTCAGACTTCTGAGAAAGGTTCCACTATAAACAAGATAATGAAGAGTTGTTGTCATGGTAAATAGTTTAGGCCTGATTTTGAAGGTGATGAGGAAAGGAATAATTTGAAAGCAAGTGGGTAAAATAGTCAGAGTCATTTTTAGGAAGAGAATTAGAAATTCAAAATGAAGAGGCAAAGTGGTAATCCTTTGGGAAACAAAGTAGTGAAAAAGAAAACAGTTAGGCGGCTACACATTAGGAAAAACAATATGAAACTTGACCTACAGTGGCAATTGCAATGGAGAGTGAAATCAAGAAACTTGTATGTTGGGACTCAACACCCAGGTATCAACTCTTAATCATCAGAGCAAAGGATGACTTATATTCCATAAAGAAATGTGTCATTATGCAAGGGAAGTCTAAACCACTGGCTTTTGCTCAGATGGTAGTTAATAGTTACAAATTTAATAATGGCACTCTAACCTACTTTCAAATTTTACTCAGCATCACATCCGAAATGTTAAATTGCAGAGGGTGGTTATAATCTTATAAAGAATTACTGGCAAGACTTATGAGGTTAAAGCCTTTCCGAGCAATGTTGTTATGTGATGGTAGAATATCTTCCGTTTTTGAAATCTGCAGAGGTATTTCTTCTGAGGCTAGAGACACTAAAATCGTCTCCCTATTGATCCTACTCCATGATTAGTCCTCACAGAGCAGGACTGTGGAGAGTTCCTAAACACAAGTACAAGTGAATGACAAAACTGCCAGCCCACAGGCTTAGTCTTGACAATGCTTCATTAGGTCAAAATGAACTGCTGCCTCCATTCTGAACTGAATCACAATTCACAGTAGGTCCTCCTGACATGTAAAGGCAAGCTGGTCCAAAATATATTGATATTTTAGTTGGATATAAGCAGTAATGGGCTTACATCAGTAGAGGACAAACCTCCTATCTTCACAGGCCTGGAGGGTAGGCTAGCATGTTAGGGAATATAGCGGACAGAAATCAGTTGATACCTCTTTATTATAGCATAAAACCACAGCCACCAAAAAATCCAAACTCTTTTTATTTCAAGGCCTCAGCACATGGAGTTCTTCTTAGAAAATTCTTCCCAAGGATTACAAGTTGCTGATTAGTGCAGTTAATAGGAAGTGTGTGCCATAACTCTTCTGATTTAGTTAAAATTCACAGGAGCCATAGCTACATCTTCTGGAGAATTCTACCTCTTGGGAAATGTCATTATTTTTTTTTACGGCACCATTAGGAGCATCATTAAAGGACGACTTTAAGAGCTGCCTAACCACAATTTAGGGAGCAAATAACTATGTAGTACTTCTAATTTTAGCTTCTTTAATTCTCAAAACATTTTTGAGCTCTCTGTTTTGCATTTTCTTTTGAGTATTGCTCTGAGGAAATCACTAATCTTATAAAACCATAATCATAAGTGATGACAAATGTCACAATCATCACAAGCTATATCCTATTGTTGTTTTCAACTCTTCTAATGGCTCACATTTTACAAACTGGTGTACTTGTAATTTCAAAATGATATATTTCAGAATGATATATTTAAATAATTGACTACTTCAAACATGTTTCTCTGTGTTTATGTTTGACATCCTTTGTAAGTCTCCCAGAGACCAATGACATATTCTTCTTCAGGGGGAGAGGAGTTTCCCTGAGTGGGACCATGTCTTGATAAACCTCAGTGTGCAGTTTTTTCTTCTGTAGTTTTTTTTTCTTCTTACCTTAGAAATGCCACTTACATGGACTTATATAAAATGCTGCATTTTTAATGCCTTTAGAATGAGATTTCGAGTTCAAGAATTTTTATTTAGTTTGGGTCCACTTATTCTCTACAATCATTCTAATTGTTTGAATAAAATCCAGTATAATAATTTACTTGTCCCCAAAGTATTAGTATTATATTTTATTTGGAAATGGAAAAAGTTTTAGTACTACCCCCCCCAACCTTGAAACCCAACAACCGACTCAAGATTTATTTTACTAGAGTAGGAAATTATTTTAAAACCAACTGGACTCAAATAGGAGTGGAAAATGTAAGGATCAAAGAAGATTATAAACATTGGAAGTGTAAGGGAGGAAAATGTAAAATTGATCCAAATAGCCTTGTTCATTTTCTTTAAAAAGAACAACAAAAAGAGCTTTCTGGTTAGTGATAAAACATAAGCAAT
This sequence comes from Suricata suricatta, assembly GCF_006229205.1. Lineage (NCBI taxonomy): Eukaryota > Metazoa > Chordata > Mammalia > Carnivora > Herpestidae > Suricata > Suricata suricatta. Next base: position 78,190,178 of record NC_043707.1, read on the forward strand.
AGTGCAATGTTTCCAGACTACTATGGGAATATTGCCAGTCTATACGACGAGTCTTCTGACACCAGTAAGAGATACTTGACCAGCTAAACTGTGGCCTCACCTCCATCTGCTTTGTCTTTTTATACGTGACTCTTACTGTCAATCTGTAGCTGTGTTCTCTGGCCCCTTCCTGCATAGCTCTGGCATTTTTCAAGTCCAATTTGTTTCAGATTGGAGCAAAAGCAGTTCTTAGGAAAGGAATTAAATGGCCAGTACTAAAATAGTGATACAATTTTGAATTGTCAGAAAGCTTCACAGTTCTTTGTATGTTTCGTATCCTGCCATCTATGGCTGGTTAGCATAGTTGATTAGGCCAGTGGTTCTCAAAGTGTATTCTTCAAATCAGCAGTGCCCTGGAACCTTCCCCGGGACGTTGTTAGAAAGATAAATTTTCTGGCCCTACTTAAGACGGACTGAATCACTCACTGGGGTGGGGCCAAGGAATTTAGCAAGTCTTTCATGTAAAACAGATGATGCTAATATTTGAGAACCACTGGGTAATAAACCGTTGATAACAAGCTCAATCCCTGTATGGGTCAGTTTCTGTACCTTTATCTCAATATCACAGACTGTATGCCTGTTATGGGCTGAGTTGTGTCCCTCCAAAATTAGCATGTTCAAGTCCTAATCCCCCAGCTCCATGGAAGGTGACTGGATTTAGAGATACGGTCTTTAAAGGTGTAATTAAGGTTAATAAAGTCACTAGTGTGGGCCCTGGCTAATATGACTGGGGTCCTTATAAGAAGAGGAGATTATGTACTGATGAAAGGCCATGTGAAGACTCGGGAAGAAGACAGCCACCTACAAGGCAGGGAGACAGGCCTCAGAAGAAATCAACCTTACAGACATCCTGATCTCAGACTTGCAGCCTCCCCAATTGTGAAGATAGAAATCTCTGTTGTGTAAGCCGCCCAGTCTGTGGTACTTGGCCGTGGGAGCTTTAGCACACTAACACAACTCCTAATTAACCCACTTAACCATCTGCAAACTATTGGTCACAGCAGACATCTGGCCACAAGGGAAAATAGCATTAC
>NC_043707.1:78191350-78208739 GCF_006229205.1 Suricata suricatta
GATATGCATATTGAAATAGCCTTATTTGAAAGAGGGAAATAACTGAAAACAAAAACAGCTCTCCTTCAACAGGAAAATTGTTATTTAAATCATGGTACACTTGTACTATGTAAGAGTATTTAGTTGTTAAAAAGAATACTCTGTATGTACCAAAATGGGTTGTTGAAAACCACAAGTTTTACAACACAACAGTATATCTAGTAGAATCTCATTATTTCGGTGTAGACAAGGATAGGATTGCCTTGTTTATGGGAAAGTTAGCACTACAACAGCAGAAATCATTTTGCTAACCTGGGGCTTTACTAATCAGATATTTTAAAAAATAACTTTCCATGCTTTTATAAGTGGAAATGTAAAGTGCACTTCAAATCCAAAATACAGTTCCTTTAGATTTCAATAATTCTGTCTTTACTGTACTATAAGACCTATAGTAAATATAAAATGGCATTTTCATTATCCTTTCATAAACTACCTAGACTGTTAACTAAACATATTTCATGGATGTGAGATTTTTGATAGCATAAAAACCTTCACACCTCTTTCTCATATTGCATAGTGTACCTTTATCATATTGCGTTCAGGTGGTATTTTTGGAGTCAGAAAGGCAGCTCTATCAGAAATTCTTTGCAATAACTCCCTATGGCAGCTTTGAGCAAAGTACTTGGTAACGATGAACGTACATCTCAGATTACTAAGATTTAACTTTAGCCAGGTTTCTGATTTGTTTTATATACTTCATGTTTAGGTTGGAAATGAAAGGACCGTTCTTACTTGGAGAAAAAGAACAGTTTAAACTCCTTCTAGTACTCTTACACCACTTCAGATTTTCTGACCGCTTGATGGAATTCAGTGGCATGGGGTTTTCAAAGATAAATATATTCTATTCTAAGGAAACTGAGAGTGGAAAGACAAAAATGTATTTCAGACATCCTCATTTATTGGAAAAGCAGCCATTCCAGACAGAGCTGCAACTAGGCAATGTTTGGGGAGTGTCCAGAAGCGTCTCTCTTCCTGTTTTTTCAAAACCAAGTTTTTTCACTTTTTATTCAATAGTGGTTTTTATCTTCTAAAGTGTCTAGTAATTGTGAACAACGTATGTGGCATTTGCTCTCCCTTATCTCTATGGCTCATAAGCTACTTACAGGAATGGATCCTAAAGGCTTTCATTCCATGATATCTTTAAATTAAAATAAAAAAATTTAAGTTTAGGTTTGAATTATATTATAGGAAGGCACAAATGGAAAGATTTGACCTAATATGGAAATCATTAGTGGGGTCTACCAATTATTTTCAGTTCTCCTCCTGGGCATACTGTAGTATTACACTAATTTGCCTCCCTTAAAGGTCACAGGGGCATCCCTTGCTTTGTCTGGAGATGTGTGAGCGGAAGTAGTGTGTCTTCCCTCTAGATGGAAGCTCTACGAGCCAAATCAGAAATCACCGTGCCTTCTTTCCCTGCAGCACGGCAAACAACATATAGGGTGGTGGCTGCTCTGAGTCATTACAATAGAAAAGCTCCCTTTCTTTAATGTTTTTTTAAATTTTTTTAATTTTTATTTTTGAGAGATACTTAACCGACTGAGCCACCCAGATGCCCCAAGACCCCCTTTCTGAGTGGACAGAGCCATAAGTGAGACTTTGTGGGGGGTCATTGTTATCACAGACATTTCTCTAATATCCTGACACATTTAGGCCATTGCATTTTGGAAATTTTCAGATTCCCAACAAAATTATGAACTGCTGAGGGCGTCTGGATGGATCAGTTGGTAAAGTGTCTGACCTCAGCTCAGGTCATGATCTCACGGCTCGTGAGTTCAAGCCCCTCATTGGGCTCTGTGCTGACAGCTCAGAGCCTGGAGCCTGCTTCGGATTATGTGTCTCCATCCTCCATCTCTCTCTCTGCCCCTCTCCTGCTCACGCTCTGTCTCTCTCTGTCTCTCAAAGATAAATAAAACATTGAAAAAATAGTTTTTAAATTATGACCTGCTTAGGTGAACCACAAAAAAGAAAAGAAAAGAAAAGAAAGAAAGAAAGTCAATGCCACAGAGAAGTAGGTAGGAGAGACATACCACAGATAATAAAGAAAACAAGGTGAAATTCTTCCTACCAAATAGATAAAAATGGAAGTTTAGGTTCAAGACTTCCAAGCTTTATATGACCTTCCTAAAAATAGATCCTTGATAAACACTAGTCCAAGTTTATTATAAATCATTTGTTTGAAGTTTTAAGCTAAAACACTAAATTACATTAGTTGCATACTGATACAAATAACAAAATATACAAATCACTTTAATCTCATACAGTGCAGCACATACAAGGAACACAAAATATATTTATTCACATAACACATGGCATCTACTATTAAAATGCATCAGTAACAAGTTGAAGTCCAACACTATTTACCAAGTGGTAAAATATTTTGACACCTAGATGAAGAAGTAAGAAGATGTCCATACCCACCTTCATATTCTGACCTTAGTTTATTAATTTGGAGCAATAATGGCAATGCAGGTATAGCTAGCATCAGGTTTCACAAAAAGTTCATCTACATATTTAGCAGGTGCTCTTACCTGGGTTCTAAATTCAGAATAGACACAAAACTAAAGCAGGTTTTTCTTTTACAGAATGAAAATGAGCAAACAAGATCATTTATTCCATAAGACATACGTGTGTGTGTGTGTGTGTGTGTGACCTTTTGGGTATTTTGCACTTCAGGAATACAAACCAGTAAAAGCAACTTCCGACCTTTAGGAAAAATTAGAATATTTCTGTCACCTAGTTAAATCTTTAGTAAAAAGTGTGATGCACTGAGATGCACCTACAACTAACTATGAGTCAGCATTATCTGTCTTTGTAGTCATAATCAGAAAAACCCACATGCTGTTGGCTTTTTGGTTCATTTTTTAAAGTCACTAAAAAAGAAAAAGTCTATCACTAGTAAGCCATTTTCCCAGAATAATATAATTCCCCAGAAATAATAAGATCAAATAGTATGTGAAGTTGTTTTGATACTGCTTTACCCAATGAGAAGGGAAATTCAGTTGCTCTGGTAGTCTAATTATGCATTTTAAAACAGAACTTAGGGGCGCCTGGGTGGCTCAGTTCGTTGAGCATCCGGTTTCAGCTCAGGTCATGATCTCACGGTTTGTGGGTTCAAGCCCCACATTGGGCTCTGTGCTGATGGCTCAGAGCCTGGAACCCATCTTCAGATTCTGTGTCTCCCTCTCTCTCTGCCCCTCCCTAATTTATGCTCTGCTTCTCAAAAATAATAAATGTTAAAAATTTTTAAAAAAACACAGAGCTTAAAATTTCAAAATTAACCTGTTGCACACTATTTGTGCTATTTATTTCCACTAATCTGAACAAATGTACTTTCACGTTAAACATTTATACGAAAGTTATCAATGGATGTGACACTTCATTATTCAACATACGACACGATGTCAAACTACACTGAAATATATAATAACAGGAATAAAATTGTGAAGTCAGATATATGCATATTGTCATGTTCACCTTATTTCATTTTCCTTAGACAAAAAGCCTAAAACAATGTAAACACATATTCTTTTACTTTATTTCTTTTTCAATTTTTGGTATCTATTTCTTGGGCTTAACATCATTATAAAACCAACTTAGTTGCCCTAAACCTACAGTCAGATAATACAGATAATCCTTCCAGGATGTGCGCAGAGTGAGTCCCTGTCATTCCCTACCACCTTACATGCCAGGCCTTCCCACATCCGGTAATGTCTCGTATCTCTTCAGTACAGATACACATGGCCAGGGTTACACGGCAGCAACAGAGCAACCATTGTGCCATTTCCTTAGAAGCCTTAAGGAGAAGAGGCCTGGAATCCTGGGTCACAATGCATGGAAGTGTTTGCTACAGCATCCTATCCAGCATGAGGAGGAAGGATGAAATTTTGGTTCCCTGTGCCTCAGTTTCTAGGACACCAACACTCTCTTAAGTAGCTATGGGAAATAAATGTTTCCTCTAAGTCATCTAAAAGTCCTAGGCTTTAAGTGCTCTTGAAACACATGAGAACATTCATGTAATGTAACAGTAATCAAAAATTGCAATGGTTCTTTAAAGTATATACACTGGATACATATATATACATATATATAATTGTCTATAATTGTCACTTGAAACAAAATGCACAAAAACGTTGCAATTCCATGCTTATTTTGCATAAAAAATTTCTTGTCTGTAATTCAACTGGCAAGTATTTACTGAACATCTTCTATGTGTTCTATATATAAGAATAACCTTTGTGTGACTCTCATTTACTGGTCTTAAGCTAAGAACATGATGTGCCTGTGTGTGTTGTGGGGGTCGGTAGGTGTTTCCTTTCTTTGAATTCACCGGAAAAACTGGTTTCCTTTAAGCCTTAATGAGGTGATTGCTTCATTTCTTTTAATTTATTCATAAGAATGTACCTAAATTCACAAAAGCTAACAACTTCTAATGTAAATTACCAGCCAAAAGCAAAAAGTTGTGAATATAATAATTTAAGTCTAGCTGAACCACACAGAGAAGGTTAGTTTTAAAAAGGACCACAGTTAATGAAGGTAAAAATTCTTTTACAGAAATACATTTCCTTACTATGAAACAGAACTACCTACCCTATGTTCTGATGACCCCAGGACATTTTGAATGATTACTAAATTTTGGGAGGTTGAATTATACAGGCGAGCAAAGTCTAAAGTATCACTGGGAAATGTGGGGAAAGATCATTATCCCCTGATCTCTTGGTCAACCATAATAATCATCTCCAAATGCCTGATTAACGGCCAGTTTTCCCCTTGACACAGGTAGCAGAGGCTTTAAAGATCCCATCTTCCAGATTTAGTGAACCAGCTTTCAACAGAAATTTCTCATATGCCTGGGGGAGTGTGTGTGTGCGCATGTGCGCGTGTGTGTAGAAAGCACAAACACACTAGCTACAGGTAGTCTCTGAATATTATCTATAGACTGTGCTTCTTTGGTTCTCTGATACAAGAACAAGAGCTCAAGCCGAACTCCTTTGCCACCACTTTTTGTACCTATCACTGGGCTTTAAGTTCTGTTTGTTGGCATTACCTGTGGCAGAGCTTCTTAGGATCTGCTCTGCCTCAAATCGTCCGTTTATGTGCTGACACAGAGCCTTTGTTTCTCTAAAAATTATTTGCTGTGCACTAGAATTTTCAGAGGACAAGGAGATTACTTGAAAACTGTGCAAATCTATACCTTCCCCCTCCCCAATAAAAACAAAAAGAAAAACAAAAAACCCTTCAAACAACAATTTACCTCCATAGTAAAACATGCAAGCAGTCATGTTTGTAGAAATGACAAGGCTCGTACTATAGCAGTTCGCCAGGGAAGGCCATCTGTCGGCCATACCTGGTGTAAGGGAGGTCATTATAATAAGCCACAGTGAACCCCATGTGACATGACCATACGTATAAGGATTGAAGCAACATAATGAGGGGTGTAATAGACCAGGTCAAACAGTGAGAGGGCTCCCCTTCACTGAGCCTCATTTATAAGGAACACTTGCAGAGCAGTAACCCCCAAACCACCCATTTCACTGTGCAGATAAGTATTGAGATGTTCTTTGTCAGATAGGCCGAGTAAATACTTTAGACTTCAACATAGTCACTCATTCCAAAAGCATTAAGTAACACAAATAAGCCCAATTTTTTTCCCAATTTGACTCCTCCATGGAATGATCCCACCCTGTTTACCTCCAGTTGACAAAACAAGTGAAAAGATGTAATTACACAGCTATTTGACCAGATTTTAAAAGCTGATTCTGACAAAATGCCCCCAAACTAATTGCTGAGGTCTGAATTTTCCAGTTAGGCTTCCTGTATCTAGCCAATTAAGTGAAATATTGACAACACTTTTAATTTTGTCTTAGACCTACATCGACTTACTGTTCTATTAAACTAGGTGCTCGCTGATTTGTTTTCTCTGTAACTGGTGACTCAGAAATAGCAGCAACCTTTAGGGAATTTTTAATGGAGCTGAGCTCCCAAACATGCAAGCTGATAACATGCTCTCCACAGCAACGTCGGACAAGTTTGTAGAGATTCCTAAGGACTGCCTTCCGTAGTAGAATATACACCCAGGGATCTAAGATTTGATTCCACGTTGCCATTCGAAGAGCAAAAAGTGTTGTTTCACAAGTCTCCAGAGAATGATTTCCATTTATTCCGATGTTGGCCATTGTCACCTGAAAAACAAAATAACAAAATCAGTTGATACAGGCGTTTTCTCCGTCTTATAGTTGTTTCGCTTAACTAGCTAGGCTACAGGGTATCCATTTCACTTTCTGCAAAGTGATGCTATTTTGCAAAATAGTGACAAAAAGAAATGAACAGTAGCAGAAACACTGATGTAGACCTCTGGATCCTTTGAGTTCAAATTGACATTGGAACTACAACAATGATAACATATTTGGCAAGTCAAATGTACACAAACAGAATGACCCAACAGAGGACAAAAACTTAGACCAGTAACAGCCCTTTTCTTACTTTGAGGAGTGGTAAGTTCAAAGGCAACATACATTTACAGGTTTCAATAAAAAAACTAAAGTTTATTTATGTAAACAAATTAAAGCTCAGATAAACTAAAGTGTAGGTAAACTAATAGGTAAGAGGTTCTGTAAGGATGCAGGTCCGATCCGGCCCTCCCCACCGGGCCTCCAAGCCTTCCCAGCCTTCCCGGAGCAGGTAGCGGGCACACTGCCAGGGTGGAAATGCACAAGGGGCCGGTGGGGGGGGGGGGTCCGCGCCAGCGCAGGTCTGATCCAGCCCTCCCCTGTACTTAAAGGGGAAGGCGCCAGCTTCCTGAAAGGGTGCACCTTAAGGAGGGACAACTCTTGCGGCGCCCAATCGGGAGAGGCCAGCCAATACCTTTGACCTTTCTAGAGGCGGGCCTAGTCACGCCCCACGTGGGGCGTCCTGGGCCCACTCTGATTGGTCAATACTCCAACTATTGTGATTGGCTCCCACAACTGCCAGTATTGATGGGGGGGCAGGGATTGGATCACTGTACACCTGTCATCATTTCCTGTAACTCCCCCTCCCAAAGGCATAAAAGGCCCTGCCCTGCCTTTGTTCGGGGCTCTCTCCACGTGGCCAGTGGGTCCACGTGGCTTGTGGGTCAGGTGGAGGCTGTAAGCCCAGCTTAAGCTTGTAATAAAGGCCCTTTGCTTTTGCAGGCATGACTCGGTCTCCCTAGCAGTCTCTGGTGTTTGTTTTGGGGTGATTTTACAAACTTGGGTACAACAGTTCTTAAAAATGAATTTAGAGCATCTGGTACAATTTGCACATGGAAATGGTATTGTTCTAGCATGCTACTTTTAGAATTTTCTGCTTAGTAACCACGTACCGATTTCTTATTTCATATTCCCTTCTCTATATCCCTCACCCTAGCCTTAACTTGGCTAAAATATTCCAAAAATGCAATGGAATTTTCTAAGGGTTTTGAGGGAATGAGTCCCCTCTACACTACCATTTGGTCAACAATAACAATGTAGATTTTGGTCTCATGTATTCATTTCCTGACCACCCATGATGTTAAAGAGCTCACTTTGTGGAATAAGTTTCATAAATGGCCCCAGCCGCGTTAGAACTTGTCCAATCACTGAGGCCAGCTTTGTCTTCCAACTAAATACTGCAGAACAAACAAACAAGAGGGCTTTGAAAACACCTTGGCTATAAAAACAAATAAGAACTAAATGAAGTGAAGGTGAGACTGAAAAACTAAGGGAGGGTTAGATCACTATACCACCAGCATTAAGAGAAGATATAACAAAGCCTAAAACCCAAATAAAAAGAGAATCAAGTCTTTCCTGTCTTCTTAATGGACCATTAGCAGAAAGAAATGTCTTAATTTGACCTGACGATATTAATGGCTGAAGGATGAATGTCCCTCATCCAAGCCTTCATTATCAACGCAACAAAGTACAGACCCCTTAGCTGGCTGGCTCCTAGGTGACCCATCTGAAGTCTGCTGCAGCCCATCTGCCCTGCAAATCTTCGGGGCTCCAGCTGCCATGAAGGCCACAGCTGGCCCAGATGCACCTGCCCTTCTGAGCTTTGGCTTATCTGACTCTATTTTAAACTCCTGTGCTCCCTTTCTCTGCCTGGTAAACCCTGATCCATTCTTCAAGCCCGATGGAAAATGAGCTCATCTCCATGACACTTTCCCCAACTTTACCAAGATGAATTAGCAAGTTGCTCCCTCTTCTGTCCTACCACAGCCCCCTGCCGATCGACAGTTATATCTCTTGCCACAGTGTGTAATAATTATGCATTTATCTCTGTATCTGTTAGCGTCTCTCCTTTTTTTCCTTTTTCCTTTTTCTTTTTTTTTTTTCTAATATCCAGTACAAAAGTTGACACCTAGGATATACCCAGTAAGGATTGGAATGACTAAAATTGTATTATTTTCTATTCATTAAGGCTATTTCTGGAAGCACAGCAAAACTTGTGATCATCCATTATAACCAACTAATATTTTGAGGCTTAAATGTTTCTGGAAGTTTTAATATAACAGCATCCATTAGTGAAGGATTCCAAAATGGTTTATTGTCACTCAAAGAAAGATCTTACATTCCATGCTACTTCCCTGGGAAATGGTTCTTTCCTTCTGGGTTCATTTCCTAGGGAAATAATGTATCAAATTTCAGCCCTAAACATCCTGTAGCTAAATAAGGCCAATTAAGTTTCAACACAGAAAAAAATCACAGTCCTTAGGTTGTCTGGGTGGCTTAGTCAGTTAAGTGCCTCAGGTCCCGATCTCATGGCTCATGAGTTCAAGCCCTGCGTCGGGCTCTGTGCTGACAGCTGAGTCTGGAGCCTGCTTCAGATTGTGTGTGTGTCTCTCTCTCTGCCCCTCCCCTACTTGCACTCTGTCTCATCTGTCTCTCTCTCAAAAATAAATTTAAAAGATTAAAAAAAGAAAAAAAGAAAAAAATCACAGTCCTCACCCAATAAGTACCTGGGTCAGGTACAGGCTCTTAGTCACTGTTCCCCAAGTGAGCCAATAGGATAGAACGAATAAATCTTTATGAGCCTAGTACCTCTTAGAAGAAAGCAGAGCCAAGACTCAGGCAGTTGAATTGAGATATTTTACTTTACTTTATATTTTTTTCTTTACATATTTTTTATCTGCTATGTGCCAGGCAAGGATAGAACGGCAAATGAAGTAGGCACGCGCGCCTGCCCCCATGTAATTTACAGTGTCTATTTGGGGGTTGGCGGGTGGGGAGTTGGCTCAAGGAAGAATGAAAAAGTATTTATCTTGCCTTGTGAATATTAAATGAATGTACTTCCTACTAATTATTAGATATGTTTCTAGGAATCTCAGCGCCCAGCCAAGACACTGGGAACAGTTGGAAACAAAGATGCTTCCTGTAATTGTCTAGAACAGCTGGGCGTGGCTTAGAGACATGCAAATTAAAAACACCTGAGTAACAGGACGCGTGCCTCTTTGACTCTCCTCTCTCCTTGCTAACAGCAGTGTGGTCACCAGATGCGCAAAGACATTGTGTCCTCTGCTACAGGAAGTATATTACTATACTTAGTATCGTATTATTGAAAATTCAGGACAATCTAAGCCAACAAAAGGTAAATTATAGTAACTATGTAATGGAAAAATATGTAAGCATTAATGTTTGTGATCCAGCGTTAACTTTTTAAAAAGCAAGTTACTTAACTGTATCAACTTCCCAATTTTGAAAAAAAAAAAAAGCAAACATGGAATTTTGCAGAAGTGTAGAAAGAAGACCAGGGTGTATGTCGGTATTTCAATTGTTTATCTCTAGACAGTAGAATTACAGAAATTTTTGATTTTTGCCTTTGGTTAATCACTAATTTACTAATATTTTATATAAATCATGCATTGCTTCTGTAATTCTTGCATTTTTCCAAGTAATTAGTTGAAACATACTATTGTACTAGAGAATCAGAACTAAAACTAATGTGGATTATTTATGCATGTCTATGTGTATGTGAATGAGGTGCCACAGAATTGCCTGAACAGGCAAGCCCTGATGACGTCGGCAGGAGAAGTGTGGGGGCTGGGGTAGGAACGAAGAAGTCTGCCATGTTCCTTGGGTTGTGTCACCACTCAACTCACAATCCTTGAGAGGCTCCTCCTCTGGTCGGCCCACCCAAACTTGGGTTCCAGAGAGCTGTGTACAGATTCTCACTCCACACTCTGCCTTTCATTTAGTTTCCAAGTGCTATCTATGGAACTAGAGGAATATTATGTGTTATTTTTCTAAAATATCTTCCTTTGAACCTTGACACATTACAGTTGCTCATCATGACTGATGACTGGAATCCTGAGAAATGGGCCAAGTGTTTGGATAGTCTATGGAAAAATCAGTAGATTAACATGATCCCTCTAAACACTCCACACCGAGATGAGAGAGAAATAATGAAGTCAAAAAAGTATATGGGAGGGAGAGATTGTGTTCATTGCAAGTTGCAAAAAGCAAAATAGATAGATGGTGGAATAAATCATCCATTCATTTGGACCATATAATTATATGAATTATTGAGGTCACCAAAATTAATAAATCTGCCAGGCTACTTTACTAACATTTAACAGTTTTATTCTAGAAGCAGTTTTACCATCCTCTGCTGTAAGTCTATGTAGCTCTGGGCCACTATCAGGACCCCAGTGGCTGCTCACAATTAAAAACAATGGTTAACAGCCACTGGGGACAATAAACTATTTTAAAAAATAAAAATAAAACATTATTAACTTCACTAAAAAAAAAAGGAAATGTTTCCTTTTAGGAATCATTGAAAGAAAAAAACAATGGTAAATTTAAAATCATGTTTCTTTTCCTCTGAGCAAGCATAAAAGTAAATTAACCTAGATCTCACTTATATGTGGAATCTAAAACAAACCAATAACAACAAAAACCAAATCACAGATACAGAGAACAGACCAGTGCTTGCCACAGGCAAGGGAGTTTTGTGGTGATCTTAACTAGATTTATTGTGGCGATCATTTTGCAGTATACACAAATATCAAATCATTATGCTGTATACCTGAAACCAAAATACAATGTTACATGTCAATTTTATCTCAACTTTTTAAGATAAGTAAATCAATCTAGCAGTAAGTAGCTCTTGAGTGTTTACTATATCCTGGTATTGTGCTAGATAGTAATGATGCAGAGATGAAAATTTACAGAAATCCCATCTAACATATATTTTGCTTATGTTTCTAGTTTTTACTCCTCTCTCTCAGGCCAAAATGAAATCTTCTCAAAAGCATATATTCTTCTTTGGTTGATTCTCTGTTGTATCCCCAGCACCTGCCACACGTACGGTAGGGCAGTCAGTATTTGTTGAGTGAATTAAATGAATGAAGTCCCTGTGAGGAGAGCCCAGCGAGAAAGAAGACAACGTTGTAGTGTAATTCAGGCATTTAAAAGATCCCATAGGCAGGGCTACTGACTGACATGTGAGCTCGGATGCGGTCATTGGAAATTACAAGATTTTGCAGTCTTTCTAGTATATCACAATTGTAGTTATTCAGACTTGACTAATTTTGAATTCATGGTGATACCGCTGCAGTTTGTCGGAATTTTCTTTGGCACTATTTTTCAAGGAAATTTAAATGACTACATAATGTAAACCATTTTTGGTGGAATGTCCAACTTCTTTAGACAGCAAGCCATTTTTTAGAATTTTATCAACATCTATTTGCAAATGAACAATGTCTATGACAATTATACATGGTTCTCATCTAGTCTCTGAAGTAAGTGTTTTCACACGTAATTATCTTATTCCAAGAGGCACACCATTCCTTCCCTCCTTTCTGTGATCATAGAACACTAGTTCATGGACAGTTTCTTTGGGGAATGATAGTGTATACAGAAGTACAATCCTCTGATTGCAAGTTACTGTTCCTTATAATATTATCATCCACTGATCTTTAGGTCTGGCATTTGAATAACCACAGAGATAGGGGCTAGTTGTGAATAAGCAATTACATTCCAGCCTTATTGGGTGATAAAAAAAAAATTCCAAGGACTGGTCATTCCAGCAGTTATGGGATTCTGGATCATGAGAAAGGCAAAAAGTTTCCCATGAACCAGAACCTGCCACCTAGGAGTGAGAGATACAGCCATGAACGCTAACAACAGAAACTAAAACTGAGTATTTCCCTGTGCTAGGAAAGCTTTTGTGATGTACAGGTCAGATAATCTTCTGAACAACCCAGTGATGTGTGTACTGTTATCTGCATCTTACAGATAAAGAAAGTATGGTCCAGCAAGATAAGGGACCCATCCATGGTGAGTGTCAGAACCTGAATAAAAGCCTGTCCAGGGCCCATCTTCCTAATTACTATGTTAGACTGCCTCCGGGCCCTGCAGTTTACTGGCTCAATCCTCTGCCAAACTTCATCCATGAAGAGTAGACGGAGCCTCCGAAGGACCAGGAGACACTCAGGAAGGCACTTGCCTGAAGGCACAGAGACCTCACAGCAACCACATCAAGGGAAGGTTGTCCTTAGAATCTGTTTCAGCATCAAGAATAGTGCCTTTCCTGGCCCTGTTCCTGCCTCTTCTGCCAACATCCCCACCCACCCTGAGGGGTGGTGGGGATCGAAGGAGAAAACAATGTTAAATGGAGGCCCTGCTCCAATTATAAAAGTGTCTTAAGAAGACCTTCTTCTTCTCCCTTCAGATTAACATGGATACACACACCCTGCCCCTGAGAAAGGCCAAGGATACAAGGCAGAGGCAGGTAAACAAGATTTAAGACTGAGGTCTCCTAGCCAGAGGGATCCAGGGAATTCTGTTCAAAGTGTGTGGCCCAAAGCTGGAGATGATGTAGAGTGCACAGTTACGTGTCCACGGGATCACTACCACCGAGACACAAGTTCATACTTCAGAAAGTAAAGCAGGAAAGTCACTGCAGGATTCTAAGGGCAAAGGGAAACAAAATCCACTTTGCTTATTATATACACAGAACTGTCTACATCACTTCACATGAGAAGACAAAAATCACAGAATCTAAGAGAGAGCAGGAAAGTTTCCTTCATCCAGTTCAATCCTCTGCATAAATTAGAAATTCCTTGCAGGTGTCTTTAAGCATCTTTAAGACTCAGCCCTACTCATGAGAGAATCTCTTCCATTTAAACTGTGTGAGTTGTTGAACATTCTCTATTATCATGAGCTGAAATGTACATATTGTAGTTTTGGTCTTCAGAGCACCGTGGAATAAGTGCTGTCGGCTTTTCATGTACTCTTATAAATAACGCTAACTTTTATCTATTTCTCCATTTCTTCTACTGCTCCTCATACAACATGGCTTGCAAATGTCTGGCTATCCACCTCTTATGCCCTAGTTTCTCAAACTTCCTTTAAAAAAATTCACTGCCCAGAACTAAAGTTAACACTCTCTTATACAGTCCGATAAGTACAGAGTTCAGTGGAACAATCACTTCTTGAAATCCGGACAAACCACTCCTATCTGTGCCTCCAGGATTATGTCAGCCAGTTTCCCCTTGTGAATAGATCCTAGCTTCCAGCACATTACAGGAAATAAGCTTCTTACTTATTAAAGGTACTCCTAATGAATATGTGGAGCAAGACAACCTTCACATTTTCCTGCTTGCTTACAAATAATTCAGACTTACGTGCATAGATGTATAAATATTTAGATATAAATATGCACAGTTATACAATGTATCTGTGTCTATCTCAATGGATTTGTTTTGTGATATAATATCTATTTCTGGAGCCTCAGATGTCAAACCCGAGGTAGGACCCCTGTTTATGCTCTTGTTTGGTGTCTGATCACTTAAGAACCAGAGCATTATTTTATAGGCGCCTAACTTGCCCTCCAGACACAATTAACTTATTCATTTCTCTTATTTCAACTTGTTCATTGTATTTGTCAAGTGTTTCATAACTGCCACCACAGGTCATTTGCCCTGTCCTTCCCTCACCGGGCAGGACCTGTCTAAATCCTCCCACCCTTCCCAGCCCATCCTCCCCAGGAAGTCTTCCCTAAGTCATGCTATGGCTCGTACTCTCTCATTCTACATTCTCATGATGCTCCCCACCACCCCACTGGCATTGGTAGACACACTATCAGTACCACATATAAAATATATTATAACCAAATCATGTCAGCCTAATAGTCCTTCAATTATATTGTAAGTGTCTTATGTCTTTAACTGCCTCAAATCCATCTCCTCTACTTTTGACAGGATAATTGGGAAAAGACTCCCACAGTTGAAATGAGAAAGACATGAAAAAATAGATAATTCCAAGCACAGAATTTCAAAAGCTTAAGCAGAAAGTAAGTCAGGCAGCCCCAGATCCAAGAAGTAAAGGATTAACTGAAAGAAAAAGATAAGTAAATGAAAGCTTATGTGGACTTGTGTCTCAAAGAATGCCTCAGGCCCTGTGACCATTCATCTACAGCCTACCCAGAGTATTTAAGACTAAAAGAACTGGTACAATTAAAGTTAGTTTTAAATTTTTAATTATTTAAATTTTTATTTATTTTGAGAGAGAGTATGGGTGGGAGAAGGGCAGAGAGAGAGAGGGAGACAGAGAATCCCAAGCAGGCTCTGCAGCATCAGCAGAGAGCCCAATGAGGGGCTCGAACTCACAAGCCATGAGATCATGACCAGAATCAAAATCAAGAATGGACACTTAACCAACTGAGCCACCCGGGCACCCAAAATTTTAAATTTTTTAAGGGGATTAATCAGACATTTCCCCAGAAGCCTTTACTGTTGAGGAAGAGGTCCCTCGTCTCTGCTCAAATTGAGAATCATTGCAGAGGGTAAAGAAGAGGCACAGATGCAGAGATTCCCACCTGGCCAGATCCCAGAAGGTTTGGGGGCCTGGGGAGGGGTGAGGAGGTACATTCAAAATGCTACACCAGAGACTTCTCTGCCTTAGAGGTCCTAATCCTGGCTAGAAGTCTTCTGCCATCCCTGCACCTCCTGCGTCAGCTGTTAAATCAAACTTGCTCACTAATCAATGAGTTTGATCTTACTTTAGAGAGGCTTTGGCCCACCTACGGCTGGCCATTGACTATTCCTGTCTGTGGGTGACAGCACCAGCCACAGAGGTTGGAGGGGTGGGGCAGGAAGACCAAACTAGTCCACTGGCGTGACTTAGGTGCTGTAGAAATGATGGGATTCCTTTGCCCCAAAGTGCCCTCAAGAAAGAGAGAAAGGGAAAGGAAAAGCCCTGTTGGTACTTTATATCTTTTAACTATTTCATCCTCATAAAACTCCCAGGGATTGTTACTATTTTTCTGATAGTGCAGATAAGAAAACAAAATCAGAGAGACATTAACTTGCTCAAGTTCACACTGCTGGTTGGTAGAAGAGGCAGGATTTAAACCCAAGTCTGGGGCACCTGGGTGGCTCAGTTGGTTAAACACCCAATTTCAGCTCAGGTCATGATCTCATGGTTCACGGGTTCATGCCCTTGTTGGGCTCTGTCCTGACAGATCAGAGCCTGGAGCCTCCTTCGGATTCTACTTCCTCTCTCCCCTCCCCTGCTTGTGCGCTCTCTCTCTCTCTCTCTCTCTCTCAAAAATAAGAGTAAACATTAAATAAGTAAACATTAAAAA
Source organism: Suricata suricatta (assembly GCF_006229205.1). NCBI lineage: Eukaryota > Metazoa > Chordata > Mammalia > Carnivora > Herpestidae > Suricata > Suricata suricatta. Next base: position 78,206,975 of record NC_043707.1, read on the forward strand.
AATGTTAAACCCAAGTCTATCTGGCTTCAAAGCTTATGATCTTTTACCAAACCATTTCCAGTAATGAAACCAATAATTGTACAATACAGTTATGAACAAGATGATACAAAGAAATTAATAACACTTATGAGTACTTACTATGTTCCAGGCACTGTCTTAACATATTTTGCATCTATTATCATATTAATTATATTTAATGATAATAAACACTCCTTGAGGAAAGCAGTGTTATCCCTGTATGAAGACGAAGGAGCTGATGCACCGGAGAAGTGCAGTAACTTGCCCAAGGTCATGGCACTAAAATGTGATAGGATCAGGATTTGAAGAGCTGCAGCTGGTGACTGAAGATGCATGTGTTGGTCTCCTTGGCACTCACAGATCCCATATTTAACTCCCTAGGTTTCTATCTCTTTCTGCCCATATCTAGTGTTCCTTCCAGCTGATTTTCTGGTAGGGTCCCCTCCCTAAGGATAGAATAAAAGGGAGAGAAAACTCCAAGGTTACCTGGCTACACACCTACATGTCAACATCCCTCATGACCTTGTAAACTAAAACTACTTAATCAGACTATATGTTTGTGTGCGTTACCATATATGGAAGACAAAGAAATTAAGCGATGTATAAAAAACTATGCCGTGTAATGTTCAGTGCTAAGTTCTTCAGGAACGAACCCAACTGAGTGGTGCCAGCACAAATGAAATTGCTTCCTAGAAATTAAAAAGCCTCGGTGTCACGACTCTCTGTGCAAGAATCCTGCTACACATGTAGCACTCTGTCACTCAGTATTTCTATTAATGCATTTCACCAGTATCTTTTGTGAAAATCAGGAACATGTGCTATTAAATACCTTGCTCCAAATCTACTGTGCCCGTAACAACAGATGTAAGTGATAGGCAGGGTCATGTACCACACGTGGATTATGCTCTAAACATTGACAATGATAGATGTGTAAGACATTTTCATCTAAAATGTTGTAACTAAAGTAGTTACTAGCAACTAATCTATGAGCTAAAGAGAAAAGACCTAGTTGGAAATTAGTAGTAGTATTGGAGGCACACTGTTTCAGGAACAAAAATCTGCTTTGACTTTTGGCAACACTGTTTCTTTTTTTTTTAAATAGTTTATTGTCAAATTGGTTTCCATACAACACCCAGTGCTCTTCCCCACCAGTGCCCTCCTCCATCACCACCACCTCTTTTCCCCCCTCCCCCTCCCCCTTCAACCCTCAGTTCGGTTTGTATTCAATAGTCTCTTAGGTTTTGCGTCCCTCTCTCTCCCCAACTCTCTCTCCCTCTTCCCCTCCCCCTGGTCCTCCATTAGGTTTCCCCTTTTCTCCTGTTAGACCTATGAGTGCAAACATATGGTATCTGTCTTTCTCTGCCTGACTTATTTCGCTTAGCATGACACTCTCGAGGTCCATCCACTTTGCTACAAATGGCCATCAGCAAAAGCAGACTGCAGCAGTAAGGTATTTCAGGAAACATCCCCTCTGAAACATACTATGTCTTTCAAAGAGAAGTTTCCACCTGGCAAAGTTTATTATTACAGAAGTTCATAAAGATTTTCTGATGCATTCTCTAAGTTCTAGGACAATAATTTGTTAATGAGAATTTTTAACGAAATGAGTGTGCTTTTAAAAGTGAAAAGATATCCATTATCTATTCTTCAGCTGTCTCCGAAGCAGATTCTACAGCTCCATCTACCCCATCAAGAAAAATATTCATCTGCCTTGTGGACTCCTTTATCCTCAGTGCCACACTCAATA
>NC_043707.1:78208839-78238935 GCF_006229205.1 Suricata suricatta
GTTCTGGAAGCTCTATAGGTAAAACTGTTTGGGACCCCGGATATCTGCGGCAAATGGGGTGTTAGGCTTATACAAGTTACATGTTTTAATTTACACCTCACATTTCAATAATTCCATGGCTGACAAATGATGCCAAACAAAGCAAAAGGCAAAAGCCCCAGTACATGCCCAGTAGGATTCAATCATCTCATTATGACTATCTCCAAAAATGCATCATGCCCATAGAGGAGGTTTAGGAATGCTCCTGCCTTCTAGAATCTCAGTATAGTGTTGAGTTTGATGCTCCATTAACCCAAAACTTCAGGAGCCCCTCAGAAAAAAAAGTATTGGTTCTCTTCAATTTTCTGTCACTGAATAGGATATTGCTTTCAAATACAAGTAAAGCAATAATATTTTAGTTCCAATGAATAACTTAAATTCTGTATAGTTCTTGCAGTACAGAGCATGACCTGGATGGGTTTTTAAAAATTTGTTTGTTTTTGTTTTTTAAAGACATACAGTTCATCTGGTATAAATACGTCACAATAACAAACCAAGTCTCCTTGGTATAATCATTATGTGAAGAATTATTATATAAGCATATTATCAACTTCAGAAGACTGCTTCCAATTTATAACTATTGAATTGGAACAGTTTCTAAGGCTTCAAAGCAACAAACAAAATATTGTGATACTACTTTTAGTATTGTGGTATGGTAAAGAATTTGGCTGGCCATTGTCCCTGATTCCTGGGAGGGAGCTTCTAAACCCTTGGAATTTCCTAAAAGATGAGCATGTCTTTATTATTCATGGTGGGCCCCTGAAATCCCGAGTGTTTATGCTAGTGAGGCGATTCCTAGTAGACCCCTAGATAACTTCAGGATGGGGCAGGCCATGCTAGAAAGATCGTTCACATAATTACAGATGGTCCTTAAATTATGATGGTTCAACTTGAGATTTTTCAACTTTAAAATGGTACAAAAGCTGTATTGATTCAGGAGAAACAGTATTTCAGTTCTGAATTTCAATCTTTTCCCAGGCTAGCTATATGCAGTATGGGCCTCTCCTGTGATGCTGGGCAGCAAGTGGCAGTGAGCCAAAGCTCCCAGTCAGCCCCTCAGTCACCTAGGTAAACAAAATGATACACTATAACCCTTCTGTTCCCATACAACTGTTCTATTTTTTTAAATTTCAGTACAGTATTCAATAAACTACAGGAGGTATTGAACACCATTATAAAATAGGTTTTGTGTTAGTTAATTTTATCCAACTATAGGCTAATGTAATTGCCCTGAGCATGTTCAAATAGGCCAGGCCAAGCTGTTATGGTCAGTAGGTTAGATATATATAAAACATTTGGAGGGTGCCTGGGTAGCTTAGTCAGTTAAGCATCCAACTTTTGATTTGGGCTCAGGTCATGATCTCATGCTTCATGAGCTTGAGCCCTACATCAACGTCAGGCTCTGTGCTGACAGTGAGGAATCTGTTAGGGGTTCTCTCTCTTTCTCTCTCCCTCTCTCTCCGTCTCTCTGTCCCTTTTCCACTTGTGCATGCCCTCTCTCTCTCAAAATAAAATAAACAAAAAAGGAAAAAAGTTTTAAAAATTAAGAGTATTTTGACTTACAATATTCTCAACTTACAATGGGTTTACCAGGACATAATACCATCATAAACTGAGGAAGATCTGTGGTGGGCTGAGGCTTTGAGCCATGAGACATTAGTCTGACCTCCTGGAGACTGACGTGGTCGAGGATTCAGTCACACATGGGTAGGTAATGAAACCTAATAAAAACTCTGGACACTCAAAGCTCAGATGAGCTTTCTTGTTGCTGCTACACATGGACATATTGGGAAGGTAAAACGTCCTGAAGACGCGGAAGCTTGATGTTGGGGACCCCCCCCCAGGTCTCATCCAGTGGGTGTCTTTTTTGGCTAGCCTGATAGGCATCCTTCACAATAAAACTGTAAGGATGAGTATAATATTTTCTGAGTTATGTGAGTCATTCTAGAGAATTAACAATCTGAAGATGTAGTGGGAACTCTTGATTTTGTAGCCAGTTGGTCAGAAAAGCAAGGGGCCTGGGAATCCTCAGGCTTGCAGCTAGTGTGTGAAATGAGGGCAGTCTGGAGGAAGATGGTGCCCCTAATCTGTGAAATCTAAAATAATTCCAGGCAGTTAGCATCAGAATTGCTTTGCGGGTACCTGGTAACACATTTGAGCATGTCAGAGTAACAAAGTTAATTATACTGGCAGTATTGCAACAGCCCTGCACTGCTTCAGTTTAGGCATCCTCATACTATTGATCTTGCATGTTGGAACTGCATGCCATTTGCATACATTCAGAAGCACTTGGGAGGATATACATGAACTTTTCAATTAAGCCATGATGGTTATCCTAGGTATACTTAAGCAAGAAAAAAATTATCAGCATTTTGTTCAAAGTGTAGGGTTTTGAATGGAGATCTTATAATCTACCTCTGACTGACACGTAAGACAAGTATTTTATTACAGAATAGATTAAAGGTTGGGGCTGGAAAGGACCTTAAAAATCATGTACCTAATTTGTTCATTTCACAAAGACAAAAACAACTGACTCCAGGGAGAAAAGTGATTTGCTCAACAGCTATGTAACATCCAGCTGGGACAAGATAAGACTTGTAGTATCTAAAATCATAGTGTGATTCCTATCCTCCTGTGGTCAGACATTGTTCAAGAACTAAGCAGATAAATTCTGGTCAGACTGCCTTGCCACCAAGACAGACAGCAAAAAAAAAAAAAAAAAAAAAAAAAAATGGCACTCAGAATAATCAAATGTCTTGACTTTCTTCTATTGACCAATAAGGTAGCACTTTTAGTGTCTTCTTTACATTGCTGCTGACCTATATAACAAAAGGATTAGCCTATCCAGATAGGCACTCATTCTAGAAGCATTTGTAAAGCATCTATTATAAATGAGTACTAGGCACTTAGATATGTCAAGAAGAATTATTAGGGCCTTCTTTTCTAATGGGAGGAATTTCATCCTCATAAAAGTATAAATGGAGCTGTGTATGTCCTACAGTCAAAGCCCACAGGGAGCACTGTGAAGAAATCTGGGGTATCATGGAAGGAACTTCTCTGCCAAAGGAATTTGGCCATTATTCTGCAGACATGTCAAGTCATTAAAGGATTTTAGGCTGAGAAAGGAAAAACCAAGCTTCCCTATTGCATACATGGGTCATGAACTTGCCAACTCGCTTGAAGCTTTGGACAGGAATGCTTTATCCTGCTACTTTCTTCTCTACATGGCTCAGAGACAACAGTGACTTTGCCAAAGCCGTGGAGAAGGCACACTTTTAACTTTGTATTCGTCAGCCTCTATCACAGAAGTTTTGTGGTAAAGAATGAGGAACTGATTCCTTATCTGAACAGTTAAAACTCAGTTCTAATTCCTGGCTCAAGTGAAGGGTATGAAGGAACTTGAACCAGATAGAGAGAAACAGGCACCCACAGCAAAATGTAAGCACATCCCAGGACAACCCCTCAGGCTTCCAGCCCCTTGAGTGGCCAAGGCACCAACTAGGGAAGAAAGCAAGAGACTTTGGCTGCAGAGGTCCTTCTAGAAGAAGCAGTGGAGGGGATGCTGCTGTCTGTACAAACTTTAGCTCCTCACAATTCCAGGGACTCAAAATGATACCGTCCATCAGAACACACAAATATAAACTAATTATACAAAAATACTACATTCATCTAGAAAACCCAATAAATCTTTATTGAGAGGCCTGGCAGTTGAGAATAGCAGCTTTATTATCAGGCAGATCCAAACTGAGGGGTATCCTACAAAAGAATGCAAGATTTCTTCAAAACCACCAAAGTCATGAAAAACCAGGAAAGGCCAAGGAGACATGACAATGAATGCTGCCATGATAATATAATGCTGAATCATGAATTAGACACTGGAACAGAACACAGACATAAGTAGAAAAGCTGATGATCGAAAAAAAGTCTTTATTTTAGGTTAATCATATTGTACTAATGTGATTTTCTTAGTTTTGATAATTGTGCTATGGAAAGGCACAATGTTCATATTAGAAGAAACTGGGGCACCCAAGTGGCTCAGTCGGTTAAGCAGTTAAGCTCTGACTTGAGCTCAGGTCATGATCTCATGGTTCTGAAATTGAGCCCGGCATCAGGCTCTCTGCTGTCAGCACAGAGCCCACTTTGGATCCTCTGTCCCCCTCCCCTGCTCATTCTAGAGGAAAATGGATAAAGGACATATGGGAACTCTCCATAATAATTCTGCAAACTCTTCAGTACCTCTAAAATTATTTGTAAAAAATTTTAAAGCTTACATTTTTTTAAAGAAATACAAATTTTAGAGTCAGAGTCATGGGTTTAAAACATGGTTCAATCACTGATTAGCAACATGATCTTGAGCAATTCTTAATCTCTGTGCCTTAATTTCCTTACCAGTAAAATGAAAATGTAAAAAAATTTTTTATAAGTAATTATGATGAACTAAAATAATATATTTAAATACTTAGTATTGTGTCAGGTGCATAATAAGTTCCTTAAAAATATATCCAGCATTTGCATATGAACATTACCATAATTATTATGTATAATATTTATATTATATTATGGTATAATTATTATAGTTGTCATTACTATAGTTGCTAGTATTAGTATTTTCTGGTCCTGGAGTCACTCCAAGAGCTAATAAAAGTCTTGAGGTGCTTGGGTGGCTCAGTTGGTTAAGTGTCTGACTCGGTTCCAGCTCAGGTCACAATCCCACGGATCCCACTTGGTGAGATCGAGTCCCACATCAAGATCTGCACTGACAGCATGGAGCCTACTTGGGATTCTCTCTCTCCTTCTCTCCACCCCTTTCCCCCAGCTCTTTCTCTCTCTCTTTCTCTCAAAATAAATAACCTTTTAAAAAGGAACTAATGAAAGTCCAGTATTGCTGTAGATAGTATGCATCCATTCTTTCCTTCACCTAGTTGGAGCCGGATGGAGTAACCCTGCTCCAATATGTTCTGGGACAAACTAACTCGTCCAGTGTATGCAGCTGCTGAGTGTGGTGTGAGAGGGGTGGGAGTTGAAAGGGACGGAGAAGTTCCCACTCGCTTTGAACAGTGCCCTCATCCAGTTACACCGGTCTCTGTTAAGGAGCAGCTGCCTGAAGGGCATCGCCACCATGAAGCAATCCATACACTGCTTATATGCGGTCAGCCGCACCTCTATCCCTGCGTGCCAGAGTGTTGCCGAGATCTTCTCTTCAGAACTCTGGTATTGGTTCTTTTGCTGGATCGGAAGCCACTTTGAGATATGCTAGGTGTAGAGTTCCCAAGAGTCAGAGTGTATCAGGACTATGTGTGAACATGAGTGAAAGCCCTCTAGGTCTCTTTTTTAAACAGTGACATGCAGACAGGCCCTGATTTACAAACGTTTGAAATATCACTCATGTGTAACTTATCGTTCAGAGTTCAAAATACAGCTCACCATGATAATGCAGAGTCTACCCACTGTGTAAGCTAGTTTAAACCACTATGCCACTGGCACAAGAAAACTAACTGAAGCAAAATTCGGTTGCAATGTTAGTAATCCTCACCAAAAAAGTTGTTTTCTAAATTGAACTTTACATAACATCTGAACGCTATGTAGAGTTCCATTCCCCGATCCTTCACTTCCTTATTAGCCCAAAGGCACCTGTATTTGTCTTTCACATTATCCTTTCCCCCAAAACCTGTTCTCCAACTCAGACTTTTATTCATGACAACTTCCCCATGAACTCCACATTGAACTATTTCTCCTTCCACTGCTCTATGGCACTTGCCCCTAGGGTGCACTCTCTAACATTATTATTCCATCACTTAAAAAGTAAGTGAAACCTCAAGGGAGGAAGAGAGGGACACATGCAAGCTGGTTCATTCTTACTGCTGGGCAATTTGGTAAAACACATCACAAGCCTTCATAATATAGTCCCCCTTGAATAACCAATTCCATGTGCATGAATTTATTCTAATCAAATAAGTAGAAATAGTGTGCAAAAATACATAGGATGTTCATCTCAGTGTTGTTTATAAACAGAAAAATAGAAGCAACGCCCAACAAATTTGGTTATAGTCTACCTACACAGCGGAATTGTTTACAGCCATTAAAATGGCATTGCTTAAGAACACTTACAGATAAAGTATGTTACAGTTAAGAAAATAAAGAAAATAAATATTAAATAATAGCATTTCAGTTTGATTAACATAATAATTATTACAATAGCTAGAACTTATTGCATAATTACTATGTGCCTTCTGAGACAGGTAGTACCAATATTCCCATTTCAGTGATAAAGAAAGACATACAAAAGAAAGTTGATAAACTTGTCTAAGGTCAAATCATTAGTAAAGATAATCTGGATCCCAAAACCACACTTTTAATATGGCCTCTCTAATTCATGTGTGTATGCTTTGAGAAAATCATGGAAGAATATAAACAAAAATGTAACAGTGCTTAACAGAGGCTTAACTTATGGTAAAAAAAGAAAAAAGAAAAAAATTTCTAAAATGGCCTCCTAATGTCCCAACCCCTATGAGCAATGCTCCTAATCCCTGGAAATGTGAATACAAGACATAAGTCCCATAAATATGTTAGATGACACAGATGACACAGTGAGGCCTAATCTAATCACATGAGCTCCTGTAAAACCAGAGAAACTTCAGGGCTCCTGGGTGGCTCAGTCAGGTAAGTGTCTGACTTTGGCTCAGGTCATGATCTTATGGTTCGTGGGCTTAAGCCCTGAATCGGGCTCTGTGCTGACAGCTCAGAGCCTGGAGCCTGCTTCAGAGTCTGTGTCTCCCTCTGTCCCTCCCCCACTCATGCTCTGTCTCTGTCTCTCTCTCTCAAGAATAAATAAACACTAAAAATTAAAAAAAACATAAATGAAATAAAAGCACAGAACTTTCAGGGCACCTTGGTGACTCAGCCAGTTAAACATCTGACTTGGTTTCACATTCTCATGATTCCTGAGTTTGAGTCCCGCACCAGACTCTGCACTGACTCTGCAGAGCCTGCTTGGGATTCTCCCCATGTCTCCCTGACTGCCCTCCCTCCCCTCCTGCTTCTTCCCTGCTCCAGCACTCTCTCTCTCACAATAAACAAATAAGTAAACTAAAAAAAAAAAAGCAGCTGGTAGCCCAAGAAGCCAGAAAGCAGCTGCCCGCCGGCCAGAAAATGGATGCCTCGGGTCTGCAGCTGCTGGATTCTGCAAACAACCTAAATGACCTTTGAAGATTCTTCTCCCAGGCCTCTAGGTGAGAGCCCAAGCCTGCTCTTACCTTGTTTTCAGTTGCCTGGGAAGCGAACTCAGCTGAACCTACCCAGACTTCTGACCTGCAAAACTATGATAAAGTAGGTGCTAAGTTTATTGGAATTTGTTATGTAGTCTTAAAAAAGATAATACACTACTTATGCAGGACTTATAATTAGGAAACTAGTAGAATTCTCCAACAGTCATTACACTTAATGGAGAAAATATAGATACATTTTAAGATCTGGAACAAGACGAGGATACCCACTATTACCACTAGTGCTTAACACAGTTTGCTGGGACACCTGGGTGGCTTAGTCAGTTGAGCATCTAACTTCGGCTCAGGTCATGATCTCCCAGTTCTTGGGTTTGAGCCCTGCATCAGGCTCTGCACTTGTGATGTAGAACATGTTTGGGATTCTCTCTCTCTCTCTCTCTCTGCTCCTTCCCAACTTGCACACTTTTTCTAAATAAATAAGTAAACTTAAAAATAAACATATAGTATGGCAATTCCTGGCTAACACTTTGAGAAAAAAATGAGGTTGTAAGAATTAGAAGAAGACATATTTTTGTTATCTAGAAATGATTAGAATCAATGATTAAAACCAGGGGCACCTGTGTGGCTAGTTGGTTAAGCATCTGACTTCAGTTAAGGTCATGATCTCACAGATCGTGGGTTCGAGCCCTGCATCAGGCTCTGTGCTGACAGCTCAGAGCCGGGAGCTTGCTTCAGATTCTGTGTCTCCCTCTATCTTTCTGCCCCAGCCTCTCTCTCTCTCTCTCTCAAAAACAAATAAATATTAAAAATGATTAAAACCATAAAAGCATTCAGCAAATTGTTGAGTACATAACCAACTTAGATAAATCAAAGACACTTCTCTAAACTAACATTATAAACCATAGAACATAATAAAACTCCCATTGAAAAGAGCATAGAGATTATAAAGTTTCTAGGAATTTACCTAAGAAATAAGCAAGACCTTTAAAGGGGCTTACATTTTTATTTAGTCTTTTTCTGTATTTTTCAAATGCATATAATAAACATATATACTTTGCTAATAAAAATATATCAATGGTGATATTCAAAATATGTAGAACACTGGCACCAATGAATCTGAATGGCACAGGCAATAAATAAGCAATTCCGTCTTATACCTTATAATTGTTAATTAAGTAATTATTATACTTCTGTCTCTGAACTGGCCAGGAAGATAAACTTCAGCCTTCCATCTTCTCCGAGAAATTTCCCTGAATTAATTATTTCTCCTGCAGTCAGGAAAAAGGGAACAGAGCACAAGTAGATCAAGAAGGCAAGATGGTTTACTGAGAAGATTTCAGGAAGCAAAACACTGAGCTGGCATGGAAAGAAGGACATGCCTACAAGGCTGGAGAATGGAAAAGCAAAAAAGGGAATTAGTACATGTGGTCAGCACCTGACCAGGCTATGCTGTCTGAAGAGACAGAACAAAAAAGTCCACATAGCTCATCTTGCATCTTTCTGTCTGAACCCAGTTGTTCCAAGAATGAGAACGCTGGGGACCTGCCTTTGAATTATGAAATGACAGGATTAAAAATCCATCATGGGGTTTGATTCTCAGATCCCAAGGACAATCAAAAGATGGTGATTAATGCACAACATACTTAGTAAGTACCTTTACAAAATGCACCAGAGCAGTATGTAAATTTAATATAAAAAACGGTGTGAGGGGTCAAATTATTTTCACTTTATAAAGATATTCAAGGTAGGCAATGGAGAGACACACCCTATGAGTTTAACCACGATCCATCCCATACTGAAAGCAAATCATCAAATATTTCCCAAAGGATTCACTCACATCACTAAGAAAGGTCTAAGTATTCCTATGAATAGGTCTGAAAATGACCACCAAAAAACACCACGACTGTTCTAGTTCCCTTAGGAAATTGTTCTCCTTCCCTTAGAAAGTTTTTGCTCAGGAAATTTCCCCCTTGCATACTGTAAACCTGTGGCTCCAATTCCACTCCCTCCTTTCCAGTACAAATTCTGTTATTTTTTCTATCAAACTACCAGGCTCTGTGGTATTATTTGCAATACCAGAAAGCCAAGTCCTTCCTCTGTGGTTGTACAGAAGATACTATGATCTTTAGAGGTTTTTCAAATAATACCACAAAAATGGTCTCACTTAAAAGAACATGACTTTTCCCAGAAATAAATGAGAGGTAAGAAATATCTTTAATTAACAAGAAATTAGGCTTCACATTCAGGTAAGTGATTTGATAAAATGGGCTTAACTCGCCTTCAGATTTCCCTGGCTGGATTAACCAGTGAAAGATACAAGGAGCCAAGACTCCTCTAGACCTGTAGGTAAAGGTCCAAAACCCCAAAGAGTAAAACGGTGTCTGGTTGGCATCATGGAGAAGAGCTGACCTTATTAAACACATTCATATTAAGAAGTGCATCATGAAAAGAAAGGAGGTGGTATAAACCTAAAGTGGCATTTACTACAAGTCTATGGGAAAGAAATCAGGGTGAGGAAAAAGATGAGGTCATTTAATCCAAGAAAGAAAACAGAAAGTTTATACATTAATGTTTAAGTTCAAAGACAGGAATTGCATTCCTAGGAGAGAACTGGCCGTTAAGAACCTACTTCACTAAACTCAGAGACCACCAGAGACCATGGTGGACCTGAACTCAAAGAGGCTTGCATCAAGAACTCACTGCCCCTCGCCTCTGGGCATAGACTAAACACAGATGAAGTTTCTGCTCACACTCGTTCTTTTGCAATACAGCCAGTTCTGCTCATGCGTCCCCAAATAAACTACACATTCCTTTGAAGTTGGGATCCCATTTTAGTCATGTTTATATACCCATGCAGCTCATGTGCGAATGCCCATGCTAGACACTGAATAAATGTTTTTCAAATTACCGCTGGGTTTCACTATGGTACCAAAGGGAATAATGGTCATAACAATAATAATAACCATCACACAGAATCTTTTACTGGATGCTCACCAGGTATCATGTGAAAACTCATCGTACTTGATTAAATCACCGATGTGGTCAGCATTATTATTATTCATATTTTACAGAGGTTAAAATTGAAGCTCACAATGATTCCTAGTAATATTCCAAAGGATGTGTGTCTATCCTGTCCAAACTCAGATACTGAGAAATTTCTGCATACCACAGTAGGCTATACGAGTTCACCTAATTAAAAGCAGAGATTCAAGGATAGGCCAAGGATATTCAGTAGGTTCATAGATTCAGTGAAGATGCTCATTGGTAGAAACAACACAAATTGAGATATCTTCGCATATAATAGGTGCCTGCTAAATATTTAGTTGGTGAATGCAGCACTAAAGTTGGGAACTCCACCAGTTTTCCAAGTTAGGGAATCCTACTGAGGTTCTAATTATGCCCTTCAACTGGGAATGAATCCCCATCCTTTCTTCCCAATAACAGAAGGTAGAGAAGAGTTAGGCACGCTGACTCGGAAAGCACTGCCTCTTCTCAAGTCAGAATTTGCTGAGGTCTGGGAAGGTGGAGTCAGCTGTCTTTCTCCGACCAGAGAGATTCACTTCTGCAGGGTATCCAAGTTTTAAGATATTTAAGGGCCCTGTAGTAAAGCTCTGCAAAATAAAATTATATGTCCTGTTCATATTTGACAGAGTTTAAATGGTGGGAACTGTGGTATTAAAATCAATAGCAAAAAACAATGGTTTTTATTCCAAAGTCATCTCCTCAACAGCGGATATATAAAGTCCTGGTCAATGGTCCCTCTTACTTTCCTGTAAGTGCGTGCATATGTGTGTCCTTTCATGCTGTACATATACACATGCAGTAATGACTGAACATTTCTCTTTTGTAGGAAAATAATTATTAGACCATTTCAAAGCTGACTCTCAAGAGTCGAGAAATAGAAAACCATCTGTATCTAAAACATGAAGTTATTTAGTTGCGTGTGTGTGTTATTCTGTGCAAAACCAGAAACAAAAAATTACTACTAATAAAAAAATTAAGAGAACCAAATAGCTTCAAGAACAAAATGCAGATGGATAATTGCATATTCTAAGCCATATTAATGCCCATCAAAATGCCCTTTGCTAAACCAGCAGAGATGACATACTGAAATTATTAATCAAGCAGAATAGATAAGTTATAATTAAATGTTTCCTTTATAATTATAATTCAAGCCTGATGTAGAATTAGTTTGAAAGTGTTTCCTTTTTTACTCACAAGCTAACCTTTGTATAATAGTGATTTATTATTTGCTCTACTTCCCAATACAAGTTCAAGAAAAGTAATTTATTCATTATTCATGTGTCAAATGAAATTTCCAACAATTTTCTGCTATAGTCCTTCTCCATTGTAGTAACCCTTTCTGTATCTAGCAGCCAAAGTGATCTTTCTAAGCCATGCATCAGACCACATCTTTCCCTTGTTAAGAAACTCTCTCAGGGTTTCTGACTGAATTTCAACCCAAAGTCACCACAGCCTATGTGGTCCCTGCCTTCCTCTCCATCATCAGATCCTATCAGTTTCACCTGTGCTCCCTTGCTCCAGGTAATGGCCTTTGTTTGTCCCTCATTACAAGCAGCTCCACCCCACCACTGGGTTTTTGTGCTGGCTGTTCCCTCTGCCTGCTCACCCTGCCCTCTCCCCATGGCTGGCTCCTTTTTGTCATCCAGGGCTAACCTCATGGCGAGGCCATCCTTGACCATCCAATCTAAGAGTCCCCGCCCCATCCTCAGTTACAGTACTTACCACTACATGAAATCATCCCATTAATTTATTTACTTATATTCTCTCTCTTGCTCTCACTCTGTTTCTCTCCAAACAGCCCCCAGCTGTTGGCAGCCACCCCTGCAAAATAATGTAACTTTCACAAGACAGGGGATATTGCCTGTCTTGTCCAGCACCATAGCTTAGCACCCAGAACAGAGCCTGAGACCTGGTGCCAGGAAAAATATTTACTGAATAAATGAATAAGCATTTCTAAACATATTATATTTGTGGACATGTTTTAATTCCTTTATATAGTGAATTCTCACTACGGCCATATCTTTGACCCTCTTTAAAAATCAAGGACGATGGCATCCTCCAGCTACAAACATGCCTGAGTATGATTGCAAACAGTAGTGTCCTGATACCAAAGCCATCAGATTTTGCAAGACATTTGGAATAAACAGGCTGTTCAGTGAAAGATGAACATATTTTCAACATAAAAGTTTGTTTTGTTGTAATGCTCATGGCACCTTCTGGTTTTAATCAAAGCCTCACTAGTCCCTCGAACATTCAGCGAAGACTTCTGTCTCCCAGAAAGGGCTTTTACCCTTTCAATGACAGAAGAAAAAGAACATTTCTCAAAGGGTAAAAAATTCGGCACAAAATTCAGGTTATTTTTAATATTCTATACAAACTAACAGATCGCTTCTCGGCCTTTTGGCTAAGATCAAGTGTAGTATAAAAACTAACAGAGCGGCCATATTTGTCATAATTTGGAATTTTTAACTTACACAGATAAATTAGGATTCCTTTAGGTTGGCGATGGGGGACAGAAGGAGACTTAGGGCATTTTTAATGTTCTAGAAGGGAGAATAGAAGCAAAAAAAATTTTTTTATTTATTGAAGGCAGGCTTTTTAGCAAATTTGTTCAAAAATGTACTTTCAATCAGGCTTATGTCAGTACAATAAGAGTACAAAAATAATCTTCCTCTTAATCATGTTTATCTTTCTCCATACATCACAGGCAACTCCATGTCTTTGAACTGTCTTCCTATCAGAGGTCTCTCTCATGAATCTTGGCTTAAATCTGCAGATATTTTAATTTTAGCTAAAATTTCCCATATAATACATGACCAAGAATGTAGTGTAACTGCTCTTGATGCTAAACGCAAATAACATCAAGCCTCTATGACTGTATCCTTTGGGATCCACATGCAGAGTCATGGCTGAGAAAATATACAACTGAGAGTATAAGAAAGATTCAATGAGTAAATCTCTGAAATGCTGAGCGCACTGTGTCTGGCATATGGTAGGAGTTACCGATGCGGTTTTTAAATTAGTTCATCCTTACATTACAAAACAGCATTTCTAAGCAAGAAAGAACTTTACATTTAAAATTATCATCACAATTACAGTTTTACAGTTACATTTCCAGAACTTTACTTTTTTTCAAAAACGATAACATTTAAAAAATAAAATCCTTATACGATATTCACATGCATTTAATAACCATGGCTATAAGGAGTGTTTCATCACTAATTTAGTTTGTGATTAAACAATTCTATTAGATGAGCTGCATTTTCCTTGAACCTTTCCAAGAAGTATACTAGACATCACAGGAAACAGAGCAGAAACATATGACATTGACTCTGTCTCTAAACAGCTCCCTATCCATTTAAGAGATTAGAAAATCACAAAACAAACAGTGTGAATTTTATGGCTATAGAAAATTAGATGCTATACGTTATCGATAGGAAGAGACAGACATGTGGCATAGAATAATCAGAACGGGTTTCATGGAGAAAACTATTACAAATAAAAACAAAGAATTTCAGAATTACGATTCCTCTAATAAAAAGAAAATCAGATTTGAATCAGTGTAATGTGCTATAGTAATATATTCTTACAGACATGATTTTTAGTCACCAGGTATGCACACATTTGGCTACACTTCATGCTAACCTATGTAACTTTGGCGTTTTCTTTATGAAACAGCCTTTCTTCAAGTAAATGGTAAATGAAAAAATAGTTATTAAGCATTTATATAAGAGCATTCTGTCTTTTTGTTTTTTAAATGATTTATATATTTATTTTTGAGAGAGAGAAAGATACATAGTATGAGTGGGGGAGGGCAGAGAGAGAGGGAGACACAGACGGAAGGAGGCTCCAGGCTCTGAGGCGTCAGCACAGAGCCCGACACGGGGCTCAGACTTGTGAACCGTGAGATCATGACCTGAGCCGAAGTTGGGTGCTTAACTCACGGAGCCACCCAAGCTCCCCTGAGCCTTCTGACTTTAATTATAAACATTATTTAAAGAACAACATGTACCTATTATTAAAGTCATGGCGCAGGGGCACCTGGTTGGCTCAGTCAATTAAGCGACTGACTCCTCATTTCAGCTCAGGCCGTGATCTCGCCATCTGTGGGGTTGAGCCCTGCATCAGGCTCTGTGCTGATAGCATAGAGTTTCTTGGGATTCTCTCTCTCTTTCTCTGCCCCCCTCCTGCTTGTTCTCTCTCTCTCTCAAAAAATAAACATTAAAAAATAATAAAATAATAAATTAAAAATAAATAAGTAAAGTCACTGCACATTCATCCCTTCCCCCCCTCTTCAGTCTGCGTGGAGGACTAGGTCTTCACTGAGTAAGAAGGCCTAAGGCAGGGTTTCTACCTCTATCCACACCACAAAGAGTGGTCTTCAATAGACCGAAAAATGAAGTTAATTCCAAAACCAAGATCTTCACCTTTCAAGCTAAAACCTTTCTTTAGTATATTGGCCTGACTGGGGAGGAGAGCCAGGAAGGGAGACCAACAGAAATTCCTCAGAATTCTTTGGTTTCTACAACTTTGCTCAGTAGCTGAATACATAGGGCATTACTCAGTAATCACTAGGATGCAGGATTTATAATTGAGTGCTTGGCTGTTTCCTTATACTTTTTAGCAGATAAATACTCTTTGGGTGAGTTGAATTAATTTGAGCTTGAGATTTCTGCAGCCATATAAAACAATTCAAGAAATTCAAAAGAATGATGGCATAAACAGTTTAGCTACATCTTAATGTCAATTCACACACAAGGAAGGTATTAGAGGCAAGGGCACCAATATCGATAAAAGAGGTTATGCATTCATCTTTACAGCCAAATATAAATGGTGTGCTAAATCGACCATATGGAAATCCACATCAATCTAAAACTATCTAAATAAGCAGAATGGCTTTGTATTACTACCATTTAGCTTACACAGATAAACCTAAAGCATGCAATTAGGAGAAGGTCAATATCACACAGCGGAAATTATTCCTGGACAGACTGCTGGATCTGCCACCATCCAGGAGAGCATTTAGCAAACTGACTTCAGCACCCAAATCCGTAGATCAGCCTGCTAGAAGCTCCAGGGGATGAACTAAAAAAAACAAAGATCTCTTCTAAATACCATGCATTTAGAACTGCTCCGTGTTTTGTTTTTCTTTTTTTTTTTCCAGCAAGTCTTTATATTCCTTTAAAATAAGAAACAGTCTACCTTTGGACTTTCAGTAGAGAAAAGAATCACCACACATCCTACAATCATTTCAAACTCACGGTGTGCTATCAAAGTTTATAGAGACTCTGGAATTTTAAAAAATTGTTTGGGTATGTCAGGTAGTTTTCTGATTCAGAAATAGCATATGAGAGAAATAGTGAAATTGTCAGTAACAAAGATATGTAGTTATAGGAGCATATAAAGATAAAACTCTATCAGAAACTAATTCTCTTCACTGCAATGATCACAAGCCCAATAAAGACATCTGTTGCTATTTTCATGTTGCAATTTGGAAATAAGCTTTTACATTAGGAAATGAGGAGTAAGAAGGCATTTCACACAGCTCTTCTTTCTCTAGGCAGTTCTAGTTCAACTTTTCTCCAAAGAGTGCATTTGTAATATCAACAGACCCAAAGGACATGTTAGGTTGAAGGAATATTCTCAGAAGTTTCTTCCTAGTGCAGGGGTCTTGGGCAATTCTAAACCAAAACCTCAAGCAGGACTGGATAAAGCACAGGCCAATGGCAAGTGCTGATGTCCAGAGTTGTCAGGAGTAAATTCCTGAAACTAATCAGAATTGATTTGCTTCCTAAACTGCAAATTTAACAATGTCCTTCTATATACTGACTCTCTCCTGATTAAACTTCATGCTTCCAAAATTAGCAAAACCAAACCAGCTATCAGAATACAGGTAGCAGAATATAAGAAGAAAATTTACTCCTCACATTATTCTTTTTTTCAATGTCAGGATTCTGGAGCCCAACCAAGAGGTATGGGGCATGGCAGAGGGGGAAGGGGGGTAAAGTTCTACTTGTTCTATTTGATTATTAGATGATGCTGGGTTCTATTAATAAAAATGGCACTAAAACTTTCTTAGACTATATCAATACTAGTAAATGCTCAATAAAAATCCAGAATATCCAAGAAGTCTAATGCTACTATTGTAATAAAATTGCTTACCTTAGGAAAAAAATAAGAAAAATATAATTCTATAAATAATAATCTTGACTTCATAGCTATGTATTGAACTTTATAACTTAACAAAAAGAAAATGTAGATTCTTTTCAAATGCTCATGAAATATTTACAAAATCTGATAGTAAAAAGTTAACTAATTTGAAAAGAGTAAGATTTACAAGTTGGTATAAGAAATTTTTAAACTATTAAACTATATAACCCTCTGAAAAGCTTAATTTAAAAAGAAAAAATACAAATATTATATAAAATACTGGTAAAATAAACACATATAAATGTATATAATTTTTATGTATGATAAGTATAAATTAATAGTTAATACTATCCTCAATTATAGAGAAATTTTCAGTATAAAAATTTACTACTAAGTTTATACTGTTAATAAAATTAAGTTATTTGAAAATATACCAATGTTGGCTCAAGAAAAAGTAGAAAACTCAAGCCAAAAATCAGGAAGACCCCTGAAGCCCTATGATAAAGCATTGAAATGAGGCCAAATAGCCACAAAATAGCTAATATCCAAGTTACTCAAATTATTCCAGTACATAGAAATAGAATTTCCCTATTTGTTTCTTAAACTAACATAATTCCAGTATTAGAGAACACAATAAAAGAAGAAAATTATAGACCCATATAACTTTTTTAAACAAAAAAATATACATGAAAGACTCCCCCCCATACACAAATGCTCAACAAGCCTATGAAAAGATGCTCAACATCACTAGTCAGAAAGAAAATACAAATCAAAAAGTATAAAAAGCTACCACTGGATATCTACTAAAACAGCTAATATAAAAAAGTTTTTCAAAAGAAAATAAAAAGTATCAGTGACAATATAGAGGCACTGAAACCCTCATACATTGCTGATTGGACGGCATGATGGTGCAGCTGTTGTGGAAAATAATTTGGTGTTACCTCAAAAAGTTAAACATAAGATTACTACATGATCCAGCAAATTTCACTCCTACTTATATACCCAAAAGGATTGAAAACAAGTGTTCAAACAAAACTTTGTATACAAACAGCAATGCTATTCACAATAGCCATAGCTGGAAACAACCCAAATGTCCATCAGCTAATGAACGGATAAACAAAATGTGATGTATCCATAGAAATGAATATTATTCAGCCACAAAAAAGAATGAGTACTGATACATTCATGAACCTTGAAAACATCATGCTAGGTAAAAGAAGCCAAACAGAAAAGGTCACATATTTTAAGGTTCCATTTATATAAAATAACCAAAATAGGCAAATACATAAAAACAGAGAGAGTTTGGTGGCCCAGGGGCCACAAGGGGTGGAAAATGGGGTTTGCAGAATGACTGCTAAATGGGGTGATGAAAATGTTCTAGAAAAGACAGTGGTGATGGTTACACACATTTTGAATGTAAAAAGTGTCACGGTTAAAAGTGGTTAAAATAGTGAAGTTTATGTTATATGAATTTTGCCACAATAAAAATAAATTATTTTTCCAAAAATAACTTTGAGTAGGGAAGATCATGATCATGAAAAGGAACGTTGTAACTGCTAAACTGAAAGCTACTCTAAATAAAATGTGAAGATGGTAATTGTACAAAGTTAAAGATGGATCGGTGGAGTAAAATAAAGGATCCAGAAAGAGCCAAACATATTTAAGAATTTCATACAAACTAAAGGTAGAATTTTAAAGAGTTGCAGAAAGATAATGGAATAAAGTATTTTGGGACAGCTAGCTACATGTTCAAAAGAAAATTCACATCATTAAGGTGCAAACTGAACAAAATACACAATAAAGGTATTAAAAACATAAATGCAAAAGTGCTAGAAGAAAAAAGAGATGGATACCAATATCATCTCAGCCCTAGAAAAGTATTTCTTAACATGGAAGCAGTAACCACACAAAAAAATATTGATTCATTCACTACTTTTATAAATTAAAATACTAAATGAGAAGGCTAACGCTGAATGTGGAAAATAAGTGCTTTCATAATAACTAATTTTCAAATT
The DNA here is from genome assembly GCF_006229205.1 of Suricata suricatta. Lineage (NCBI taxonomy): Eukaryota > Metazoa > Chordata > Mammalia > Carnivora > Herpestidae > Suricata > Suricata suricatta. Next base: position 78,227,291 of record NC_043707.1, read on the forward strand.
ATTTTGATATATTAGCATTATCTGTTCTTTTGTCCTTTGTTATCCAAATAATTCACAGAAACCTACATATTTGCAAAAAAAAAAAAGATAATGTCCAGTTGTATAAGAAAAAGAAAGTTTATTCTATTAATCAAAAAAATTAAATCAATATATTTTCCCAATCCAAGAAGTAAAAGGATACACTTAGAATGCTAAGAGTGGTTATCTCTGGAGATGGGGAATTTGGGAGATTTTTTTTCTTAATTTTAACTTGTAGTTTACTATATTTTTTTACACTAAAATTTTATACTTAAAGAAAACATTGCATTTTTTAAAGTGGCTTGAGAAAAATAGTACACAAAATTTAATATTTTTCAATAAGGAAAAGACACCTGCAGAGATAAAGAGAAGTCTTTCCTTTCCAACGGAGTTCCTAGGACACCGGAGTGGGCTTTCCGCTTCCTTCCCTGCCTCGTCCCTGCTCTTCTCCTAACTCTGCATTCTGTCTCCCAGTCCCTCCTGGGCATTCCTGCAGGTTTCATTTTCCTTGCTTTCTGGTCTAGTGTGAACATAAATGCAAGAAGCAATATAAAGAAATTTATAATTAAAATAACAATATCAACTACTATTGCTGGGCTGCTACAGTTATTATTTAATACTTATTAAAGCCCCTTTGAGCCCAGATGTTCCTCCACTATCACTACAACAATCGATAAAGCAATCAATCAGCCTTTTGCCCTGCTCCCAGACAAGGCTGAAAAAATGCAAACAGTTATATTTATCCCACATTAAAAATGGAAAGAGAAGGAAAAAGAGGATGCACATATGAGCAAGAGGTTGGAGAACAGAATACAAAGACCATGGGTAAAATGAAGATGCTAGAAAATATGATTCCTAGTATGTGCCTCAGGAGTACTTTCCCAGGTCAAGGCTCTGTCTCGGCTTCACCCTCTATGTGGAGAGACACCCCACGTTTTGCTCAGCAAACATCTGCTGAATGAACAAATCAGTGAGGAAAATAATGAGTACATTAAAGCGTAAATAAATTATTTTATTTTCTTCATTTCTATTGTAAATGTTCACAGTCATTTTTTCCCCTTATTTTCAGTCCTATCCAACACTTTCTTAACATAAATTCTCAGAAAGAGTTGGTGATTTCTGTTATGCTTCACTTCACCAACATTGATTTCTCTTCTATATCTTGAGTCACTTTTCTTATCAAATGACAGGATAAAATACTGACTTAAATTATTGACTTGTTATGATCTGATTTAATTTTTCTGCTACACCTGTTTCATTACCTGAAAATTCTTCTAGCTTTTAATATTAGTTTATTACAATTTGCTATATTATGATCTTGTTCAAACCTGTCAAACTACTGTCTTATTTGTACATTTTTATATCTCTAGGAATTATATGCATTATGATCTCTTTTCTCCTTGGTTTTTACAGTCTACATGACTTCACTGAGGATCAAGTGATTTTTCCTCCTAAATGGGGTACTATAGAAATTTTTCACTTTCATGTTATCAAAAATAATCTCATCTACATATGTTCACAACAGAATATCTGTTATTCTGCTGGAACAGAAAATACAATCAAATATCTTCATATTTCAATTTGCTACACATACCCTTTCTTCTCATTGTCTACAAGTATTGTTGCCTACAGCATAGATACTGTGAATAGTTAAATCACAGAGCTTGTTACTATAGTATCTAAAACACTACCTTGCACAATGGTAGGTGCTCTATGAATATTTGTCAAATAAATAAGCAAATAACTTGCGGACCACCAAATAAACAAATAACTTGTGGACAGCCATCTACTATAGCATCCATTATTCATTCACTAACTAAAAAGTGCCTCCAATCATTTCATTGACAAATTGACTGTCTGGCAACATTAATATATTTTTTTTAATTGAGAGAGAGAGAGAGCACACGAGCTGGGGAGAGGGGCAGATGGGGGAATAGAGAGAGAGAAAGAGAGAGAGAGAATCTTAAGCAGGCTCCATGCCCAGCACAGAGCCCTACATGGGACATAATCCCATGATGCTGGAATCATGACCTGAGCTGAAATCAAGAGTTGGACGCTCAACCGACTGAGCCACCCAGGCACCCCAGCATTAACATCTAATCATAACAGCAATAATAACAATAATAGTATAATAACTGAAGCATATGATACTATGTTGGGCACTACTTGAACTTACATTATTAACTTATTTAGGCCTCACAACAACCCAAGAAAGTGAGAACTACTACAGCACCTATCTTACATATAAGGAAATGGAGGCCCAAAGTGGTTATGGTCACATAGGCAGGACGTGGAAGAAACGGGACTTATCTTTGCTATCAGGGTATGTCTCTACTCCAAGTTATAAGCTCTTTGAGGAAACAGCTTTATCTCTCACTCCCTGGAACTACTCACAACTTGAGCATAATGCCTTATACCTAACAGTCTCAATCATTTTGAGCTATTTTAACTTGATTTAAATAATTTATACATTAGTATCTTATACATTATTATAATTATAAAGTATTAAGGGTATTTGAATTTGAATAAGATGCAAAAAATTAGCAGGCAACATCTTTACTTTTTGTGAGACAGTGAAATAAGACACAGTGACCCAAAACTTTAGACGGAAATGTCCAAGAAAAGTTTTATGAAGCTGTGAACTCCCTGTGCTCCTTTCCACTGCGACCAAACCTTCTTAATAGAGGAGAACACAGAAAACATCTGACCTAAACAGGGATGATTATTACTAATTGAGATGGTGGGTGGCAGTAAAAGTAATAGCCTTTTTGAGGATTTGGGGATTTTAGACTTACTATGAGCCAACCACTGTACTGTGAGATGTAAGGAGGTCAAGTCATTTTTTTCTGATAGTACTTTTAAGTAAGTAGCCATATTATAATTGGTTCACAAATGTACGAAATTGGCTTAGAGTAACTCCATGTCACAGCTAAGAGGTGGTAGGTCTGGGACCCTGTCCCCTGCCTGTACTTGAATAACTACAGTGTCTTAAAGAGAAGGCTTAGTTTGGAACTGTGCACCAAAAGATAAAATAGATCCTTTTACATAATCCAATTGTCTCTGCCTCCTTCACTACCACACCACAGCCACTCCATTCTGGCATTCCACTGTCTGAATTCTTTTTGAGGATTTATTAGCCAAAAAGAGTGAGAAAAACCACCTCCCTGTCTGTATGAAACCATTAATTGTATCCACTTACTTACACCCAGGACAGAGATGGACAGAATGACAAAGTTACACAGGTTTGAAAAGTAGTATTTGCAAATATCAAAAGACAGTTTTCTCCTATTGGATGAAGTCCTCTCTAAATATAGATAAATGGCATTGATATATGAGGTAAAATTTCGTGAGGCTATAAATACCTTCCAGAGCAAATATAAATGGAAGGCATTTTATATACTCCTTGTAAGGATAAGACTAAACAAATGAAGCTAAAACTGGCAACCTGCAGAGATTCTGAGCACATTAACATCTTGAATTGTCCTTTAAATGGTTTGGAGCTTAATAAAACCCCAAGACACATTAAGCCAGAAGATTTTTATATCCAAGAGAGTATAAATAAATCCACATGTCTCTGATTCTTTTACACTTGAATCATTCAAGCAATGTTTTTAAGTGCTGTCCCAAAGTCTATGGTATCTTTGGGCATTTTTATAACTCTCCTTAAAAACAGGAAATCATGTTTTGTCAAAAGTAAATGAACTTAAAATACCCAAAGTATTCCACACCACTGTACATATCTAAAGCAACAGATTTTTATGAAAATCCTCAGCCTAGCAATGCCTATTTTAAGTGATTGACTTTGCAGGACCAATTTTACACCATACGCTTCCACGGAGGGAGATAATAAACTAAAAGGAATTCAACTCCAAAGGCATATATATAGCTCAATATATTAGTAGAATCACACTGTAAATCTATATGTAACATATGTTCTATTTAGATAATATATGAACAAATGAACTTCTGAAAGACTGTCCTAAGCCAGACTCTGCAGGAAATTAGACTTTGAGACAGAGATCTGCACACAGGGTATGGTCCCAGGGAGCGTGAGGTGGTGAGGAAAGCAGAATTTGGCAAAGAGGGAAGTAGAGCTCAGCGCATTTGCAAGAAGGACCTCAGCCGGCTAGTTCTAAAGTGTGGATGACCCTTCAGAAATGTCCTAAATGAGGCAAAGGTGTAACAACTCTGTATCTCCACCACCAGTCCCTGTACACACAGTGACCAAAGGGATGGGGCAGGGTCAAGGCAGCTTCCGATGACTAAGGGAAATTTCCCGGAGAGTAAGCCTCACCTATCATTTGCCATTAGCTCTCTAAGACCTGTTCATTATGATGCCAATACCTTTAGTAATTTAGTCAAACCTCAATCAGCTACCTAATTTTGTTATTTATATCTGACAAACATCTTAGTGACTAAATGTTTAACTCCATTGACTAGAAACACTAGGGTAAGAGTATTAACCTCTAAAAAAAAAATCAAGTTCAAACTTTATATATGCAAGAGAACACATTTCTTGGGTAAACCCACCTATAAAAGAGATCTATGTACTTTTTCATATACTTTACACTTCTTTTCCCAAATCAAAATTATCTTCTATCCCTGAAGAGAAAGTAAACAAAACATATGGCCTTCTCGTAAAAGACTGTTGAAGTTTAATTGCATCTACAGTTGCTGACTTAGGGAACAGATTAAAAATTACCATTTGGTTTCAGTATTTGCTTAATTAACTCTTACCTACAAAACTGCGAATCCACATTCTGGTCAATCATTTGCAATCTTTTGACATTCATACTACTTAAGTTACAGTCAACCAGTCAACAAGTATTTATTGCTCTGCCAAACTGGTGAAGTAAGCATAGCAATAATAATACATTCTTTTCAGGGTTACATATTCTAGAAATGGAACATGAAAAAGAATCATTACTTGTATAAAGGCAAAACTAATACTAAGAAAATGTTACTTGAAGTGTGGATAAATGAGGTTTTTGTCCCCCTCACTCTAGAAACATCAAGAGAATGCCTTTAAGATTTATTTACTAAGGACAAGTGATTCACCTAGGATACACACAAGACAATTTTATAACTACCATTTAAGTCTTAAAGATTTTTGTATTAATTTATTGTGAAATGAAATTATAAACGAGTAAGTGCCCCATTGTAGTTTCCTGTATTTTTCCATTGGGATTGTTAAGTGAATGAATTCATATGAGTTCACCATGTTTAAAACTGTAAAATACAGATATTGTAAAATTTTTAACTTAAAAATTTTAATGAGCTATGTTTTAAACTAATACTAACTTTGCACTACATTTCTAAATCTTAATTCCTGAAAATACCCTCCTTTAGAAAAATAACACATTAAATTTTAAAAAATTTTAAAAACACCACGGGAGATTTTTTTGGGGCAATGAAATTATTCTGTATGACACTGTAATGGTGGACACATGTCAATACACATTTATCAAAACTCATACAATTTATAACACTAAGGTAAAACACTACAGACTTTAGTCAATAAAAATATAACAGTATTGGCTCATGAATTGTGACAAAGGTACCACATTCATGTAAGACTTAATAATAAGTATAAGTGGGGGTATAAGAGGGGCATGCGGGCATATGTGAACTTTGTGCTTACCACTCATTTCCCTGTAACCCTAGAAAAATAAAGAAATCAAGAAAAATAAAGTCTAATAAAAAGACAAAGGAAGAGAAAACTCGAACAACAGGATCATCTTACCTTTGTATTAATTGAACTCAACCATCAAAATTAATAAAGTATTCCCTTTGTCATCAGCTAAAAATTTAAGTAATTTTAGAAATTATGCCTCTATTGATAAGTTTTGATGCACTAAATTCTTGTCAAGCACAAACACCATCAACCGGATTACTCACCTGCTCCTTTTCCTGTGTGCACCTCTATCATTGTTTCAGTTTGAGGCTTGAACATGACAATGAGAACAGGTCAGAAAATGTGTACAGATGTTCATTCAGATTATAAATCCAACTGATTTATTGGACTTGGATCGTATGAATCCAACTGATTCATACTCATCAATCATAGAAAGAAGACACCTGATGTAAAGTAGGGCACTGGGGAAGCTGTTAGCATTATAGTACAACTATGGGAATCCAGAAGCTTGATTTAAGAGGTATTTTAAAAATGGAGAGTAGGGGCACCTGCGTGGCTCAGTCAGTTGAGCGTCTGACTTCAGCTCAGGTCATGATCTCACTGGGTTCGAGCCCCATGTTGGGTTCTGTGCTGACAGCTAGCTCAGAGCCTGGAGCCTGCTTCAGATTCTGTATCTCCCCTCTCTCTGACCCTCTCCTGCTCATGCTCTTTCTCTCTCTCTCAAAAATAAATAAAACATTTTTTAAAAATGGAGAGTAGACATATGTGGAACTTAAGAAATGAAACAGACGAACACACATGGGAGAAGGGAAGGAAAAATAAAATAAAAAGAGAGAGGGAGGCAAAGCATAAGAGACTCTGAAATACAAAACACAAACTGAGGGCTGGTGCAGGGGTGTTGGGTGGGGGGATGGGCTAAATGGGTGATGGACATTAAGGAGGATGCTTCTTGGGATGAGCACAACACCTTATTGGGTGTTATATGTAAGTGATGAATCACTAAGTTCTACTTCTGAAATCATTATTCCACTATATGTTAACCAACTTGGATTTAAATATAATTTAAAAAATTATAAAAATAAAATAAAAATGGAGAGTAGAGAATGATGGCTTAGTCATTAATATCTATGCAATTTTTCTAAGTATTTAAGGGGAAAAGAGAGAAATGTTTCAAATGAGATATTACTGTTGGGTGCTATTTGGCATTCCCAAACCTGAGTGTTTCACAAGGGCTCCATTTACAGCTGTCTGATAGCCTTAACCTAACGCCCAAGGCACATGTGACCAGACCACAAAAGTTATAAATCCTCTAGTCAGAATGTGCTGTGAAGACCCAAGTCTCCACAAGAGAAACCAGGAATGCAAAGAATGCTTCAAATAAAATACCAGTCCGTCAAGGAGTATCTGTGGTACCCACCATGCAACTCACATAGAAATACTTCTCACACTAAAAAGCATTTTAGAAGCATTGATACATTGGTGTCATAGGTATATTGATAACTTGTAAATAGAACACAGATCTCAGAGGATGTTTCACAAATATAAAATTATGCTTCTACTAGAAATATGTTCAAAACATGAATTAAGGTATATCTACTTTAACAGTGAAGGAAACCAAAAATTCAGAAAGAGAAATTAGAGAAAAACATAAATTCAACATATCCAAGATGAGCATGAAATTGTGCTATCTTCCACCGTCTCATGGCATTTAACCTGTCATTCCTATTTCTCAGTCAGAAGCAGGATTTTAAAGGTGACTGAGAACAAACAAAAGCAAAGCACCAGTGATCACCTCAGCGTTCCGGACAACTGTCTCTCCCTGAGTTCACTAGTCTACTGATTTCAGGTTCTCTTCAGGGCTAGGACCCTCATTTACATTTTTTCTTCAAATATTTTCAGGTACTTCTTTTCTCACCTTCTTCACATTCCCTTTCTAACCTCCAAATTAATTTCAGTGCTACTCATACTCACTTTTTATTTGGAAAAGCTACTGTGTTTCAAAGTTTAAGGGAAGAAAAAAAGAACTGTCCAAGGGAAATTCCCTTTGTTGAGTGGTATAAATTAAAATCTCCAAGAATGAGCACTAAAGTGATTCCAAGTATTGATAGAACTGCTCTCTGCTATTCAGATTCAAATAGCTAGACTCAGCCAAGATCAGATCACTGCTTGGGTTCACCCAAGGCCTCCGAAATTGACAACAAGCAGGCCTCAAAATGTTGACCTGCGCTGACCAACCCAACCTGACCCCCGCTGGTTGCGTGCTTAGGACCAGTTCAGGCACGTCATGAACAAATACTTAAGTGATTTAACAACTGAAGAAGCTAAATTCAAAGTGTGAGGACATCACATGAATAAAGAAATATTCAAACAGTAGAAATCCTCTTGTAAAATAAAATCAGCTGTCATAGAATCTGTCGGCAACAGAAGCTCTCCCCAACTCTCCTGTGCATCAGGACCAGCAGGATTGTCTATTAAAACTCTACCGGCAACAGTTCTTGCACAGTGGCTGCTGGGGGCCTCGGAAAACTGCATCAGTAGCAAGTGCCAGGCAAGGTATGACCCCAACCTATGTGTTCCATCTACCTTCATCTCCCCAGTTTGCCTCACCCCTGCCTGCAGACCACCTATATTACTGTCTCTAGCCCATTTCTTCACTGGTACAGAAAAAGGAATAAAAATAATCTTTGTTGTCGTCACTAGCTATGTACAAAGGATTCTTTTCTCTTTCATGACAAGTTGTCACCCTTTCCATCATAAAATGATGGAGTTAAGGCCATACTTATCAATCGTAAGTATTTTGTTCCTTCTACCTAGAAGATAATATGAATGACTTATGTTTGTTGCTAATTCCTTAACCTTAGCCTTCATTTCCAAATAAAAATATCAAGCAGTGAAACATAGCTACTGGCTATATTTAAGAAAAAATTTTTAAAATGAATGGAATGGATAAGGGAAGGATCCTTGACTCTCCTGCAAATCATACCTCTCTCTGAACCACTGGCATTGTTCTTGGTTTGGTGAACAAACTAGTGATCTCTTCACCTAACCTATCTATAGACTTCACTTAACCTATCCAACTATCTCAACTCCTCACCTCCTCTTGCAAGCCAAGACCCAGTCTTATATGTTTAGAAAAACTCAGTAGCCAATATGCCTTTTCTATAAATTAAAAGTCTGTGTGACTTGCTACCAAGGCTTTGTTGAGTCCATCCCAATACTGTATTATACTCAGTCATTTTTGTTTCACATTTTAGAAACCAATCCTATTAAGAATATTAAAACCATGTTACTCTGTTAAAATTATTCTCTACTCTACTGAAAGCAGGTTACACTATGGTTAGAATTGTTTAGCAAGATCTTTCTTTCAACTCAGGACTTGTGGGGAAATCACCACATGCACTGTAAGTAGTTTATTTCTAAGCCAGAGCTGAGTACTGACATGTTTTGAAGAGGACTAAATTCTAGCATTTAAAAGATCGAACAGTGTTCCCCACCAAGACGAACAACATTGAAAAAGATGACAAACCCTGTGTTACACATGGAAAAATGGAAGAAAGCAGAAATTGTCAAAACGTTAGACTCTTACCAGAAATGGGCTCCAGCAAATGCAGGAGACACACATTATAGCCAGGAGCTGGATGACCATTTCAAAATGATGAGACCTGCCTTGTCTGTGCTGCTGACTCTTAAATTTAACTCTTACGAGTGTAATTCCCGTGATGGCATTGCACAGGAATGAAACACCAAGGGCTAAGAGCCCCAGAAAAGAAAAGAGTAGAAGATAAAACCTATCTTCCCAGTCTTTGACGTGTTCTGTTTTGTAGAAACACCAGGTCCTCGATGCTTGAATTGTGTAGTTTCGATGCCCAAGGATGGGTAGCAAAGCTATGAAAACAGCAAACAAGCACACTCCACTCAACATCATTTTCACATGTTTGGATGTAATTTTCGTTGAATGAAATATTGGTTTGGTGACTCCGATACATCGCTCAATGGCCATCACACTGCCTAGAAAAAGTGGGCACAGACCAGAGAATACCATGCAGATACCAAAAATACTGCAAAGGACATTCGACTGGTCGAAGCGGATCCAGTCTTTATCAGAAGCATATACAAAGACTGCTATAGCTCCATTGATGAGGTGGCCAAAGAAGTCTGTGATTACCAGGGCACTAGCGAAAAGCAGAAACGACGCCTTGGACTTCTGTCTAAATCTCTGATAGGCCTTCATGAGAATAGCAATGGCAAGGCTGTTTGATACGATCCCCACTGTCATGAAGATGACTGAAAAAAATACTGAAAACCGGTTTTCCGTCTGGCAAGTTGTATTTGAAAGGAGCCCAGCTTCAGGAGACACTGGCTGTTTGGAATTGTTCATAGACATTGTTGTGGAGATAAAAAGCTGGCCACTCAAGTCATCTCCCTCTCAGAACACTGCAGGCTTCTAGTCCGGACATCTGTAGCATAAAGACAGAGGAATTATGAGCACTGGATAATGGCTCATCTGACATTTAAGAGCGAAGCGCCCCAGCACCCTGTGGTGAGAATCAAGATTTATCTGGCCTATCATAAGCAAGATTGCATCATAGCAAAGCAGCACACATCTGCCTGCGGTTCCACATTTCACGTTCAAGGTAAAGAAGCCACCAAACTTGAGACTCTTTGGTAAACGTTAACTGTGGCCCTTCTGCAAATGGGCTCCTCCTAAATCTCCTCCTGACACTTCACAGACACCTTAAAATTTTTAAAGCTTACAAAATCACTAACAAGATTAGATTTAAGCCCAATAAAGTTTCTAAAAGCAAAATAGTCTATTTAAATAACTAAGTGAACTTTTCAAGCTTTGCTTTTTTCTCTCTCATGGGCTTTGTCTCCACACTGCAGACTATTGTTTAGGTAAACTAACCGTTACCTGTTTGTCAGGCTGACAAAACAATCTGCTTCGAACTTTGGGAGAGGGTGGAGTGGACCAGAAAACTCACTGATGTTAAATGGTGCTTCTCATAGTACGTTCTAAGATTGTTGAATTTAGAACAAATAATAGCAAACCACGCGATCTGGAACCCATGGAAGGTAGTGGTGAGTCTCTAAGAAGCTTTTCTGGTCCAGCTCTCCGGAGGAAAGGAGGCTAGGCGTGCACCCTGTGAGCACATCTGCCTACATGCGGTTGATCAAATGACAGCTTCAAGAAAACAGCATCTAATGCGAAGTATTCATTTGTATTCATTTATCGTTCTTTCCGTAGAGTGCTGAGACCTGAGTCACGTACCCTGGATACCCAAGACCACAGCCACCCACCCTCCCCCAGCTAATTCGATTGGGGTTTCCAGAGCAGCTTTCCGGGAGGCTGGGAATTACCGAGCCAGCCTTGCCTGGGACCCGCCCGAGTCGGGCCGCCCGGGCTGCCCCCGAGGGCGGCCCCCTGCTCCGAGTCTTACTCACAGCTCAACTTTCGCCGTTGCTATCCCTAAGCCTCTGCTTGCAACATCCTTCCCAAACCTAACTTGCTGAAACTTTCTGCTATTGCTCAAACGTCAAAGGGCCGTTTCCCTTCCTCCCTGGGGGGGCGCCAAAGGCCTGCGCTTGGCCCCGCGCGGGACTCCCAGGGTCGCCGGCCGGGAACGGCAGGACCAGATCTCCCCCTGGGCCCAATCCCCTCCCCTGAGACCCCTTCCACCCGCTCCCTCCGCGCGCAGTTCCAAATCGGTTCGGGTCAGCCAGAATACCCTTCTCTCGGAAGACCTCCCCGGCTCGGGGCATCTGGTCCAAACCTGTTGCCAAGCTCAGACCAAGGTGGCCTCCAGTGCGGTCGGTGCAGCATCCAGAGGCCGACGCGCGGGAATCCAGCCCCTGGGACGGTGGTTACCTTGGCATCCCGGGCCGCCCGCAGGGCTCTCGGCCGAGAAAAGCGCTCCGCTCCCAGCGCCATCGCGCGCCCGGCTCCGCGCCCGGCCTCGCAGGTTCCTCCGGCGCCGCACCGCGCTCCCGCTCC
>NC_043707.1:78239035-78258094 GCF_006229205.1 Suricata suricatta
TGCGGGTGACCTCCGCCCCCCTTCCTCGCGGCTCTCCTCTCCGCCCCCTTTTCCTGGCGCCCAGAGCCCCACCGGGAGAGACTGGGGCCGCGCGCCCCGTAGTCACCGCATCCCCGCTCCGCATCAGAGCTGCCCTTGCCGCAGCCCCGCCGCTCAGGGAAAAGTTTTGTTTCAAACTCGCGTTCCAGCTAAAGGCGCCGTCTCTAAAGCTGCAAAATAGGAGTCGGAGAGTTGAGGGAAGCCCGCAGACAGCTGTCCTGGCGCGTCTTGTACTGTCAGATCGTAGTTTGCAGACTGAATTCGTCCCAAATCCACCTCGAAAGGGATAAAGAAACAAAGCAACAAGAAAGAGACGGTGGGGCTTAGCTGATATCCCCGGGGAATTAAAAACAAGTAATAAAGCCACGTGTTGTGAATGAAAACAGTCACTGCCTAAGGGGTCACTATCACTCCGAAGACGGGACCGCTTTCTAACTTTTCTAATGTGCGAAGGGAAAGGGATGAGAAATATTCTTGAAGGGCATCTGCAGATAAGGGATTACTAACATTTTAATGATTTTAACAGCCCGATGTTGACAGTATTTCTAATGGCATGTTTACCAGAGTTGTGACTCTAAATTTTGTGGAGATCATTTTATGATCAAGTGAAGAAATTGCCACTACTTCGTTAGGAATTATGGTTTGAGTCATTTTAACACCGTAACTGCGTTTTTGCTAATATTGTTTTGATCCATACCTACTGTGTCTCACTTTTCCAGTAAAACACTTGAGGAAACCTATCACCAAATTTGCTCTTTTTTATTTTAGTAAAATGTTGCCACCACCTATGTGAAAAACCAGTGCCCCGTGGAAATAAACCCTCTTTTTTTCTGTTCTACAATCAGAAGGGGCCTCTAAATTCCTGGAAATTGAAAAGGACCATAAAATGCTAAAGTAAGATAAAATAAATTAGCCATTAACTATAGAAAGGAACAACTGCACAGTTTTCCCCTGTGGTAGATATTGAGATTTTTTAAAATGATATGCTCATACCTTGTGAAATAAACTGCTACTCAGGTACGGTCAGGGAATTGAACAATCTGATGAATCAAATATTCTGGTTAGTAAAGGAATATTATCTCTGGATAGCCAGTATCAAAAGAACAACTCTGTAATAAACTACACGGAAAACATGAATGTCATAGAGCAGTATTCTTTCCTTTAATGATTAAGAACACTTAATCACATTACATTGCAATTATCGGTTTATTTATGTCTCTCCCACTGACATTAATTCTGCAGAGGTCCTGTTCATCTCTCCATCCTCACCTCAGACTGTGCCTGGGCCACTTATCAAATGTTGCTTGCATTCATCAATGTTACAATCAGCATTTCTAGAGATTTCTTAGAGATCTTGAAAACTCTCCATCTCTCACTGGAGCACTGCACTAACACCAGCTGCTCTATCAGGTAAAAACAAGAAAAAATGTCATTAATGTAATGCCACATCATAACATTCATTGTGTGACATATCCAAAACAATAGCAATTTATTTTTCAAAATTCATAAATCCCATTTTTTTTTAAATAGTATCTACTTTACATGTATTCTTGGAGTTTCCTAATTAGAATCCACTCCTTAATCAAGACACATTTCACTTGAGATTCAATAAAAGATTCTAAAGCACCGACATCTCTTCTCTTCAAGATAAAAACAATGTATTGCTCTTAGTAGAGCAAGCTACTAATTGGTATGAAAGATTAAACAGCTAACTCTTCTTAAAAGAAAAAAAAACCAGAGTGTGTGTGGGGTGGGAGTGGCCTTATGGGACCCAAATCTAATCCTCTATTCCAAGTTCCCAAAGGTAGCCTTGGACTGCTTATATAATGTAATTCCACAGACAAGAAAAACAAACAAGTCAAAAATTAGTGGGCCCTGGGGAATAGCTGAATGATAAACTCTTCCGAAACATGGCAGTTGGTATTGTTACTTGTCCTGAGAAGTGGATAGTCTCATAAGACTATTCATTTATACATTCATTCAACAAAAGTTTTGAGCACCTACTTTGTGTCAGGTGCGGTTTCAAGGTGGCAGAGATTCAGCTATGTGAGCAAAGCACACAGTGGTGTGACTTCTAGGCCAAGGGAAGGCACTTACTTTTGTGGCCTGTGTGCTGGAAACCTTAAAGTGATTTCAGATGTCCAAGATTCCCTTTGTGTGAGACGGAGGCAAAGCTCATGTCAGCCAGTCTACAAGGTACATAACATTCCAGGACAGGTGTGTGCATGGCGATGCACCTTCACTCAGAATGAGATGCAGGACACTTTGCTCAGACGACGTGAACACTATAATTAAAGTCAGAGAAACGGGGACTCAGTGACACTGAGGCTGCAATAAAAACTCCATAAAAGTTAAAGGGAGTGTTGGAAGTTGAATTTTATAGTTTTAATAAAACTGTCTAGAAAAGCTTTTCTGGAATTTGCCATTGAGATTAATAGTAGACACATGCCCTGATTTGGTAGTAATGAAACTAATAACTTCTTTTGCTTTTTTATTTTTATTATATAACTATTTGATACATAAGAAGTAATGCATGTAACACATTGGTTAATTGTGAATTCTAAAATAAACACACATGCACCAACTACCTAATATAAGGACTGCATTCATTTCCTAGGGCTGCTGTAACAAAGTGCTACAGTGGGGGCAGAAATTTATCATCTTACAGTCTGGATGCTAGAAGTCCAAAATCAAGGGGTTGGCAGCTTGGTTCCTTCTGAGGGCTGTGAGAGAGAATCTATTCCATATCCCCAACCTACCTTCTGGTGATTTACTGGTCATCTTTAGTGTTTCTTGGCTTGTAGACGCATCACTCTGATCTCTATCTTCATCACCACTCTATGCCATCCTCCCCGTGTTTCTGATCTCACAAGGGGTCCTTCTAGGATTCCAGTCATATTGCATTAGGGATCCATTCTACTCCACTATGACCTGGTCTTAATTAATTACATCTGCAACAACCCTATTCCCAAATAAAGTCACATCAATATACCTTTGGGGGGGGGAGCAATTCAATCCATACCAAGGACTATACTAGAACATTACTGATATTGCTACATTTATTTGTATGTTTCTGCCCCCATTCCATTCCTCTGTATCCATCCCTCAGGCGTAATAGAAATAACCACTATCCTGAATTGTGTTTGCCCTCATTCTCTTGACTTTCATTGTTTTATTACATAAATATGCAGATGAACCAACATATCATTTAATTTTCCCTATCTTATAACTTAACCTTCCATAACTTACAAGATTTATAAGACTCGTGCATATTTTATATGCAGTAGTTTATTCTTTAACAAAGTTCTATAATATCTCACTGTTGGATATCCAAAATTTCAAAATATTCTGTCAATAACCCTTGGGGTTATTTCCAGTGTTTTGTTCTCAAAAAATATTCTGCTATGAGTATGGCCTCATACCCTTCACCTTATATTGGAGTTTCTCTAGAATATGTACCTTGAGTGAAATTACTGGATCATAAGGTGTGAGAATGTACAACTTTACAAGATAATGCTGAAATTGTTTATCAATTCATACTCCTTAAACGGTGCATAAGAATTCTTTTGTCAGCCACATTTCATGATAATGCTTGGAACTGTCTAGCTTCTCAATTATTATCAGCCAGATGGTAGTAAAATGATTACACATTGCAAACCTAAATTACATTTCCCTTTACATTTATGTTTATTCTTCTATTATATATCTGTCTCTTTAGTCCAATTTTTTATTTAGTTGTTTGTTTTCTCATTAATTCTTTTATGTTCTAGATACTAGCCTCTATCAGTTATACATGTTGAAAACATCTTTTTCCAAATCACACCTTGTCTTTTCATTCTCTTTATGCTATCAATTTTTGTGAACAGTTCTTCATTTTTTGTGTATTTTTATATTTTATTTTTTATTCTTTTAATTGAAGTATAGTTGACATTTAATATTGTATTAGTTTCATGTATACAATACAGGATTACCATACAATTCAGGAATTCCACTTCTGGGTATTTATCCAAAGAAAACAAAAACACTAAGTCAAAGACATATGCACTCCTATACTTACTGCAGCATTATTTGCAATAGTAAGATATGGAAGCAGCCTATATATTCATCAATAGATGAATGGGTAAGAAAGATGTGGTTTATACACACAGAGGAATATTTCTCAGCCATAAATAAAGAATAAAATCTGATGGACTTAGAGGGTATTATGCTAAGTGAAATAAGTCAGAGAAAGAAAGGCAAACACATAATGATTTTACTTATACATGGAATCTAAGAAATAAAACTAATAAACAAATAACAACAAAAAGGAAAACAGACTGATAATGATAGATAACGATCACGTTGTTGCCAGAGGGGAAGGTGATGAAGGGATGGGCAAAATAGGTGAAGGGAATTAAGAGGTACAAACTTCCAGTTTTAAAATAAATAAGTCATGGGGATGAAAAGTACAGCATAGAGAATATAGTCAATAATACTGTAATAATTATATATAGTCACAGATGGTAACTACGCTTATCCTGGTGAGCACTTTGTAAACTATGTAATTGTCAAATCAGTTTTTAATTTTTATGTGACCAAGTTTATTTTAAATCTTATCTTTTGTGTTATCTTTTAGCATTTTTGTGTCACTTTTTAAAATTTTAATTCCAGGGGCACCTGGGTGGCTCAGTCGGTTAAGCGTCCGGCTTCCGCTCAGGTCAGAAGTCGGGCTTGTGCGGACAGCTAGCTCAGAGCCTGGAGCCTGCTTGGGATTCTGCATCTCCCTCTCACTCTGACCGTCCCCTAGTAGCGCTGTTTCTCTGTCTCTCAAAAATAAACAAAAAACATTTAAAAAATTTAAAAAATTTTTAATTCCAGTAGTTAAGAAACAGTATTATATTAGTTTCAAGTGTGCAAAATAGCGATTCCACAATTTTATACATTACTCAGTGCTCATCAAGAGGCGTGTACTCTTCACCCTCATCATCTATTTCACCCATCCCGCACCCATTTCCCTTCTGCCAACTATCAGTTTGTTCTCTTAAGAGTTTGCTTTTTGGTTTGTCTCTTTTTTCCTTTGTTTTTTTTTTTTTTCTTAAATTCCACAGATGAGTGAAGTCATACAGTATTTGTCTTTCTCTGACTGATTTCTCCTAGCATTATATCTAGCTCTATGTTGTTGCAAATGTCAAGATTTCATTATTTACTATGGCTAAATAATATTCTACATCTTCTTTATTCACTTATCTATTGGTGAACACCTGGGCTGATTCCATTATTATGCAAGCAATAAACATACGGGTGGATATATCCTTTCAAATTAGTGTTTTTGTGTTCTTTGGGGTAAATACCCAAGTACTGCTATTACTGGATCATAGAGTATTTCTATTTTTAATTTCTTTTTTAAACTTATTTTAATGTTTATTTTTGAGAAAGAGATGGGCTTCAGGCAGGGGAGGGGCAGAGAGTGGGGGAGACACAGAATCGGAAGCAGGCTCCAGGCTCTGAGCTGTCAGCACAGAGTCCAATGTAGGGCTCAAACTCATAAACTATGAGATCATGACCTGAGCCCAAGTCGGACGCTTAACTGACTGAGCCACCCAGGTGCCCTTCTATTTTTAATTTCTTATTTTAATTTTAATGTGACCACAGACTGCACCAGTTTGCATTCCTACTAAAAATGCAAAAGAGTTCCTTTTTCTCCATGTCCTCACAACACTTATTGCTTCTTGTGTTTCTGATGTTAGCCATTCTGACAGGTGTGAGGTGACATCTCATTGTGGTTTTGATTTGCATTTCCCTGATAATGAGTGATGCTGAGTATCTTTTCATGTCTCTGTTTACAACCTCTATGTCTTCATTAGAGAAATGTCTGTTCACATCGTTTGAATGTCTTTAATTGGATTATTTGTGGGGTTTTGTGTGTTGAGGTGTATAAGTTCTTTATATATTTTGGATACTGACCCTTTATTGGATATGTCATTTGCAAATATCTTTTCCCATTCTGTAGGTTGTCTTTTAGTCTTGTTGATTGTTTCCTTGCTGTGCAGAAGCTTTTTACTTTGATGTAGTCCCAATAGTTTATTTTTGCTTTTGTTTCTCTTGCCAGACAAGACATATCTAGAAAAATGTTGTTATGACAGATGTCAAAGGAATTACTGCCTATGCTCTTTTCCAGGATTTTTATGGTTTCCCGTCTCACACTTAGGTTTTAATCCATTTTGAGTTTATTTAATGTACAGTGTAAGAAAGTGGTCCTGTTTTATTCTTTCGCATGTAGCTGTCCATTTTCCCAACACCATTTGTTGAAAAGATTGCCTTTTTTCCTTTGCATATTCTTGCCTCTTTTGTCAAAGATTAACTGACCATACAATTGTGAGTTTACTTCTAGGCTTGCTCCATTATTTTATGTGTCTATTTTTGTGTCAGTACCATACCATTTTGAATATAACTTGAAATCTGTAACTGTGACGCCTCCAGCTTTATTTTTCTTTTTCAAGATTGCTATGGCCATTTAGGGGTCTTTTGTGGTCCCATGCAAATTTTAGGATTGTTTGTTCAGTTCTGTGAATAAAACTGTTGATATTTTGACAGGAATTACATTAAATCTGTAGGTTGTTTTGGAGAGATTGACATTTTAACAATATTTGTTATTCCAATCCATGAGCATGGAATGTCTTTTCACTGCTTTGTGTCATCTCAAATTTCTTTCATCAATGTTTTATAGTGTTCAGAGTACAGATCTTTCACCTCCTTGGTATTTTATTCCTAGACATTATATTATTTTTGGTACAATTGTGAATGGGATTGATTTCTCAATTTCCCTTTCTACTGCTTCAGAAAGTATCAGTGTATAGAAATGCATGAGATTTCTGTACATCGACCTTGTATCTTGTGACCTTACTGAATTCTACTAGTTTTCTGGTGGAGTCCTTAGGGTTTCCTACGTGTTGTGTCATCTTTGAATAATGACAATTTTACTTCTTCTTTACCAATTTGGATGTCTTTCATTCCTTTTTCATGTATGATTGCTGTGGCTAGGCTTTCCAGTACTGTGTTGAATAAAAGTGTTGACAGTGGACATCTTTGTCTTGCTCCTGATCTCATGGAAAAGATCTCAGTTTTCCCCCACGGAGCATGATGTCAACTGTGGGTTTTTCATATAAGTCCTTTATTATGCCAAAGTATGCTCCCTCTAAATCTACTTTGTTGAAGGTTTTCATGATGAATGGATGTTGTACTTGTCAAATGTTTTTTCTACATCTATTGAAATGATCCATTCTCTTATTGATGTGATGTATCACATTGATTAATTTCTAAATATTGAACCACTCTTGCATCCCAGGAATAATTCCCACTTAATCATGGTGAATGACTTTTTTAATGTGTGCTGGATTCATTTTGCTAGTATTTTGTTGAGCATTTTTGCATCTAGGTTCATCAGAGATATTGGCCTGTAGTTCTCTTTTTTTTTTTTTTTTTTTTTTTGGTGTCTTTATCCAGTTTTGGTATCAGGGTATTGCAAGACTCACAGAATTAATTCGGAAGTTTTTTTTCCTTTCTCATTTTTTCCCCAATAATTTGAGAAGAATAGGTATTAACTCTTCTTTAAATTTTTTGTTGAATTTGCCTGTGAAGTCGTCTGGTCCTGGACTTTTGTTTGTTGCAAGTTTTTTGATTACTGATTCCATTTCAATGCTGGTTATTAGTGTGTTCAAATTTTCTATTTCTTCCTAATTCAGTTTTGAAAGGTTATATGTTCCTAGGAACTTCCTATTTTGAATGATAGCCTTTCTGAATAGAGTAGTCTTGACTGTAGATTTTTTTCCTTCAGCACTGAATTTATCATGCCACTCCCTTCTGGCCTACAAAGCTGAAAAATCTGCTGATAGCTATATGGGGTTTCCTTTGTATATAACTATTCTCTTTTCTTTGCTGCTTTTAAACTTCTCTTTTTAGGGGTGCCTGGGTAACTCAGTTGGTTAAGCGTCTGACTCTTGACTTCAGCTCAGGTCATGATCTCACAGTTAGTGGGTTTGAGACCCACATTGGGCTTTGTGCTAGCAGTGAAGAGCCTACTTGGGATTCTGTCTCCCTCTCTCTCTGTCCCTCCCCTGCTTGCTCTTTATCTTTCTCTCAAATAAAAATTTAAAAAATTTTTAAGAACTTTAAAATTTTCTCTTTATCACTACTTTCTGCCCTTTTTATTATTATGTATCTTGGTGTGGACCTCCTTGGGGTGATCTTGTTGGGGGCTCTCTGTGCCTCCTAAATCTGGATCTCTGTTTCCTTCCCCAGATTAGGGAAGCTTTTAGCTATCATTTTATCAAATAAATTTTCTGCCCTCTTTTCCCTCTCTTTTTCTGGGATCCTTATAATGTAAATGTTCTTATGCTTGATGATGTTGCTGAGTTCCCTTATTCTATTCTCATTTTGCATAATTATTTTGTTCTTTCACCTGCTCAGCATGATGACTTTCCATTACTCTGTCCTCCAGGTCACTGATTTGTTCTTCTGCTTCCTCTAATCTGCTCCTTGTTCTGTCTAGTGTATTTTTAATTTTTAATTTTAATTTCATCTAGTGTGTTCTTCATCTTGGATTGTTTCTTTTTTTTTTATCTCTTTGCTAAGGGTTTCACGCATGTCCTCCACTCTCTTCTCAAGTCAAGTGAGTATCTTTATGATCATTACCTGAAATTTTCTTTTTTTAATATTTATTTATTTATTTTTGAGAGAAAAAGACAGAGCACAAGTTGGGGAGGATCAGGGACAGAGGGAGACACAGAATCCAAAGAAGGATCCAGACTCTGAGCTGTCAGTGCAGAACCTGACACAGGGCTCAAACCCATGAACTGTGAGATCATGACCCGAGACGAAGTCAGACGCTCAACTAACTGAGCCACTCAGGCGCCCCCATTCCTTTAAATTTTCTATCGGACATATTACAGATCTCTATTTTACACGGGTCTCTTGTGATTTTGTCTTGTTCTTTCATTTGGGATATATTCTTTTGTCTCCTCACTTTGTGTACTTCTCTATGTCTGTTTCTCTGTGTTAGGAAAGTCAGCTATATATCCTTCTTTTTAAAGCAATGGCCTTATGAAGATGTCCTGGAGTGCCCAGAAGTACAGTGTCCCCCTGTTTACCAGAACCTGGCACTTCAGAGGTGTCTCCTACATGTGTTGTATGTGCCCTGCTAAAGTGGCTAAACTGATTTTTCCTGCAGTCTAGTCATCTGCTCTCTGCCTGTTGTAGGTAGCATTTCGTCCTTGTGGTTTTAACGGGCCAGTCTGGACTGCCTTGGGCTTGAGCTGAGTAAGACCAAGCATTTGTCAGAGATGCAGTGTCACCAAACTGCAGAGTGCTTTCAGGTGTAGTCCCCTGAGCAGCTTTCATTGGCAGGTGGGGGCTCCAATCAGACTGTCTTCCTCCAGCCCACTGCTGGGACCATAGTATGATTGGTATGTGTGATTATCATTACTTCTCCCCAGGACAGGAGTCGCTTTGGAGTGGTACTGGCCTCTCTCAGGGCTGCTTGAATACAGCCCAGCTTGTGGCCCTGGTTTGGATGGGCTCCAGTCAAGAGCATATACTGAAGGGTGTGGATCCAAAACATGCATGGGGGTGGGACACATAGTTTTAGTAAGTTTGCATGTTGGTCCTCTGTAAGAGGGACGGATCATTGCCACTGCCAGGGCTGAGGCCAGCCATATTTGAGTGGGCATATCTGCAAAGCACATGGGTCAGGAAATATGGTGTTAGAAAGCTTTGCACTGGTCTTCTGAGAGAGGGGACACACAGAACCAGGACCAAAGCAGGCCTGGCCGGAGGGGACAGATCTGTTGAAGCATAACAGGTGGAACTGGGGGCACAGTGCTAGCAAGTGAGGTAGGGAATGTCAGTGCCAGGCTAGTTGCCTCTGTTGCCTGTGTGTTCATGCTGGGTGGGGAGAGAGAAATAGTGCCTGACAGCTCCTTTATTCCTGAAGGAATGTCCCAACTCTCAGTGGCTCTGAGATTAGTAAATAACTCTCCTTCCCATATGCCTCAGGCATTTTTCAAACTATGCTTCTATGCTGTAACTCCAGGGCCTATTGTGCTTTCTTTTGAAAGGTTAGGACTCCGTTTCCTCTTGCCCTCCCCACTCTCCCAAAGCTGAGCCCACTGATTTTTTAAATTCCAAGTTTTAAGTCCTGTTGCTTATAAGTATTCATGAAATTTAACCCCTTTTTTTCAAATTTTCAAAGCCAAATGTTACAGGGATTCATCTTCCCCATGCAAGCTCCCGGGTGTGAGGGTCTGTTTCCCTCCCCTCTCCGTGCCCACCAGTCCCTCCCCACCGCATCGTTGCACTTCCCGCCCTCTTCAACGTGGTTTGTGTCTACATTTAGTTATGAAGTTTGTTCTGCCAGTCGTCAGGTTGTTTTCTTGACCATTCACATTAATGTGAGTGTTATCTGGTTCTATCTATGGGACAAGGTGAGCTTAGGGTCCTCCTACTCTGCCATCTTCCAAACAATTCACCCCCTGTGTCACATTTTCAAAGTTTTTCCATATTATAAAGATATTCTACTATACATTTTCTAAACATTTTAACATTCTTTTCTTCCATATTTAACTCTTCAATCCTTCAAATAATGACTTCCGAGTATTAAGTGAGGTAGGAATCCACGGGTTTTCTCCATATAGCTAACTGATATTTGTGGTGCTATTACTAAATAATCTTTTTATTTGGGATTGAATTATGTCCCTCACACCCAAATTCATATGTTGAAGTCCTAACCCCCAGTACTTCAGAATGTGACCTTATTTGGAGATAAGGTCTTGGGTAGTAAAATTAAAATGAGGTCATCAGGGTAGGCCCTAATCCAATATTACTGGTATTCTAATTTTAAAAAAAAGAAGAAGAAGAAGAATTTTGGAGACAGAGACACAGAGAGGAAGAACACGATGTGAACATGAAGATGGCCAGCGACAAGCCAAGGAAACAGGGCCTGGAACAGAATCTTTCCTCACAGATCTCAGAAAAAACCAACCCTGCCCAAACCTTGATTTTAGGCTTCTAGCCTCCAGAACTGTGAGATAATACATTTTTGTTATTTAATCCACCCAGTTTGTGGTCATATTTTATGGCAGCTCTAGCAAATTAATATAGCCTCCCATTATCACTAATCTGGAATATATCAAGTTTCCATACATTCATGGGAAAACTATTATTTGTTGACTGCCTACCATATAGTATAAACTATACTAAATATTTTAATTATGTTATGATATTTAATCTTGTAAACCAATGAGAGGCCATCACCTCTCATCTGAATTATGCAACAACCTCCTCCTAATTGTCTCCAGTCTTGTTTGACTCTAAGCCATTGCCCCATGCAGTCACACTGATCTGTGGTGTATGGGTTCCAAAGCCAGACTGGCCAAGTTCATATTCAAGGCCCTTCATTTATAACTAGTTCCATAACCTAAGGAAATTACCTAATTCTTTTATGCCTCAACTTTCTCATATTAATAATGCAAAGAATAAGAATATTTACCTCACAGACTTGTTATAAAAATTAAGTTAAATTAGTTAAGTGCTTTGAAGGGTACCTGGTGCTCTCCATATGTGGTAGATCTTACTATGTCTTTATAAAATGCAAATATGACTATGATGGGCCCCAAATTACAACCTTGAAATGGCTTTCCATTTCTCACCATTTCTCCCAAGCAGTTTCTCTGGGGTCTCAGTTTGAAAGAGGGTAATTCCTTAAAAACATTAATTAGGTTTGGGAAAGCTGTTCAACAAATATTAAATAGAATTCTTCATTGAAGAACATCACTGCGCATCTTCTGGAAGGAACGGAATGTTCAGCAGTCCCTGCCCTCTGGACCCAGTGGGAAGTACCATTTGGTAAGTGCTATCATCACTCTTAGGATACTCGGATCTCTTTAACATGGCTTTCAAGGCCCTTCCTAATCTATCCAGACACTTCTCCCCAAGGCTTCACTCTCACTCCTCACTCTTAGAGCTCGATGCCTCAGTACCACGGACACTCTCAGGTCTTGAACTCTGTCTCCTGGCCTTCATTCACCTCCTATCTTGAGCAATCTTCCTTCAACCCCTCATGCATTGCCTGGCTCCTATGCAGACTTCAGGGCTCAGCAGCCCAGAAGTTAGTGTGCTTTCTATACATTGTGCCAACTGCACATCTGCCATTGCTGTTGTGTTTTCAGCATTCTGCACATGCTGAGAAGGTGCTCAGGAATGAATGAATGATAAGTGAGTGAATTAATGAATAAATGAACAAATAAAATATGTATACTACAGATGTGGAAACCCAAGCATAAAAAAATGACTTTTCTGATTAGAATGTCAAGCGCATGTGACAAAACCAAAACCAATTCGGTCCGACCACAAAACCCGTACTCTGACCAACTCTTCATATTGCCTCTGGGTTTAATAAAACATAAAGTGCTGTCCTTTATGCACAAAGTTGGTTGCTACTAATCCTACCACCGGAAGGACAGATGCCTGCATTGTTTTTCTTCAATGCAAAAAGTTTTTCAATAATCCATTTACATTCTTTCACAATATCCAAGACCCAACAGTGGCACAATTTTAGCATTAATATTTGTGTTAACTCTTTATGACAGGAGCAGAATAGGAAGTCCTTAAGGTGGAAAGAAGGAAACCATTGGAAGGAGACAGAATAAAACAATAATATTTACTGATTTCCTGCTCAGGCAGGCCCTTCTAATGTACACATTAACACCAGCAGGTGGTTATTTTTACCTTCATTATACAGAGAAGAGAGGAAAAAACTGAAGTCCAGAGAGCATAAATCAATTTATGCAAGATCACACAGCTATGCTGAAAGTGAAATACAGCCCAAGCCCTGAAGTGCCCAGTTCCCTCTGCTTCATTCAGGGAGTAGGGGGCAGTGCAGACCCTCTCAAGCCTCCTCCCCATTCCCACATCTCCTTGCAACCTGGACTCTGCTCCTGGCCACTCCCCTCAGACCCCTGGGGGCCTAGCACTATTTGCTATTTATCCTAAGAATTTGGTGCACTTTTAAAGTGAGTAAGGCATTGTGCTAAGGATATTTAAGAAGCAGAGACCGGGTCGCTCCAGTTTCTGCCCTCAAGAGACTTAAAATCTAGAATGAGTTAACACCCCCTTCTTTCTGTTTTTAACTTTTTTCCAATTCACCTTCATCCTTTCCTTTTTTTTTTTTTTAGAAAGGTCTCCTTTAAGTTTTTAAATTAAAATTTCTCCTGGTGAGATATTTGACCTGGGAACTTAATCCAAAGGCAAATTCTCCACTCTGTCACTCCCATTCATATGGGACACACAGCAGGAGAGACAAGGTGGCTGTGGGGAATCAGGTCCCCTGCTAGGCAGAGTATGGGCCTTTGATCCAAACCATCTCTTTAATTCTGCACAAGCCCACACATCCAACTGAAGACAGGTGACACCAGAAGAGGCCAGGAGCTGCAGAGCCACTGAGGAGCATGGGGAGAGCTCATGATGGCAAGGAGCCCTCCACACCTTCACTTCCGGGAGCCCCTGCCATCCTTGGGGTGGATCGATGGTGGTCCTCTTCTAATTCCAGAAAGTGTGACCTTTGAGAGGAGACAGCTAGTAGACACCTGTGACTGCAAGATCATGCCACATGGCTTCCAAGCACCTGCGCTGGGACTAGGGGTGGAAGTAGGGGTGCTGACCCAACATCTCAGTCAGCCTACCCGATTCTCACATACATTACCTATTTTCATATGTTCATGTATATTTTAGTTATATATTAAAAAGAGAAGAAACTTGCCTGAAGAGAAACTTCCGAAGGACCCAAGTGGCTCAGGAAATTTATTATCCCCAACCGCCCAGAAAAATTCTCTTATAAAATCTTCTAGTGCAATCTTCAGGAGACCTACCCCCTCCCCAGGCCTCCATGACCCTGGTCTGCTCCCCAGCTCCAACCCCAGTGCCTGGCAGCACTCAGTCTCATCTCTGGCCATCAAGCACAGCCAAGGCTTTCTACTGGGAGACCTTTTCCAGACTCCTATTTGTTCTTTGGAACTCTTCTTCTTGAGTTATCTGAAATCAATATTTGATATAGGCATTGAGGATCCAACTAAGAAACAAATTTAAGCCACCCAGTAAACAATTCTTTTAAAGGTCTGAGCAGATGGCACACAAGACATACAGTGTTTGACAAGAGTGAAGGTGGCAAGCAAGACTTTGTTTGCATGGAAGGGAGTGGACCAGAAATGCCCGAAGGCAATGAGGACCCTGGCATAGGGTGTCAAAAAGGAGACTGGTGTTTGCGTTTTTGTTCATGCTTGCAAATGAAAAGGTACAGAGTTTACATCTATTGAGAACTATGTCTCAACTACCATGTTAAGTGTTTTACCTGTATGTTCAATTAACTTTCATAAGAACTCTACAAGAAAAGACAAAACCATGATCTTCATTTTGCACATGAGGCACCTGAGGGACAGAAAGATTAAGGGGTTAAATCACATAATGATTGAAGAACTCAGTCTTGGGTCTGTTCAATGCCTCCCTTGACCCTAACAAGTGGCTGTATTGCTTCACTGAAAATGAGAAGCAGCCACAACTCCCCTCCACACTGCAGTTGGACATACCAGGTTATCCAAGTATTGGAAGCTGTCATGGAACTTTCATGGGTAAGTGGTTTATCAGAGTCATCTTGATTTCTTGCTTGCATTCAATACCTATCCACCACTTTTACA
This sequence comes from Suricata suricatta, assembly GCF_006229205.1. Lineage (NCBI taxonomy): Eukaryota > Metazoa > Chordata > Mammalia > Carnivora > Herpestidae > Suricata > Suricata suricatta. Next base: position 78,253,795 of record NC_043707.1, read on the forward strand.
TGAAACTTCACTTTAATGAAGCTTCAAAACACCAGCATACAAATCCAAAGCAAATCTACAACCACCAGGAAGGATGATGATACATCCTTATAAAAATGAAGATAATCACTCCTTAAAAAATTAAAAATCAGTCTCTGGAACTCCAATTCAAGTAAAGAGAGCTTGAAGGGGAATAGATTGATAGCTCATGATTCCTCTAACTCAGCACAGAGAAGAAATTGCTTTCCCTGAAGGATGGAGCCATCACTTCTGTGGAAACAGTATCAAAAACCTGAGCTCCATACTAGAACTAGCTTCTTAGGTATATAGCCAGTGCAGTCTTGAAATTCTTCATCATTTTTTACTTGTGCTTCGTAAGTGAAGTACAATAGGACAAGGAACATGCCCCAAGGGTTAGAACCTCTGGTTCCTACACAATCCCACCTTCCTGGGGTGGGCCTCCTTGGGACTAGTTCTTCCCAACCCATTCCCCTGTCCCAGACACCAGGCAGCCTCCCCAACCCTGCCCCTACCTGTAACTGCTGTCATTCTTCACCCTAGGAAGGGGCCTGGCCATGAGCTTGTATGGGGTTGGAATCAAGCACATACCCTGTGGCATCTTCAGACCAGGCATAGCTGCTGCCATTCCCATTCCAGGTGGATCTGTCTGGGCCAGGACAGGGGCAAGCCTCTGTACCTCATCCAGGCATAGAATACATCCTGGCACAGAGGGTTAAGATCCATAGGGGTTAAGATCTACCATCAGTTGGGGTGGTAGGCCCATGGAAATAAAAGACCCTGGTTTGACTCTATGGCCCTAGCCCCCCTGCTGGGATGCTTCTTATAGGTTACCTGGCTGATGGAAGGAGGCACCCAGTAGTAGCCATCGGGCCCAAGCAAATGAACACACACCCCAAATCATGGAGCAGGATGCTTGTGAGAGTCTGCACAGCCCTGTGAGTATCATTGTGCCCTGAGTGTGTCCTCAGCCAACCCCATGCCTAGGGGATCTTCTTTTCTCCCTTCCGACCTTCCTCATTCTGTTTTGAGTTTATCTCTAACCAACTAGAACCACTTTCCAAGGACAAGCCACAAAATACAAATTGTGTAATTTTGGTGACTGCACACAAATGAAATGCTCTGATATTTGCATTTGAATTGACATTGCACAATATAGATTGAGCAATAAAATCCATACCAATAATTTAACATTTTCATAATTATTTACTTAGAACATCAAATAGCAAATAAACAACACCATGACAAGTTGAGAGATCACCAAAAAAAAACAAATAAAAAAGTTTTATATTCTAATATTTTTCCCTACTTTTTGCTTTTCTCTCAGCTTCCTCACTGAACACTGGATCTTAGTCATCTATACATGTATAGTCCAAAGGCTATAATATGAAATCAATAAATATTTGGTGAGTGAGCAAATAAATTCCTGTAACAATTTCCTAAAATCTTTCTACCAGCGAAACTGACAAAGAGGCTGTATTCTCTGTATTTCTGTATCATCCATAAAACTTAGCACAATTCCTTTGGTGATACCAATTAATGCATATTGAATAATTACATATATTTGTGTCTTTCCCTTGTCTCAATGACTATATCTTCTAGACAGTTTGAAGTGGACATAAAAATAATAGAATAAATTAAAACAAAAAATACCCTCAAATTATCCAACACACAAGGCAGAAAAGGAAATGAAGAGGAAAAGTTATCTTTGGCTGAATCATGCACCTAATTACCTACCTCCTCCAATATGTTCTGTGCCAAGACATAGTTGAAAAATCACATCTCATTTTCTAAAAGCCAGTTACAACTTACTCTCATATACTTGACATTGTTTCTTCTGTTGTCAATTTTTTAATAATCAAGTTATCATGTATTTCTTTATTAAAGTTCAGAAGAAATCTTGGCTTTCAGAGTTTGACTTCTCTAACACTAAGAGGGACTCATCTCATGAAAGTGTCAGAGCCAGTTATCATTAACCAGAGGGAACAAAACTGCTGTCAGAACACTGTGTCCTTGGCAAATAGAAACTGCTTCTTTTCACACATTGCAAGTTTTTTTCTTTCACATAATCAAATCTTTATTCTTAATATGACAATCATCAGAAAGAAATGTGTCCCGTTCCAAAATGGCTCTCCTACATGTTGAACACCTGCATATCTCTGCCACAGTTGATGGTTTAAGTGCAATTGAATGAAGGCAAAACTTTGTCTCAAAATATGTACATCCTCCTGGCATCTCTATTCCTTCAAACAATCCCAGGTATCCAGCAGGTCAATATATTAGTAATCACTGATGCCACCCCTCCCCATGCCAACATACCAACTCAGTCACCATTCAGCTGATTATCTAGGACAAGTCGCTTGACCCCTCTAAGCTTTAGTTGTCTCAAATCCACACTGGAAAGCAATAGGCAAAGGAAAGAAAAAGAGAAGAAATGGCTAGGATAGAATGGTTTTTAGGATTCTGTATTGGTCAAAGTTCTCTAGAAAAATAGAACACACTAGAGGTTCCTGGGTGGTTCAATCAGTTAAGTGTCAGACTTTACCTCAGGTCGTGATCTCATGGATTGTGAGTTCAAGGCTCGAGTCAGGCTCTGTGCTGACAGCTCAGAGCCTGGAGCCTGCTTCTGATTCTGTGTCTCCCTTTCTCTCTGCACCTCCCCTGTTCATGTTCTCTCTCTTTCTCTCTCTCAAAAATAAACAAACATTTAAAAAAGAAAAAAGAAAAACAGAACACACTGTATGTGTGTGGGAATATATAGATATTTGAGAGCTATAAACAGAATGAGATATATAGACATGTACACACACACACACACACACATTATGTGTACATTTCATTATATATATATCATATCCTTGAAAAAGCCAGTCTTTTTGTTCCATTCAAATGTTCAGTATGTATGTATTATGTATACACACACACACACACACACAGTCTACACATATCTTATTAGCTCTGTTATTCTGGAGAATCCACATACAAACCCCTGATCATACTCTGGCATGTTAAATGAAACTGGCCCTCTATATACCATGCAGGTGGTCTGAGCACCAACCAGTTGGGGTAGCTTTCTATACAGAGAACCAATCACACAAGGAACTAGAGCATAGAATAAGAAACCAAGAGAGAAGCCTGTTTATTAAGACTAAATGAAGTGGGATTAGTGGAAGATTCAGCTTACTACACATGCTAGTGCCTAGGACTCATCCCAGGCACACCTTGTGCAAAATCTTTTCCAGTTCACCTTGGCTGATGATCTGAGTCCATTGATACAACTTCATTGAATATCAGAACAGGTCCAGGAGTCTGCAAAAACTTAAAAGTTCAGAGAAACCAGGGAAGACAAGGACAGACACTCCTTGCTAATTCTAACATTGGTTTATTCATTTATTCAACAAATACTTATTTGTTTAGCTTGAACAAAATTCTGATGCAATGATTCTAGATTGTTTCTGGAATAATTTTGTCATTGAGTTATATAGCCAAGATTTAAGTGGGTAAGAACTTTGATAGAACTGGCATGGTAGACATAATCCAAATGTAACATGTGAAGAAGAAAGAGAGGCTGAGCTCATAACCACACCACAGCTGCAGGTGATTTTAGAATTTAACCACATCAGGGTGTGGAATGGAAAACACATTGGGTGAACCTTGCTGCTGTTGAAAGGCTGAAGGTGCCTGGAACATGAAAGGAACCACTGGGCCAGGACTAGGCTGGCAACCATAGCATCATGGTGCCTTCAACTTGCCAAGACATCTGCTCAAAGCAATCAGTCCAGGCTATTCTGCCATGCGGCTGACCCCTGCAACTAAACTTTAGCTACTAATCTTTGACACCCCTGCCTCACACATATAATCTCCCATAGTTTTAAGTACATTAAATCCAGATACAGACTGCACCAAAAAGTGGGTGCTGTAATCTAAAACTGTATGCCAGAAGATAATAAAAATTTATATTAAGAAATTATTTCATGAAAATTATGAAAGTTGGACCTTAAAATAAAAAAATTTTCTAAAATAGGAGATAGTGATACCAGCTGAAATTCAGTTAGTTTCAAGTAGAATCTTTGTATATTTATACTCAAAAGCAAAGGAAAACTTAATCAGTTGATTGACTTTATTCTGCCAAACCGGTTGGTGTTTTGAAACAAATTTAGGAGATGCTTCTGTGTCTGTGGTCATCCTCTAGCTTAACCTATCAATGACTGTTTTTCAATAAAAAACTATAGTAAAGATTGTCACTCATAGGTCTAGCAGGAGAAACCTAATAGGAGACCATGGGAATGGGAAAGGGGAGGAA
>NC_043707.1:78258194-78260762 GCF_006229205.1 Suricata suricatta
TCATCAGCCCACAGCTACCTCTCTAGTTCCCCTGCTCCTCTCCCTCTGACTTTCATCACCCCAGCCTGTTTGCCTAACCACACCAGGGGGACTCCCACCTTAGGGCACTCATACTGTTGTTCTCTCTGCCTGAAATAGTTCCCACAGATAGCACTTAGCTAACTCTTTTATCAACTCATGTCTTCCCTCACATCTCACCTTCTCAATGAGGTCCATTCTGCCAACTCTACTTCTACTGTAAATCTCCCTCCATGGCTCACCAGCATACCTGAGTGGATCAAGCCCTCTCCTTCCTCTCTTCCATACTACTTATTACCTTCTAATATACTATATGATTTGTTATTGTCGTTATTATTTACTGTTTGTCTCTTTCTCTAGAATGAAACCTCCATGAATACGTTACTTTCTCATGGCTGCTATAACAAACTACCACACACTTTATGGTTTAAAAGAGATTAAATGTGTTCCCTTAAAGTTCTGGAGATCAGAAGCACAAACTCAATATCACTGGGCCAAAGTCAAGGTGTTAGCAGAAGGTTCTGAAGGGACAATCTGTTTCCTTCCATTTTTCAACTTCTAGCAGCCACCCATATTTCTTGGCTTGTGGCACCTTCTACATCTTCGAAGCACATTGCTGCAGCTTCTGTTCACTTATTCACAATGCCTTTTCCACTTCTGAAGGAAATCCCCTCTGCCTCCCTTTTATAAAAGGTACTTGCAATTATATTTAAGGCTCACCAGGATAATCTTGGATAATCTCTCATCCCAAGATTCTTAATTATGTCTGCAAAGTCTGTTAAGCCACACAAAGTAGCATATTCACAGGTTCCAGAGATTAAGACATAGATCTCTGGTGGGCACTGTTTAGGCTATCACAATGACAATAGGATTTTTGTCCATTTTGTTCCCTCAAGTGCCTCAAGCCCAAACCTGGAACACAGTAGGGAATCAATAAATATTTGTTGGATTTGTAAACTGCTGTCTAAAGTATAACCAGACAAGAAGTTTAAAACATAGAGTTCAGAATCCGAAAGAATCATATTTCATCTTAAGATTCTTTCACAGAGCATTTCACAATCTGGTAAGGCATTCAGACAACCCCTACTGCCTTTTGTTATTCAGATGATTACCTCTGTCACACCTTAACACACTTCTTTCTCTGGAAGAAAGGCATTTCCTATTAAATTGAATTTCCCCTGAATGATTAGACTGAAATAGGGTTCCCCATTCTTCATTTCCCTTTTTTAAAATTATTATCCACTTTTCTTTTATTTCTATATGTTATAAAATATCTCTGAAAGACTACTTCTCAGGATACATACATTTATTTTTTTAATGTTTTTCTTCTTTTTTTAATAGTTTATTGTCAAATTGGTTTCCATACAACACCCAGTGCTCTGCCCCACAAGTGCCCTCCTCCATTACCACCACCTCCCTTCCCCCTCCCCTCCCCCTTCAACCCTTGGTTCATTTTCAGTATTCAGTAGTCTCTCAGGTTTTCTGTCACTCTCTCTCCCCAATGCTCTTTCCCTCTTCCCCTCCCCCTGGTCCTCCATTAGGTTTCTCCTGTTCTCCAGTTAGTCATATGAGTGCAAACATATGGTATCTGTCCTTCTTTGCCTGACTTATTTCACTTAGCATGACACCTTAGAGGTCCATCCACTTTCCTACAAATGGCCAGATTTCGTTCTTTCTCATTGCCATATAGTACTCCATTGTGTATATATATCACATCTTCTTGATCCATTTATCAGGTGATGGACATTTAGGCTCTTTCCGTGTTTTTGCTATTGTTGACATTGCTGCTATGAACATTGGGGTACATGTGCCCCTAAGCATCAGCACTCTGTATCCCTTGCATAAATCCCTAGCAGTGCTAAGGCTGGGACATAGGGGAGTTATATGGATAGGTTTTTGAGGAACCTCCACACTGTTTTCCAGAGTGGCTGCACCAGTTTACATTCCCACCAACAGTGTAGGAGGGTGCCCATCTCTCCACACCCTCACCAGCATCTATAGACTTTTGATTTGTTCATTTTAGCCACTCTGGTGTGAGATGGTATCTCAGTGTGGTTTTGATTTGTATTTCCCTGATGATGAGTGATGCTCAGCATCGTTTCATGTGCATGTAGGCCATCTGGATGTCCTCTTTGGACAACTATCCTCAAATTTGTATGGAACCACAAAAGACCCCGAATAGCCAAAGTTATATTGAAGAAGAAAACCAAAACGCGAGGCATCACAATCCCAGACTTTCACCTCTATTACAAAGCTGTCATCATTAAGACAGTATGGTATTAGCACAAAAACAGACACATAGACCAATGGAATAGAATAGAGAACCTAGAACTGGGCCCACAAATGTATGGCCAATTAACTTTTGACAAAGTAGGAAAGAGTATGCGATGGAAAAAAGACTGCCTCTTTAGCAGGTGGTGCTGGGAGAACTGGACAGCAACATGCAGAAGAATGAAACTAGACCACTCTCTTACACCATACACAAAAATTAACTCAAAATGGCTGAAGGACCTGAATGTGAGACAGGAAACCATCAAAACCCTCGAGGAG
>NC_043707.1:78260862-78265205 GCF_006229205.1 Suricata suricatta
GCTTATGGGCAAGTAATAAATTATATCATGTATCTTGAATGTATCATAGATAAGCTGCTATATTACAATTGCCACTTCAGATAGCTGTGAAATTAGGTGATTAACTAGTTGGTACCTAACCTTCTAATTTCTGTTTAAGTCTAATTACATGAAATAGAAGTGGGGGTTTTGATTTTTTACTTTGCTTTTCTGTTTGGAGTATCATTGAAACTACTGTATTGTAAATGATGGAAAATAATTGCATATGTTAAAAAAATAAATTGTATAAAAAAATAAAATAAAGTTTTTAATTCAAAATGTTTAGGTAGCCAGTCAACAGTTACTGAATGGCATACTAGACTTGGGACATTCTTAAAGGTGTGTATTACCACACAGAGAAGAATTACAACTCCAGATAATAATCTACAATATTGACTCCCACAAAAGTATGTTTTATCAGTTGGTGATTTGGGACTCATAAGACTTGAGGAAACAACCAGAAGCAATTAGTAGCTGTTAGGTCTTTAATCCATCTTGCTGAGAAATTTATCAAGCTATGAATATAGACTTTATTTATTCATTCATTCACTTGTCTAGTTCCACCAAAACACATGCCTGTGGCTTAAAGGGGGCTATTTTAATTAAGATGGTTAAATAAAAATGCAAATTTAGAAATAACAATGAAGACTGGGAAAAATAAAAATAAAAGAGTAGGATATCATTACCAGGAAAGCTTAAACATGCAACTTATCAGCATTATAGAATTGTTATATTTGAGCCACAAAGTTGGACCTAAGCTTTTTTGTAAAACAACATATAAGGGAAGAAACAGTCATATCATTGTTAGAGACAAAGCAGGAAGGGCAAAATACCAGTTATTTGAAGTGGGGAGGGGAAGGGTGAGGAGAGAATTGTTCTAGCACATGAATGAGAGATACCATATTGGAATACACGTAAGAAGACATGACATGTAATATGCAATGGTGAATAAGAACACTGGAGTCATAAACTTCTGGACTTGAAAATCAGTCTCCTACTTAACCCCTAAAAGCTTCAGGGTTCTCATTCATTAATAGGGATCAAAAAAATACCTACCTAATAGTATTATTGTAAAGAGTAAATTATGTAATACATGCAAAGTAATTGAACATGGATACCAATATCAGCCTTAAAGGGTTGTTGTGCAGAGGCCTCTGGGTGGCTCAGTCAGTTAAGTGTCCTACTTCAGCTCAGCTCACAGTTCCTGAGTAGGAGCCCTACATAGGGCTCTGTGCTGACAACGCAGAGCCTAGAGCCTGCTTCAGATTCTATTTGTCTTTCTCTCTCTCCTCATCCCCCATTCACATTCTGTCTCTCTCTTTCAAAAATAAATAAACATTAAAACATTTTTTTAAAAAAATTGCTGTACAAAGTGAGGCACGATGTGCAAAGCAATGCACCATTGAGAGGCCCAGCAATAGGCACATCACCAAGAGATTCATGCAATATTGTCCGTTATTAATATTCACTAGCAACTTATATCTAAAATAAGAGTCTTACATGGGAGCCTATCTGGAAGCTTACATTTATAGATATGGGTACTGTTTTGCATAAATAACAATGGAATCGAATTAATGTGATAATTTCCAAAATATATTGCCAACTTTACCATAAATCATAATAATATCTAATATTTATTGAGTGCCTACTATTAAGCCAAATATTGTTCCCTGTAACTTTATCTCTGAATCCTCACTGCAAACCTAGAAGGTAAATACTATTCTGTTCTTCATCATATAGATTAAAAAACTGAAGTTCCAAGAGTCTAAGTAGCTTGCCTAACCAACCCAGCAAGTAAGTAATTGATATCTCTAGTTCCCTCCAAATTTGATTAAACTAATGTCAACCTTGTATTAATAACAGACTGGAAAGTTAAATTTAAGGACATCTAATGTAACTGAAGGGGTAGGGGGAGGGAGAGAAGGGGGTGATGGTCATGGAAGGGGGCATTTGTGGGGAAAAGCACTGGGTGTTATATGGAAACCAATTTGACAATAAACTATTTAAAAAATAAATAAATAAATTGGAGAGTTTAATCTGTTTATATTTAGTGTAATTATTGATAAGAGAGGAGTTATGTCTTTGATTTTGCTATTTTTGACATGTCATGTCTTTTTTGTTATTCTATTCCTCAATTATTGGCATTTTGTGTTAAATAAATATTTCCTAATGTGCAAAAATAAATAAAGATATGGAAACAAGGCTCAGAAAAGACTGGGGACTTGCCTATGGTCCTCAGGTTATTTTTGGCAAAACTAACATAAAAAGCTATCCTCTCTGAGGGGGAGAATGGTAGGATGACACCAATAACTCTCTATGGCTGAAAGAGCTGTGGCTGATGGATATACTCACGTTTATGATGAACATGGTTCCAATACAGCTCTGCTGCAGCAACACTTGACATTCAGAACAATTCAGTGAAAAGAATTCATTAAAATTAATGATTGACTAAATCTGATGGTTCTGTTGTAGTGGCTCATTCGACCACCGCATTATGCAGAGCCAATGTCATTTTCCCCAGGAACTCTATAATGAAGTGCAGCCTTGATCATCAGAAGCACAGTAAGAGGGGTCTGTTTTGCTACTTTGTCTTGATACCCTACTTTGCAACTAACAAGATAAGATCTCATTACATGAAAGCAGCCTATGTATTTCTCTCAGTCATTCCCAGACATCTAATAATGGTTCTTGTAGAGTATCACACACTTTGAAAATTCTTGACATTCTCTACTTTCATAAGTAAACTTTAGTTTGTCACCAGCATACTTGGACTTTTCAAAGTAATTAACATTTGGTGCACTCTCTTTAGGCCCCAAAACTTTGTTAAATATTTTATATATATTAATACACTAACGTATTTTATATTCTCAAAACAGTACTAAAGGCAGGTACTCTTATTATCCCAACTTTTACAGATGAGAAAACTAAGGCACAAAAAGGGTAAATAACAATCGATGGTCTCAGTTAGTAAATAGTGGGCTGAGAGTCAAACTCACACAATAATGATCCAGATCCCACATCTTTAATCCAATCCTGCTGACTGATCCCACAGCAAAAATGTCAAAAGACAGGGAAACATATTATTATTGTCATTCTGTTCTATCAAAACAAAAAAGATCAAATCAAAATGGTATAGTCCCTACACCATTTATTGTAGCAGATCAGCAGAACACCTCTCTATGAAGCTATATTCCACAATGATTAAGAGCACAGGTCTTAGCACCAATGTTCCTGGTTCAACTCCAGCTTCATTATGTATTAATTGTGACCTTAAGCAAGTGACTTAATCTCTCTGTACAGTGATTTTCTTAACTGCAAATTGATATAATAACACAAGTGCTAATATTCCCCAGCATGCACCAGTATGGGAGATTTGGTTTTTAAAAATACTAAAATATGGGGCACCTAGGTGGCTAAGTCAGTTGCGCATCTTTATCTTGATTTTGGTTCAGATCATGGTCCCAAGGTCACGGGATTGAGCCCCGCATGAGGCTCTGCATAGAGCATTGGGTCTACCTAAGATTCTCTCTCTCTCTCTGTCTCTCTCTGTCTCTCTCTCTCTCTCTCTCTCTCTCTGTCTCTTTCTGCCCCTCTTCCCTGCTCATGCCCTCTCTAAAATAATAAAATAAAATAAAATAAAATAATAAAGTACTTAAAATGCTTTCATGCCAGTAGCTAACTAACTAGCTAATCAAGCACCCCAGTGCCCATATGCATGCAACCTCCATCCAGGCCCCACCCCTTCTTTTCCCTCTCTATACCCCATAACACTGAATTTTAAAATAGAAAATTAGCACCTTGAAGAGCAGGGGCCTGGCCACCCTGCTCAAGCTCTGTGACCTAAATCCATTATAATGGGCCAGAACTCATCCCTTACATGTTGTTAAATGCTTTGCATATAACTTCTGCCTACCTATATAAGGCTGTTGAAAGGAGCATATAAATTTCACACTTATTGTAGTAAGTGCTTAATGAATTTATTTATTTATTATTACTCTGATTGAAAATATTATGAAATATGAAGCAACAACCACATGCACCACTTGAAAAAAATTACCCCTAGATATTTCCCTAGTTGTTAGGTAGCATCAATTCTTAATGCCATTTGAAAGACCAAGCAAGTGCTTCTCAGACTAGTGAAAATCAAGCAGTGAAAAGAATTCCTTTGAAAAAAGATTAACTATAAACACGTATGCTTATTAATATTAATAATACAAAACAAATAGCTGTTCGTAGAATTATAAATTTGAAGGTGTTAACAATACAAGTGATCTGCTATGTATAAATATAGCAATAATATTTCTCCCAGTGTAGAACATGAGTTC
>NC_043707.1:78265305-78353825 GCF_006229205.1 Suricata suricatta
CTTAGAATATAGCAGTTAACAAAACACACCCAGATCCTTCATGGAGCTTGTGTTCTAATGGCAGGAAACATGGGCCCTTGCACTAGGCGTTGCCTCTCAGCACAACGGCTCTTACTGTGTTCTCTGTTGATTACTTCTCAAACCTCAGGCCTCTTATTAGGAAGTAACCACATAGTCCAGGAAGGATATGACAGTGGCTTGGACCAGGTGGTGGAAATGTGAGAAGTAGTCAAATATAATCACATAGTAGAGCCAATAAGATTTACTGATGGATGTGCCATGGGGTGAAAAGAAAGGGAAGAGTCAAAGGCGCCTCCAAAGATGTTGGCCAAAGCAACTGAAGAACGGAGTTTCTGTTAGCTGAGAGGGGTAAGACTAAGGATAGAGAAGGGCTGGTGAGGGACGGAGGAATTCAGTGGCACATATGGTAAGTTTTAGATGCCTGTCAGTAATACAAGTAGAGTGTTCATCAGGCAGTTGTATATATACGCCTGGAGTTCAGGCTGGAAATGTAAATTTGGGAATGATCCACCTATGGTTGATATTTTAACCTATGAAAATAAGTAGGAAAGAAGAGGAGGTGCTTTTACATTAAGAGTATGGGTTGATAAAGAAGGAACAGCAAAAAGGACTAAGAAGCAGCAGATAGGCAGAAGGCAAACCAGACAAGTGTGATATTCTGGGAGAAAAATATAAAGTATAAAGGACAAAAAAGTGATTGACTCTGACAAATGTCAAATATAGTTCTAAGAATTAATGTTTCCAAAAGTGGAAATGCCTGGTGGCATATTAAATATTATATACTGTATACTAAATGCTAAATAAAAATGTAGCCAATACTATATACTATAATTATTTCCTTGTACTGTGTTATGAGAAAGGTTGGAAAGTGAGTTATGGAGGCAGGTCTCAAACCTATGTCTTCAAACTCCAACTTTTGCTCTCATTTCATGTACGATGAACCTTTTGACACCCAGCTTGTCTGCCAGGCTTGAAGCAGTGTTCATCACACCATCTCTCTAAAGACTATATTCTATTTCTTGAATTGGGTAGTAATAACTTTGTCATAATTCATCAAAGCCTATACTTAGGATTTGTGTGTTCCCCACAGTGTATATTTAACTTTTTTTAATTTATTAAAACTCAGTTTCTGGCTGCTGTGTGAAAAATGAATGAGCAGGATCAAAACTAGAATCAGAGAAACTAACTAGAAGATGTGTTCATTTGATTATAGCTACTTTTCTAGTGCTCCAGATGGAACAAAGAAAAGATTTATTCCTCTAGTTTCACCAGACTTTACACAGACAATGCAGACTCCTGACAGCAGTAAGCCAACAGCCAGCCTTAAAGCTTTCTCCTGTGCCCCCATGAACTGATAAGCAAGGAAAGAAAGAGTTCAGGGAGAACATGGGGCAGCCCATACAGTTGGAGGGTGGATGAGCCTAGAGTTTTCCAAAGAGAGTCTGTCTTCATGTGGTCAGGGGAAGACTAACCATTGAATCAGAGGGTCTTAGCAGGTGCAGAGGAAGCAGCTATAGGTATCTTCTTGCCTCAGGCTGTCTCAGAAATAATGTCAAAAAACCATGGCTCTTATGGGACAAGCTGGATGCATGCTGGGTCCTAGGGACAAAAACCAGACATTCAGAGTCTAGCCTGTCCAAGTACAGGTAATCTACAAATCTTTTTAAAATATTTTATTACATTCCCATAACATCTTTATATTGCATAAGTAGCATTTATACCTAAATTCAAAGAAATCTGCTACATTTTTAATTTTCTTTCTAAGGCTCGTATATCTACTGATATTTGGGCTCTGCAGAAATCCAGTTGAGAGATGATAGACTAAAGTGATAGCAGGAATAACAGAAAAGAGTGGCTGCTTCAGCCATAATAACTTCTTACTAGACACATCTCCAGAAGCAAGGGAAACAGAAGCAAAAATAAACTATTGGAATTTCATCAAGATAAAAAGCTTCTGCACTCTGAAGGAAACAATGAACAAAACTAGAAGACAGCCTACCATGTAAAGATACTTGCAAATAATATATCTGATGAGGGGTTAGTCTCCTAAATCTATAAAGAACTTATCAAATTTAACACCCAAAAAACAAATACTCCAGTAAAGAAATGGGCAGAAGACATAAAGAGATATTTTTCCAAAGAAGACATCCAGATGGTTAACAGGCACAAGAAAAGATGCTCAACATCACTCATCATCAGGGAAATGCAAATCAAAACCACAATGAGATTCCTTCTCACATCTATCAGAATGGCAAAAATTAACAAGAGGAAATGACAGATGTTGGTGAAGGTGCAGAGAAAGGGGAACCCTTTTAGACTGTTGTTGAGAATGAAAACTGGTGCAGCCACTCTGGAAAATAGTATGGAGGTTCTTCAAAAAGTTAAAACTAGAACTACTGTACTAATCCACAATTGCACTGCCAGGTATCTACCCAAAGGATACAAAAATACTGATTCAAAGGGGCACATGCACTCCGATGTTTATAGCAGCACTGTCAACAATAGCCAAATTATGGAAAGAGCCCAAATGTCCATCAACTGATGAATGGATAAAGAAGATGTAGTGTGTATATACATATATTTGATGGTTGGAATATTATTCAGCCATTTAAAAGAATGTAATCTTGCCATTTGCACCAATGTGGATGGAGCTAGAGTTATACTGCTAAGCATAATAAATCAGGCAGAGAAAGGCAAAAACCATATTATTTCACTCAACTTATTGAACTTAAGAAAATAGGAGAAAGTAGAGAAAGAGAGAGAGAGGCAAACCACAGAGACTCTTAACTATAGAGAACAAACTGAGGATTGCCGACGGGGAGTTGGGGGGGGGGGTAAATGGGAGATGGCTATTATGGAGGGGCACTTGTGTTGAGCACTAGGTGTTAAATGTAAGTGATGAATCACTAAATTCCACTCCTGAAACTAATATTACACTATTAACCAACTAGAATTTAAATAAAAATTTGAGAAAAAGAAATTTAAAAAGAATGGACAGATGTAAAATAAATTTTGGAGATTGTAGTGACAGGATTGTATGAGAGATGAATAAAGAAAGAGGAAAATAATAATTCCCAGCTTTCTAGGTTTCGTAATGGAGCAGAGAGCATGGTGCCATTTATTGGAATAGGAAAGACAGTTTGTAGACTTGGGTACAAGAATATCAAGAACACTGTTTCGGGTTTGGTAAATTTTAGATGTCTATGAGGAGACATTCAAATTGAAATACCAAGTAGGCAGCTGGATATCTGAGGCTGGACGTCAAAAGGAAAACTTGATATGTAGATATACATTTGGAGATGGTTGGCATGTAGGCAGTATTTAAAATCATATGTCAGAGTGAAATGACCTTGGGATGAATTGACCTAAATAACAACAGAAGGCCACTGAGATGCTGAGCACAATAACAATGAAGAAAACTCAACATAAATACAACACAGAGGTCACTGGTGAAATTAACAAGGGAAGTCTTAGTGACTAGACCCCAGATGGGAGTTGGTTTAAGAGGAAATGGAGGAAGGAAGAGGAAACAACATGTGTAAAAATGTCTTTCAGAGAGTGTTTCACATGCATTAACTTATTCCATTATCTTACCAGTCTTATGAAATAGGTATTCTTATTATCCTCATTTTATGGATAGAAGAAGCTCAGGCTTAAAGGTAATTTGCCCCAGGATTTGAACTCCTGTCCCTCTAATTCTTAAGCCCGTGCTCTTCATCACTATCCAATATGGCAAGCTACATAGTACAAGATGAAAGACAGCTCTTCTTCAACCTAGAATGGGGTTACATGTCAATAAACCCATCATAAGTTGAAGATATTATAAATCAAAAATACATTTAATACACACAGCCTCCTTAAATATGCTCAGAACACTTACACTAGACTACAATTAGGCAAAATCATCTAACACAAAGCCTATTTTCTAATAAAGTATTGAAAACTTTATGGAATTTATTGAATTCTGTACTGAAAGTGAAAACCAGAATGGCTGTTGGTGTATTAGCTGTTTACACTGGTGATTGTATGGTTGGTTAGGGAGCTCTAGCTTGCTGCTTCTACCAAGCATCACAAAAGAGGAGTATAGTACATATTCCTAGCCCAGGAAAGTATCAAAATTCAAACTCTAAAGTACAGTTTCTACAAAATACATATTGCTATCCCACCATTACAGAGTCAAGAACTCATAAGTCAAACCATTGTACATTGGGGACCGTCTGTACAGATTTTGGTATTCACTGATTTGTTTAATGTACAAGAGTTAAATTGGATAATAAATTCAGAGATCTTTTTCTAGAATGGAAGCAACTTTAAATACCTGAAAAACTAGATTTGGTGTTTCAAAAAAATGTTTACAATTGAGGAAAGAAATGTTGATTAAGTCATCAAAATGCAGTCATCACTTCCTATGAACTTAATGCAGTGGTGAAATAACCAAGTGTAAGACTTGTCCCTCTGTTTTCTACTCGCTGAGCT
The DNA here is from genome assembly GCF_006229205.1 of Suricata suricatta. Classification (NCBI taxonomy): domain Eukaryota; kingdom Metazoa; phylum Chordata; class Mammalia; order Carnivora; family Herpestidae; genus Suricata; species Suricata suricatta. The sequence continues at coordinate 78,269,803 of NC_043707.1, forward strand.
CACTTAGCATTGATAAAATGATGAACCAAACCATTGATGCTCATTTGCAATCTAAATAGTATTTGCTGATGTTTCTATGTGGGGAAAAAGATATCTGTAAGGCTATTATAAACTCATTTTAAAATACTCAAGTCTATTTTATTTTCCATAAAATTTAAAACTGAAAGTTTAATATTATAACACTCTTTGTCCATTTTTATCTTTTATCATCAGATTACTTCAAAATCACATATCTTAAGTTACATACACACACCTTACAGGAGATGTGGACATAAAATATTACATAGTACTACATCGTTAAGAGTATGATTCTTATATCTCAACATTTCAATTTGGAGTCCAAGAGGTGTACAATTGAGTGCTTTATTCCATTCCTATTTTCTTGAGAAGAATCTCCTTGAGAATAGATTGATCTAACAATTGTCACACTGTAATTTTTCCTTTCTTCTACATCAATCAAAATCATAATGTTTCTTTATTAAATAAATCTTTAAGTTTTTACATTCTCCCTTGCATTACTTTAATGTTTCTCCAGGCCTTTTAATTTTATCAGAGGATTTTTCCATGAGTTAACTTCAGCCAAATTCCTAAGATTTATTCTTGGTTTTTATACTACATTGCTTCCCAAATTCTCCATGATTTATTACTGGACTAACAAATCAGAAAATCCTCTAGGAATCTATATGTACATTTAAACATTGTAGGTAATATACAATGTGCATATTCAGCTCTGCTAACAATTAGTAATATATGTACATACATATCAGTATATATATTTATATTAATTATTAAATTTTAGAAAATAATCAAAATACCAAACTGAGAAGAGTTAAGATGTAAGTCAAGGTAGAACACTACAATTATTATATTCCACTAGTAAATATATTTCTATTAAGTATATAATATTTATTTTTTAAACTAATATTTATTAATATTAAATATTTATTAAATTGTTATTATGTATAATATGTAATTATATATAACATATATTGCTAGTGGAATACAGTAATTATATTTTTCTACCTTGACTTACATCTTTTTTTTTAATGTTTATTTATTTATTTTGAGAAAGAGAGAATGTGCCGGGAGGGGAAGAGAGAGAGAAGGAGAGGGAGACAATCTCAAGCATGTTCCCTATTGTCAGCACAGAGCCTGATATGGGGCTCAAATTCATGAACCAAATGATCATGACCGAAGCTGAAAACAAGAGTCAGACACTTAATCGACTAAGCCACCCAGGTGCCCCTCTACCTTGACTTACATCTCAACTCTTTGTCAATTTGATATTTTGTTAGTTTTCAAAAATGTTATTTCCAAATAAGGGTCAAAGAACATGGCACCTCTGGTACCAGTCCACTCTTGGTATCTTCCTTGACTGAGGGATGCTGTCAGACTTCATCAATCAGTTGAATAGCAACCGAGCTTCTGCTGATGCTAGAGATTCTACCTCTAACATAGCTCCATTATCATGGTCACATCATTTAGTGAACACCATATCCCTGAGATTATGCTCACCAAATAAAGGATAGTTTTGTGACTCCAGAACTGCCAAGGGATTTGTCATCTTTGCATCCCTAGTTCCTGGCACACAATCTATCACAAATGGTTTGGAATGAATAAGGATAATGAATAAGAAGACAGGGTTAACAGAGTCTCTGATATGCCTTTATAATTCTGTACCTACTTTCTACCAACTGAACACTTTGATAGCCACTTTCCTTAGTTCTTCTATCTCCCCCATCCCCTTTATCTAATCCAATGGTAAATTTAATTTGTTCTACTTCCAGAGTAAATCCTGAACCCATCTGTTCTTCTCCTCTTCTCTGCCCTACAACATAACCGAAGCCATACCATAACTTTCAGCTGAAACACTACAATAGTAGCCCTACTAGTCTCCCTGCTTCCACTTTCATCTACCTCCAATGTTCCACACAACTTCTATATGGTTTTCTGAAATATAAATTTGATTAATGCCACTTACTTGCCTAACAAGCACCAACAACTTCACAATATGCTTCACAAGAAAGGCAACTGTTTCCTCCCAAAGTTCTGCATGATGTAGGCCCTATCTCCCCAACCTCATCTCTGCCATTCTTCTCTGAGCCCAGTCCTTTCCAAGCACATAAGTTCCACTGTGCTTTTCCAGATACACAAAAATCTTTAAGACTCACACACATATTCTTTACCTGCTCAAAGTCATAAGAAAAATACTTTTTCCTGAAGAAGGCTTGATTCTTCAATATCAGGAGGATAGCCAGACATTTTCTAGTGAAATGTTTAAATTCTGTAGCTATAAAGAACATGTTACATACTTACAAAAATAATTTTTAAAAGATTATCTTCAAATAAAAGAGAATCACACAGGAGTGTGACTTCTATCCTATATTACTAAATATAAGAATGAAAAAAGTAGATTCCTTATCAGCTACTAGAAAAAACAGAGCTCTGAGAAACAGGACCGTAACCTCATTAGTATTTGTCATATCAAGCAGAGAAAAATTAAGTAAGTAACAGAAGACCAGAATAAGTTGATAAACTTGACATATTAACATGTAGAATTTTACACCTAATACTCATTTTTTCAGACACCAGGGATGATACTCTAAACATAAAAGAAATCATAATAAATTCCAAAAACTAGAAATATTAATGTGGTCCACTGACCACACAGCCATAAAGCAGATATTATCAAGCATCCTCCACATCCTTACTATCCAGCTAACCACTTGAAACTGTAAAAATATTTCTCCAAATAATTTATACTGAATGGAAATTTATGCTGAAGTCATAGAATTTTAAAATAAAACACAATAATAACACATCCAAACTGTAACATGAAGTCAAGGGGTGTGTAATAAAACCAATATAACCCCAAATGTATTTATTAGAAAATAAGATATATCAAATTCAAGTTACTTCAACATTCCTCTAAAGGAGCTATTAGATAAACAAGTAAGGCAGCCAAAAACAAGTCAAAAGAAGGAACTCATAGAGATAGAAACAGAAGTTAATAAACTAGAAATAAAACATTTCTAGAAATTGTAAAATGACACTGAAATCTTTTCCAGTACAAATAAGACAGACAAAATATCTAGCAATTCTGAATAAGAACAAAAAAAGGGAAAGAAAAAATAATATGCGAAGTTACACACAATTACAGATACAGATGAAATTGAAAACCTGGATAAAGTATGTGATAATCTAGAAAAAAATAAATTATCAAAACTGGCACAAGAAGAAGGAGATGACCCAAAAGAACTAATCCTAAAAAGTAAAATTGAAAAGTTGTCAAATTTAGGGGCACATGGGTGGCTCAGTTGGTCAAGCATCTGACTCTTAATTTCAGCTCAGGTTATGACTTCATGATTTGTGAGATAGAGCCCTACATCAGGTTCTGCACTGATAGCATGAAGCCTGTTTGGGATTCTCTTTCTCCTCTCTCTCCTCTCACTCTCTGCCCCTCCCCTTGCTTGCTCATTCTCTCTCTCAAAATAAATACTTAAAAACTTTTAAAAAAAAGGTGTCAAATAAGTACCATCCTAAAAGTCACCAGGCTTTTAACAGCTACAATTTTTAATATTCAATAATAAGCAAGAGGTATTGGTAGCAGCTAGCATTTGCTGGGGACTGCTCTCTACCAGGCACTGCACTGAGCACTTTACATTACTTAGCTAACTACTACCTTACTCTATTTTACAAACCAGAATCAGGTAGTTACTTGTCAGCTTTCACATGGCTGGCAAGTGGCAGGCCTGGTATTGGAATAGACTGTAGAGACCCCAAAGTCCAACTTCTTCTTCTTAAAACTTTTGTATTATAAGCAAGGATGACTTCACAGCAAAATGAGGCATTACTTTTAAGAAATAAAGAAGAAAAATCATATGACTATTTCAATAAGAGAGAAAAGTGTGATAAAAAGCAATATCAATTCCTGAGTTTTAATAAAACACTCAGCTTCCTTTACAGGATAAAAAAAGTATTTCTCAGAAGCCAACAGCAAACACAATACTCAAAGGTGAAACAGGAAAGCAGGTCCTCAAATTGGTATTAAGGGAGGAGGTTTCCACAGGTATGTTTAGAAAATAAAAGAGTCTTGTCCAGAACAAATAAGTTCATTTGTTTAGCTATTAAGCATATTGAACTGGTCTCTTTTCTACTGGGTGACTTTTCAGGGGCTTTAATATGCTAAGGTATTTGTTCTGTTCTGTGACTCCCCTGCGGGGGTAGGAGGTGGATTTAGTGTGCTATTTCTCAAGGTTTTTTTTACTACTGAATCTTTGCTCTCCCTTCTGGGAATTAATGCCTACAGTTTAGATAAGGCTACTCTATGGCAGTGAAGACAATGGCACTGAAATTAATAACAAAATAAGGAGTCACCACTCTCACAGTTCCTACTCACCATTAATTACCCTAGATGTCTTAGCCAATGAATGCAGTAAGACAAAAAAGAATAAGAGGTAAATATTGTAATGAAAAAAATATTATTTATACATGATATGATTGCCTACATAGAAAATTCAAGATCAAAGTAGTTAATTAAAACCTTAAAAGGACAATAACTTAGATAATTAAATACGAAATAAGTATACATACAAACTGCCCTCTATCCTTCAGTGAGCTTACAACTTGTCCAAGCAGATTTATGTGTAGTCTGGAAGAGGCGAAAAATAAGGATAAAAGAAGGAAAAATTTATTGAACATACATAACTCAGTTAATAATTCTCCCATCTTATCTCAAGGATAGCATGATGATTGGAGGAAAAGCAAATTACCCTTGCCACTGGATTTTGCATTTTTAAAGAATTGTATAATCCACATGATAGACAGACATCTGCTCATGATTAGATGTGTGACCAGGTAACATTCCTAGGTCCGACATTTTATAGAATCAGGTTGAAGAGGAAAATTAGCCGTGTCTGGGAGTCTCTGACTTTGGCTCGGGTAATGATCTTGCAGTTCATGAGTTTGAGCCCTGCCTTGGGCTCTGTGCTGACAGCTCAGAACCTGGAGCCTGCTTCAGATTCTGTGTCTCCCTCTCTCTCTGTCCCTCCCTCATGTTCTCTCTCCATCTCTCTCTCAAAAATAAACTTTAATAAAACTTTTCTTAATTAAAAAAAGAAGAAACTTACAAATCATCTAATGTGGACCATAAGATTTATAGATATTTACCTTGATGTAGCATATCCACTTCAGAGAATTTATCATAAGATAGAAGTAAAAAACCTGCATAATGATGGTCACATCACATTTTAAGAACTAAACATTGCAAATAGCTTCAATGTATACAAAAAGCTATTGTGTAAAGAAATGACAGTATATCCATACTATGCACCTAAATCGTGTATACTAAACTGACTTTTAAAATGCTGTGATCATATGAGAAAATATTCTCAATATGGAACAAGAGAAAAGTAGCTTACAAAACAGTGTGCATGGTGTGATCCCAGTTTTGCAAATATACACACTTGGGGCCTCCTTGATCCCTTTGCTGGGCACCTTGAGCAGGAAACAACCTAGACAGCCATACAGAGATGCCCTGAAATCAAAATATTGCTGATGCTTATCTCATACTAACATTACATAAAGGTGATTTGTATTTTCCTCTCAGGCTTCCCATGTCTACAAAATCTATTCTTTGTAACCAAAACAAACAAAGATTAATAAGTGGCACTTTAATTTATCTAGTTTAACCATAAAACTTGTTTTTCAGTCTTCTTAAATAATACTCCTCCCACTGTGTTCTTCCATTCCACACTGAAAGGTCTCCAATGATATGGCCTAAGGATCTTCAGAATGACCTCCTAGCTATTAGAAAATTTGTTCTGATGGTCAGCTGTAATCTGACTTCCCTATAATTACCATTTGGTGGTTATGAAAAGTAAGTTAATTTGTGTTATAAACAATAGTTCTTCAAAAGATTTTAAGATACCAAATATGTAGCTTTTGATTCTTCTTTTCCCCAGATAAAATATCTCCCAGTTTTTTACAATCTTCTTAGTGGCATAGATGTATAACATTCCTCTCAATATGTGCAAAGATTTTTAACCTATTAAGGTTGGGAAAGAGGGGAATATGGTCCTGGTGAGCTTCTCAAACTTGACTAGGCATGGCAAAAATAATAGCTAGAGTATCATTTTATGATCTAGTATTCTTGCTCAAACTCTGAATAATGAGCTGTTAGAAGACTCTGCCTTTGCTAACTTAAAATAGTCGTGTTTCTTAAAACAAAAATTTCAAATTATTAGTTTATTTTTTAAAGAATCCACCATGCCTGCCTATCAAGTGCTGAGTTGGGGTTCTAGTTGAATCATAGCTTGAAAGTTGTTCAAGTATCAAAAGACTACCTTCTTCATCACCATTTTGTTCTGTTGTTTGAGAAATCTAAAAATGACTCCATTTACTAGATAAGGAGTCAGGAAAAAGAACTGTTCCACATATTTCTATATGGAAGATTAGGGAGAGAAAGAATGAGGCCCATTGTTAATGAAAAATTTCTCAGCCTGAAGGATTTGTAAAGATTCCTAGTAACAGAATATCTTTTTTTAAAAAAAGTTCCAATAAAAGCAAACGCAAGTATATAAATCATTTACACAGGCTTATAAAACCTACTTAGTCATACAAGGAGACTTAAAGTATAAAAATAAATAGAAGAAAACAGAATTAGGAAATTGAAATACAGGATTGAGAAAAATGTGGTAACCTTCAAGTATGATAAAGGCTAAAACACATGACCACAGTCACATCTCTGGATGTAGGTTTGGGTGAGAGCCACTAGAGGAAAAATGAAGAAAGCATAGCAGTCCTCTCCCTCTCTCTCTCTCTCTCTGAATCCCTTGACTTTTATTTACTGAGATATGCTGGTGTATATTCTGACTTTACAAAGCAGTGTGTCAAGTTGTCTTCAGTTCCTTGTGACAATTTTCCAAGTGAGAGATTAAGAACGCAGGATCTTCCTCAGACTTTGTTTTTGCAGGAACCCCCTTGTTGTGCATGGTTGATCTCTCCCCCTCTATTAATCATCCTGAAGAATTCAGAGATGTTCCAAGATCTTCCTTCCTGGATCCCATACTTCCTCTAGCTGTTGTACCATATCCTTGCCCCATTTCACAACAAAGCTTAACAAAATGCCTCACAATACTCTGTTGCTACATCTCTACTCACCATTCCCTTTCTTTTCAATATTGTTATTCATTCTTAATTAAGTAAATAATACCATTTATTGTGCCTTGATAAGAAATGTAATTCGATAAGGATGTTTTATGTAGGTAACCAATGTCAATAATGTAGTCTATATTGATCCACACCCTCTTTCAAGTGTATAAACATATATGCATGTATGGAGGGGGGTTGTTGTTATTATTGGTCTTACAAAGGGAAATTGTATGCCATCAAGTATTTGCTATTTATTTACCAAGCTGACAATTCATGATGGAATGCACTTAAAACTGGCTTCTATCCTACCATGCCCCTAAAATTGCTTGCCATATTACTATATTAGCATGCTGTACATCACATACAATGATCACTCTGTAGTCCTCGCCTTACTCTGGCTCCTGGCAGAGTGAGAGGAAACTACTTCTAACTTCTTAAAAGCACAACCCCCATTTGGATTTATGATACCTCACCTCCACTTCTTGTGTTCTTGTGTGAGCGTCTCTGTGATCTCCTTTGTTGCCCCACCTCTAATGACCCCTAAATATTGGAAGTCTTGGGCTTCCATCCTAGATCCTTTTCTCTTCTCTACCTCTGTAATAATAACTTGCCATCTAATAGAAATTTCATATTTCTCATGTTCAAAATTGAATTGATCTTCACCTCTAACCACATATTCAAACAAATATCCAAGTGAATCATCAGGAAGGTGGTTGGAGATGCAAGTTTGAAGATCAAGAAAGAGTTATAATATATGAGTCATCAGCAATAGATGGTATTTAAAACCATGAGTATGAATAAGATAACCTAGAGAAAGATTATAATTAAAGGCTTTCCCAAGTCCTTTGAAGAAATCAAATCAGGCACTGCTTTATTAATTTAAAGTTTGGATTTTTTTTAAGGATAAAAGCAGCATGGAGACAGCAATAGATTATTTTGTAACTATGGAGAAGCTCTCCAGGCCTAACAAAAGGCTCTCCTTGCAGCTATTTTAATGATTCCATGGGAAATACAATACAATCCGGAGTTGTAAAGGTCTAGGAGACCAAAACCAAGCTTCATAGCCTTCAGCTAGGGCAGCACGTACAATGCCATTGCCCTTTTTCTAATCAGCTTTTATATACAACCTTTATTCCAACTGATCTTCTTTGTCAAAAGTCAAAAAGTAACTATCCAGCCATCCTCTCTTTATTAGCTTTAGAAGGTAGCTCATACTTTGAGTTACATGTTGTTTTGAAAGATAAAAATAGCAAGGGAAATTCACTGGACTTCTTATCTGAAAATCAACCCTACTGAAGCTGTATGAGCAAGTTGAAATACTGAAATCAAATTACTGACCTATAGAACAGTGGGCTGAGCAATGGTCACAGAAGATTGATGAAGTAACCATCAGCTCCTGTCTGCCAGGTTAAATTAACTCTTCAGTCTTAAGAAAAAAATGTAGTTACCATAAATAAAATTGCTCATGATAGTGCTTAGCTTTTATGGAGAAGACAATGTGATATCTGCAGTTTGGGATTTGTGTCTCTCTGTGAGTTATGAAAAGCTCATTTGACTAAAGTTATTTATTGATGCTGAGCCTAAATAATAACACTCAACCAATAATGTGTCAAACAAGTGTTTAAAGCCATATATTGCAAACATCAGGAGAATAAACTGTTAGAATCAGGAGAATAAACTGTTAGAAATATCAACATTTAGAATGATGATAGTTCCATGTAAGAAAATCAAGAATATCACCTATGAGTGTTCTTAGAATAAAAACATTCATATTCTACTTTAACAGCTCATTCCAATTCATCATCAAATCAGATATCAAGTAAGTTGGTTTTTTTTTAAGTAATCTCTACCCGCAGTGTGGGGCTTGAACCCAAAATTCCAAGATGAAGAGTCGCATGCTCTATGGACCAAGTCAGTCAGGTGCTCCAAGCAAGTTCTTGGATGGAACTTACACACTGGAGAGAGCAGCTTCATAACACACAGACCACTGTCTCAAGACACTCATAGCCTAGGGGGGCCACACTGATGAACTCAGAATATTGTATATACAATAATGGGGTCTCTATATACTATGAGGATTCGGTTTTTTACCTTCAACAAATTAAAAAGAAGTTTACAATAGACCAAAAATGAAAGGGAACTTTAGCAATAGTAAATTGATGATGGTAAAGAAAAGGTCAGTACATATCATTAAAATAGGGGAAAGAAGAACTTTAAGAAAGTCAGTTTCAAAAAAAAAAGAACGGCGTAGAAAGAGTTGAGTATAAAGGAAGTCTAGTCATGTCAGATTTCAGAAAAGTTAGCTTATCTTTAAGAAAACAAAATTAAGTGCACAAGAAGATATTCTTCCTTTGTAGAAGCAAGTTTAGTAACCTAGAAAAGGGCTAAACAAAGAGTGTCTAAACACCAGAAATGCAAAGAACATTATAATTCATGAAATAGGGCTGAATAGCATGGGAGCTAGGAGTGAGGGCCCCAAAACAGAATGCCCAGATTTGAATTCTGAGTCCATTGTCTATTATGTTGTGTGACTTCGGCAAGTCATTAAACCTGTCAGTACCTGATTTTCCGTGGTTATATATTTTAAAAAGTTCAATAATAACCCCTATGTATAGAGTTATTATGAAGCTTAAATTAAGTAATCTACTAAAGCCCTTAGCTCAGCTCTGGGCACACAGGCAGAATTCAAACAAGCATGTCCTATTACTACTAGTTTTCTGGATATTTCATGCTTTTAATTCTCACATATTTATGGAGTACAGAGTTGATTATTTATATTCAGCCTGAGCTGTCACTAAAGAGACATTAGGAAAACAGAAATGACAACATGCCTGTCCACAAAGGGCTTACAATTGGCAAGGGAAGGAGAAATAAGGCATCACAGCTATATAAACATAGAAAAGGAAAATAGGGATGTAACTTATTATCATAAATATAATAAATACTAAAAGCTTTCACTCAAACACTGGATTGACTGACTCTATTACTGAATGCACTGCCTGGCTAGGTGAACGGAAGTGATCATCTGTTTTAGTATCATAACAAAGCACACCAGTTTTCTAAGTTACAGTAGAGGCCATGGGGAGAAGGCAAAACAAAGAACGTCACAAAGTAGGAATAAGGGTGTTAAAAAAGAGTCCATAGACAGTGGGCCCATCCATTCTATAAAGTAAAATAACAATATGAGTTCTTTTATCTATACTCTCTCCTTCTCTGACTCACCTAGAGTGGAAATTTGCTGTTTAAATGGTAATGGGTTATGGGAAAATCAGTCCAAATAAACAAAAAATCTGAAATAAAGAATTTTTAATGACAGTTTTACTACTTTAAATATATAAAATAATGAAGCTATTTCATATGCACCAGAGAGGATATATATCTTGAAACAGGGACTGTATTTTTGTTTATTTATTTAATACATACATATATTTTATATATATAAAATCAAAGTCTGTAGACATATAAAATTATGTCTTTTATATATAAAATAATTATATATGTATACCCATGCACATGCACACACACACACACACACACACACACACACACACACACACATAGTCCTTGTTTTCAGGATGCTCAAAGTCTTGAGAAGAAAAGAACACGAGCTACGGCAATTGTTTCTTTTTTTTATCATGGTGATTGTTTCTAACTTAATTTTTTGCCTCTATTCTTGCTGCCCTCCAGTGCATTCAGGAGCCTGGGTGTTTCTACACCCAGATCTAATCAACACTCTCCTATGCTTAAAAGCCTGTGTTCTACATTGCCGTTAGCATAGAATGCACACTGCTGGGCATGCCACAGGTCCCCCATAACCTAGTCCATGCAACTTCTGCAGCCTCATCCTTTTTCATCACCTCATCATCCTCCTCTTCCTCCCCCCTGCCACAGCCCCTACATTTGCAGCCATACTGGGTGACATACATTTTCTCAAAAATGCCTGACTTTGCTTGTATGTCTCTTTCTGCCTGGAATACTATTCTCTCTATTCTACTTGATAAACCTCTATCTTGCAAAGCATTCCAAGCATCATTTCTTGTGTGAAACCTTGCAAACACACACACACACACACACACACACACACACACACACACACACAAGCACATACATGCGCACACAGTGCCTTTTCAATCTCTATGTTATCACAACCTGGCTCCACCATCGAGTCTTATTACTGTGTACCACGAGGCAATGTGTGCTATCCAGAGCCCTGCCTCAGGACAGAGGCTCTGAGTCTCAGGTTAAACACCTCTAGGGAAATTAATCTTGGCCAAAATGAACCTCTTGTACCCACGACCTCTCAAATCCCATGATTAGCCAGTAAAAAGAATGGGACACAGTGGCCCCTATGCTTCCAAGTGAGACAATCTGCAGGGCCTCCCTGCTCCAGAGCTCAGAGGACTTCATGGTAACCGTTCAACTCCTTTCTCTGCTCAGTTCTCACCCCTCCACTTCCCATCAGACTGATCAGTGCATTCCACTATTGGGGGTTTATTAACCCCATCTCAGAGTGTATTTCCTAGGGACCCTAACTTAAGACACCTCATTTGACACTAACTTTTTTATAGCTATTTTCACTCACCAGGCATGGGTTGTGTGCATTTCTGTTTCTCTCAGTGCAAGCTGTCAATAAGGCTTGCCAAAATGGCAAATAAACAATAATATGAACCAAGTTGTATGAAGTTGGCTTTTGGTTAAGAGTAGCAAAATTGCATGGTATTTCCAATAATAATCTCTCCTCCTATATACTCAAAGAATCTCTACATTCTAAATAGATCCGTGGCTACCAAAATAGAAACTGCGTTTCTCAGCTTCCCTTATACCTACTTGTGGCCATATGACTAAGTACTGGTTAGTGGGATGTAAGCAAAAGGATGTGTGTAACTTTTTCCTCACATCCTTATAATAGATAAATGTATTCTTTGTCCCTGCTTTGTCCTCACCACTAGCTGCATATGGCTGTAGTGATTATGATTTGGACCTTCTTTGACCATTTGGACAAGGCCAAGACCTTGGACAGAGGAGCATGGCTCCTCAATATCAAGAAGCTGCCTTACCAATACTGGGTTCAGAGTGTTAAGTGAAAGAGGTATCAGTTATAATCTTGTTTAAGCCACCATATCCTGGAATCTATGTTATCCTGTGCCCTAATTAATAACAATTGCAGAAAGCTACTTTGCCTAAGGACCAACTTGCTAAATGACAATTTATCAAATTTGCTAACTGTATCAATTAACAAGAAATTTTTCTTTAATGCTTTTATGACGCTGTCAGAAATTTATGGATATAAAATAAGAGACTGTGGAAAGCCAGGATTCTAATCTCTTTAGACCTCCAGACTCATCCCAGCCCCTATCCCTCCTTAGCTTTTTGCTCCTTAGTCTGCCCACTCAGCTGCAGTGGCATGGAGTGGGGTCAGAGATAAACTCAACATTTCTTTAAAAACTGTTATGAAGGAAAAATAAAACTCAATCAACACCTAACATAAATTGTCAACTTCTAAAAACTATAAAAGTATTAACATTATCCTATCCAATATAAACTTCCACAAACTTTATAAACATTTAAAAGAAACACAAGCATTTATCAAGATAAATTGTGAACTTGGTCATTTGAGTGATTCTTCAGTGAATGAGTATTCAAATAGTTGATTTCAGGGACCTAGACTGCAATTTTTCCTAGAAATCATGGATTGGCTTATTTCAGACCTCCCTCCTGCTGAGAACAAATAGAAAATCTGGAAATATTTTTATTTTTAAAAAATCTACTGAGGGCATCCATAAGCTACTAGTAGTGGAAGTTCAAGGAAAGGAAAATACAGAGAAATGAGACCATAATTTGATAGTGCTATTCCTCTTGAGACATTTGTTGATGCAAACAACCCCGTAGCTGAGGGTCTGGAAGGATAAAAATTGAAATTCAGGGCTCACTAAGAAGGAGGGATCCTGGAAAAAAAACAGTTAAGGCTTTCAAGTGAGCCCCTGAAAGCATATATCTTAGAAATAGAGGTAAAGTGGAAGAGATCAGTCCTTAGAAGACTGAAGACCAGCTCACAGTCAGCTCAATCCTTAACTGAACTAATGAGATCTGTCTCCGCTCTTAACTGCTTCCCAGAAGTAAAGTCTCTCTGAAGAAAAACAACATTATCCAGAGCCTCAAATTATCTCTATACTTCATAAACAGAGGCTAAATTGTATCCCCAAAACTCATATATTTAAAGCCTCCCTCATACCTCAAAATGTGACTGTATTTGGACATAGGGCCTTTAAAAAGGTAATAAATTAAAATAACGTCTGGATGGCTAGTTGGTTAAGTTCCTGACTTCAGCTCAGGTCATGGTCTTACAGTTTGTCGGTTCAAGCCTTGCATTGGGCTCTGTGCTGACAGCTCAGAGCCTAGAGCCTGCTTCAGATTCTCTCTCTCTCTCTCTCTCTCTCTCTCTCTCTCTCTCTCTCAAAAATTAAATAAAAACATTAAAAATCATAGAATAATAAAATAAGGCTATCAGGTGGGCCCTGACCCAACCTAACTGCTGTCCTTATAAGAAGTCGAGATTCAGACACAGAAACACCAGGGATGCACAGAGGAAAGATGATGTGAGGACACAAGGAGGAGGCAGCTATCTTCATGCCAAGGGAAAAAAGTCTCAAGAGAAACCAAATCTGCTGACACCTGATCTCAGACTTCTGGCCTCCAGAACTGTGAGAAAATAAATTTCTGTTAAGTCACCCAGTCTGTGGCACTTTGTTATGACAACCTTAGAAAACTTATGCAAGTGCTCAGAAGTTGATTTTTTAAAAGAATAAAAAACAAGGGAACTTACCACAAACGAAATGGGAAAAAAACAACATAGGACAGACCCATAGGACAGATTCATCCAAATATTGGTATTAGAAACCACACATTTTGAGATAGTGGTTATTAACATGTTCAGAAGTTAAATGAAAAGATGTGAAATCTCATAAGGAAATTGAAAATAATGAAAAAGAAAAAATAGACATTCTGGAAAATCGTTTAATACAATAATCGAAATTAAGATGAGTTTGGCAGTACTTGAAACACAGTGAAGAGAATATTTATGGACTGGAAGATTAATCAGAATAAATACCCACATTTATTGCAAAGAAAGACATATGGTCAGGTGTAAAAGTCTAACATGCACGTAATTGGAGCTCAAGAGGAAAAACGAACTAAACAGAGGTAATATTTGAAGAGACAATGGCCAATAATTTCCAAAACTGATGAGATACATCAAGCCATAGATTCAAGAAACTCTATAAACCCCCAAGAAGAATAAAGACAGCAGGAATCACACTTAGGCACCTAGGTATTATACAACTGCTGAAAATCAAAGACGAATAGAAAATCCTAAACCTCCCAGAGATTAGTGCTGACTTTTCAAAAAACAATGAGGTAATATATACAAAAATAAAAAACTGTCAACCTGGAAGTCTATACTTGGCAATAATGTTCTTTGGAAGTAAATATGAAATAAAGATATTTTAGGAAGACCAGAAACTAAGAGAGTTTATCACCAACACACTAAATATTTTATTAAACCCGTTAAAGAAAATACTAAAGAGAATTCTTTGGGCAAAGAAAAGTTATCCTGAATCGAAGCCCAGTATTTCCATAAGAAATAGCAATGAAAAGAGTAAATCTAAATGAGCCTTGGCCATGTAAAACAATAATGATTTCTTATGTGTTAAAAATACATTGAATTAAAATGCATCATAATAGCAGTACAAAAGGAAAGATGAGTGAGTGGAGTTAAAATGTTCTAAGCTCTAGAAAGTAGTATAAGTAATAATATTACACTTTAATAAATCAAAGATATATGGTGTAGAATTACCACTAACACTATAGTAAAATAATGGATAACTAGCAAGATAATATGAAGATGAATAAAATAATTCCTAAAATGCTTAATACAAAAAAGTGACCAAAAAAGAAACCAAAAAAGAATATAAAACAAGTAGGATCAGCAGAAAACATATTAAGTTGACAGAATTAAACATATTATGTATATATTTACATGAAGTGTAACAAAATACTCCAAATAAGAGACTATCAAACCAGATTAAAAAAAAAAAAGACACTGCTACAGGAGACACACTGTAAGTAAGGATATACAACCAGTGTTTAAATCCATGAAACCAAATGACACCAACAAGGCAGGAAGTTTAGTTAGAGAGGAGGCCTAAGGTCTAAGCCATGGAATGCTCCACAGATATTGAGAGGATGAGGAGGAACAAGCCAAAGGAGACTGACAATGACTAGGAAAGAAAGAAAACCAGGTGAGTATGATGTGCTAGAATTTAAGTCAAATAAGTGTTTCAAGGATGAAAAAGTCATTAACTATGTCAAGTGGTCCTAATAAGTCAAGAAAGACAAGCATTAAGAAATGTCTATTGGATTTTGTAATACAGGTGTCACTGGTGGCCTTGACAACAGCAGCTTGGGTGGACTGTTTGGAGTAAAGGTATGACTGAAGTTCAGAAAAGAAAGGGACAGGGCACCTGAGTGACTCAGTCAGTTAAGTGTCCGACTTCAGCTCATGTCACGATCTCACGGTTCATGTGTCCAATCCCTACATCAAGCTCTGCTGTGCACAGAGCCCACTTCAGATATTCCACCTCCCTCTCTCTCAAAAAATTTTAAATTTAAATTTAAAAAATAAAAAATAAAATATTTTTTTAAAAAAAGAAAGGGGCAGCACATGAGACTGTAAGTACAGACAACTATTTTAAGCACTCATACTCTAAAGGAGAATGAGACAATGAGGCAATGGCCAAAGAAGAAGTGGGATTGTGAGAGGTGACATTTTTTTTGCTTTGTTTTGTTCCTTAAGAAAAGCCCACTTCTGTGCTCCTGAGAATGATCCAGTAAAGAGAGAAGGGAAAAGTGCTCAAGTGAGGTCTTACCTAGGTGGGAAGCTATGCAAATTCATATAAGAGGGGAAATTTTAGCCTTAGATAGGAGCACGAACACTTTGTCCATGGTAACATAGGGCACACAGAATCCATGTGTGCAGATGTGCACAGTGGGTGGGTGAAATGGGAGCTCAGAGACGTCCTCTGCAGAATGCTTCTGTTTTCTTAATAGTATAGGAAGTAAGGTCATTTACCTAAGGGTCAGGATGGAGGAGGAAATGTTCAAAGTTTGAAGAAAAAGGAGAAGTAATGAAATAATTGTCTAGGAGAGTAAAAGAGAGTAGACTAGAAATATAGGGTGTGGTTGCTGAGCAACACTGAGGGTTCTAAATAAAGTCAGCCTGCTAGGGTACAGAGGAAGTAATACTAATCCAGCTAAGGTATGAGGGTGGGATGAAGGGACGGGAGGGAGGGAAGGAGAGAATGAATATTTACAAAGGATTTCCACCTCTTTAGAATCATGATCTTGTTGGGTCTCTTCACAGACTGTTGTCTCATAAATTCACGCCTATAATTACATTTCTTTTGCTTAAAGTGCCCTTTCGTTTCTCCTCCAGGCTGAACACTTTTTCATTCTCTGTGGCTTCTTCTGATCCACAGAAAATCATTACATTTTCACATCCTTTGTGCCACCATTGTCCCTCATATGTACTTGTATCATTATAGTTACACAGTGCTGTGTAGTATTTTTAATGTTAGTCTTCCTAATGAACTACAGGCTTCTTCAGGGAAAATAAGCATCTCTGTGTTCTCACCTAACACACTAGGCATTCAACAACTGTTATTACAAGGAGCTGAATGGATAATATCCTACTTTTAATGAGAGTGTCAAACATTCCTGAATCTTTCTTTCCAACAAAGAAAATTAAAACTTGAATGAAATTTTAACAAAAGACCTTTCATGTGGACTGTGTAGTTGCCTGCAAATGTGATATGAAAAGCGGTGCTGTATATCTCCTTTCTCTTTATGCATCTCTACCAACGTGTTGCAATGCCTCATAAAATCTGAACTAGAGTTCCATTCTTTCAGGTAAATAAAATATAAATAAGAAATATCTTAATTTTTAAGAAGAAAATTAGCACTTCAATGTGAGAAACTTTTGTTGTGTGTATCTTTTGGGTTGTCTCCCAGCCCCTCTTTATCTGAGCTCCATACTTCCTTACGTCCTCCCCTTCACACCGTGAAAAGAACAGCTCCTAGTAGTTATGGTTGTACACGTAACCCCCATCCCCCAGCCACAATTGATTAGTATGAAAGTAACTACCTGAACCAAGCTGGGCTAGTAAGAGTTCTTTCTCAAAAATTTAGAATTTGGAACAAAAGAAAAATTTAGTCTTTCTTCTGGTGCTGAACTTATTACAAGTAAACTTAGAAACTATATGAGCAGTGTTCTTCCATGTAAATGAAAGAAGTAGAAGAAGGCTGTCTGTGAAAGAGAAAAATGATACAGACTCATCCAGAGTAGTTAATGAGACCGAGAAAGAGCCGGTAGTGTTGCAACACCTGGTTCTAGGTGTTCTGCTCAATTTTTGTGTGCTATGAGATAGCATGAATCTTATTCCTGCTTTAATCTAGCTCAAGTGGATTTCTGTTTCTTGCACCAAAAGAGTCACAGTGAAATTTATTAGAAATTCTCCAGCTAGGCACAGCTGGGTGGCCCAGTCAATTAAGCGCCCAACTCTTGATCTCAGCTCAGGTCATGATTTCACATTCGTGAGTTTGAGCCCTAGATCTAGTTCTTCGCTGACCCTGCAGATCCTGCCTGGGATTCTCTCTGTCTCTATGCCCCTCCCCTGACCATGCTCTTTCTTTCTCAAATTAAATAAATAAACTCTCCAACTAAAGTCTAAAGCCATTTTTCTTCTCCAATGAAGTAATGTGAGCCAGAAAAGAAGAAGAAGGAGGAAGAGGAGGAGAAGGAGAAAAATCAAAAGATAGATGATAAGAAGCTGCCCCTCCCCCCACTTGGTGTCTTTCTCTCTTCCTCTCTTCTCTCTCCCTTTCTCTTTCTCTCTCTCTCAAAATAAATAAATAAACTTCAAAAAAAAACTTTAAAAGAGATGATGAGATAAAGTCTCAAGTTCTCCTCAAATTTCAAGAGGAAATATGAGCTGTGAATGAAGGGAAGCCAATTCTTGACTATTATAGCTCAACTGTAATAATAGTACTGCTGCGGGTTTTTAAAAACAAGCAAACAACATGCCTGTTAAATTATTGGGTCTGTTAAATTATTGGGTTTTCAAATTCTAGCAATTCGCTGGAAAAAGAAAATTTGATCTCCCTTGAATTTCTCATAATTGGATTTTTTTCTTTAGTAAAAGAAATAAATGATCAATCATCAGACATCATCACAATAAAAAGTTTCTAAAGAGTGGGCTAACTTAGGAACACTTTGGGCTTGGTAATTATTTCAAGATATTTTTCAAATGTCTGTGGCTTTACCAAACCCAAAACTTGTTTTATGTTTTACCAAACCCCAAATAAGTTTTGCCAAGTATTTTTTTATATTTAATTTTTTGTCATGTGTATTTTATGTGAAATGTAATTCATATGTTTCTCATTTATTTATAAACAAATAACCAAAATTTTATTTTGTAAGAACTATTTAATGCTCACAGAGGCATTTTATCAACTGTCTAAAATATTTTAATGATCTTTTAATGCTTTTTCTCCAGAAATAGGCAAATTTTCTTTGAATTTACTTACAATTCTTATTCCCCATCCTTATGCCCCCAAGCTAATTAAAATACAAAAGCTACCATTTTTTTTTGTTTTTAAGAACAAATTAAGGAAGTACTATGTTTTTCCTAGTAAACTGAAGATAGAAAACTGAGGATATTTCTTGCCAACCCCTTACTCTTTCTCTTTGCTGTACTTTTACTATCTTTTTTTCCTATATATTATTAGTAAAAATATATATATTATGTATGTTTAATGGAAGAATTTATGACAGAGAATTTAAGCTTCTAGAAAAAGCGACAACCTGGTTAAAGTCTAAATAGCATAGGCAAAGATAAATATATTTAAATGAAGAAGTAACTGTGTAGCACCAAATTATCAATGATAATGTTAAAACCAAAAAACACTAGATAAAATTCACAAAAAGCCATTCTTGATGGCTGGTTCTTAAAGTAAGATGTATCAAGGGAGCTAATTAAAATATTTTATGCATCCTTTACCACTCCATTCTCTCCTTGATAGCCTCTCTCTCTCTCTTTCTCAAACACACACACACACAACACAACACAACACAACACACTCACACACATTTTTAAAATGAGATTTTAAAATTTAGCATTTGACATCCTAGTATGATCCTTTTCATCTTCTGAATAATCCAGAAGCTCTATACTACTCCAAGCAATCTACACATTTAATGCAATCCTTATCAAAATACCAACAGAATTTTTCACAGAGCTGGAACAAACAATCCTATAATTTGTATGGAGTCATAGAAGACACCAAACAGTCAAGGCAATGTTGAAAAAAGCAAAGCTGAGGGCATCACAACTCCAGACTTCAAGTTATATTACAAAGCTGAATAATCTGGAAGAATTATGCAAACTATCCTTGATCCTTTGGAGACACTCTTTACCTCTCTGAAATATAAACACCAACAGTAATAAAATGCTTCTATTTCATTTGAAGATTTAATTCTATTTAATTATTCCCATCTCTACATTAATAGTTTATTCCTTTAAGATTCTGTTCTTCTGATAAAAAATCCTTTCTATTCTTACATTCCCCGAGTTCAACTCCTCAAATTTCTACTCCTTTGCCTAGGTATTTCATTGTTTAAATAACATTTACTGGACACCTACTACATTCCAGGCATTCTTCTAGGTTCTAGGGGTATAAAGATAACCAAACTGATGAAAATCTTTGTCCTTTTGGAGCTTATATTCCAGGATATGTTGTTATTATAAAATTAACCAGACATAAAGGTTTCATAGTAGTTAGATCACTTAAAATTGCATTATATCTAAGGGTATACTTAAGTAGATTGATTAAGTGCTAACCATCACTTTAATTCATCATAACTATTTTCATCATAACTATTTTATTCCTAAGCTCTTTACAATTTCACCTGACATTTTTGCACCTTCTCTAATGTTTCCATCAAAAAAATACCATGCATAGTACTAGGACTAAAATCGCAGCCCTGACATTTCTATGAATTTTAAATTCTACTCACATTTCTGCCTGTGTAGCATATCCTTCTATGAGACACAGAAGTGATTTAAAGGATTCCACTTAGGAAGGCTTAGAAAAATTAAACAATCATCAGGAAAACACAAAATTCCCAAAGAAGTGTCACATTCACCTCATCACACAAAGTTTGGGATATCAAATTTCCGCAAACTTAATCACCATATATGGATTTACAACTACCTTGCCAATGGGAAAACATAACTTGCCAGCAGCGCTCAGTTTACAAAGAAGAAATTAAGCAATTTGCAAAACATTGTGCTTCAAGAGAGGAAGAGGCATAAAAATACTTCTCCTAGTAAGTGCAAGTTATTACTCAGAATAGATTTTGTTTAACAGTAATACACTTCTGCTTGGAATTTCCGGCCCAAGATCTCTCCTACAACTTGCTAAGTAGACATTATCCAGCAAATGCACTATTGTGGAGTCAAACAGTATGGCAGCAGAAGTGAGGATGAGAACACCACCTCAGCCATGTCCTAACTATGTGACCTTGGCTGGGTCACTTTAACCTTGTTGAGATTTATAGGGCTGCTGTGAGAATTTAATGCACCAGATACTACTTTTGGATCTCACTTCATCCTCACAACAACCCATAATAATTCAATAAGTAACATGCTGTAATAATTTAATAGGTATTTTAGAGATGAATAAATCATTTAAATCAAATGTCTACCACAGTATATGACGAATAATAAACACTTAAAAGTTAGTTCTGTTCCGCTACTGGGTAGAGCACAGAGATTCCCTTGTATGCATGAGGAGAGTAAAATGTGTACACAGCTGTTCAGTTATTTAATAATTGTCTTGGTATTAATAAAATGGTTCTGTTTACAAATATTTCTTGCAACACTAAGAGATGGTTCCAAAGTACAGGTCCCCCATCTTCTACTGCTTCAGATGAGCTTTTTCTATCACTTCACAAGTCAAACCAGCACAAGGCTTATTTTAAAGACAAAGACAGATGAACTTAGTTATCTCATATTCCCATAGAGCCCTTTGTTTCTTTTGGTGTCTCTTCAGAGAAAAGAAGGGCCAATTCTAAAAAGCGTCATCTCTCTTAAGGAAAGGTGGGTGGGCTTGTCTCCATAAATTCTCCTTTTCTTCTCCCCTTCCAAGAATTCTTTTATTGTTCACATTGTTGAAAACATTAAGGAGAATGGGTGATTATCTACATTTTTTTTTCAAGGGGAAGGATAATGCACACAACAGTTTGGTTGGTTAGTATCTGAAGACGAAAATCCCCAGAGACCAGGCAAAACTGGCCAGCGGATGGAGCTTTCCTGAAAGGAGCTGAGAGAGCACTAATGGAAATACCTTGGGTTATTTAATTGTTGCTGTTCTTAGCATTTTCTTTTCCATACAACATTCAATTGTTAGTCACCGATTCACAACATAAATGTGTCCTTGGAGAATCCTAAAGAGTCAGAATTTTAGTACAAACAGCCAGACAACAATTCTCTTCACCTACCTTGCTGGTCGCTCTAAAATTTAAGTCCTGGGTGCTGGTTTCCTTCTGAGCTCCATGATCATTGGGGACCACTTCATCATTTGCCTTTCACTGTAGGCTTTTCTTCCTATAATCACAACATTCATACATTAGGTTAGATGGTTTCTTTGGCTATAATTTAGTATAAACTCTTTTGTTTGGCAATCTGTTTGTATGCTTGGAAAACTTTCCTTTTCTGTAACAAGTTGTCTTAATATTTAAAAAATATTTTGAGCCATATTAACTTCTAATTCATTAATATAATGAATCCTGTATATCCTGTATACTTGAAAATACTCTAAGATTTTAGACTTGTTAATAACATTCTAAAAGTGAATTCTCATTGACAGTGAGCAAGTTTCTGGCATATATTTTCATGTTTTAATCTTCTGTCTAAATAGTTAAGCTGTCTAAATAGTTACTGAATTTCCAGTATATATTTACTGAAACTCAAAAAACATTCACTTCTGTATGTGTACATCATTGTACTAGGTACCACAATACGATAACAATTTTGAGATTTACACCAAAATAACTGCAGCAATGTCTATGTGATGGAGTAGGCAGTTAACTAGATACATGCAAGGAACAGAACGAGTGCTTTCCAACTCATAAAAGGGAAGAGACCAAGCTCCAAATAGCTAGTTAATACATTTACATTGTGATTTTTAAACCTCCCCCATCCCTGGGCAGAGAATGGCTGCCATGGCAGTTTTGACAAGGACCATATGGGGCCAAAAACTCTCTCTCTCAATCAGTTGGAGACCCCCCATTAGAGGATTGGCTGTGACCTTAGTCAGACACTTCCTTAGTTATGATCCACAACCTATCCAAACATAAAAAGAAGAGACAACCCTGACCAGTGGAACTGCCACCTCTGGGCCTGCCCACTCTCTCAACTTGAGAGTGTACTTTTGCTTAAACTGCTATTAAACACTTGCATGCTTAAGAGTTTGGCTCTGAATTCTTTCTTGGCCTAACTCAAGAACTAAGACCACAGACAAGACACACCATTGATATCTGAGTTATCAATACCCACAATAATAAAATCTCTATAATTCAATTAAAAATGCAATTGCATGGGTGGCTCAGTCAGTTAACCAACCCCCTGAGGCTTGATTGGCTCAGGTCATGATATCAGGGTTGGTAGATCAAGCCCCTCATGAGGCTCTGTGCTGACAATGCAGGTCCTTCTTGGGATTCTCTCTCTCTGCCCCTTGCCCTGCTTGTGAGCTCTCTCTCTCTCAAAATAAATAAATAAGCACTTTTTAAAAAGAATGTGATTGTATATAAGGTAATAATTATTTTCTCTATATTAATAGTTTTTAAACCCTTGAATAGTCTAAAATGTTTTCTATTCCTGCACTATTTTAACTCTTTAATATTCCATCCCTATGTCTAGGATACAAATTAATTGTCAAATTAAACAGCAAAAGGTAAACACAATCTCATTTTTTCAAAAGTGGTGGTTTTATCTCTCACTTTTCTAGAATATAATTACTTAATAAGTACCTGTTTTCAATATGCAGTCAGACTATATTCTTCAAGCAGCTGAGTAACTTGTTTTTATGTTCAACATTAAATGGTTCCACAGTTTATTATCACTATGAAGCCCAGCCATAAAATTTATATCAGTTTCATAGGAGGGTCCAGCTATCTGACAAAAGCAATACATTAGAACTTTATAATTTATAGAAAATTTAAAACAGTTCTCCAAATAGTCTAGTAAAAACAAGCTAAGACTATTCAGAGAACTATTTTAAGGGTTTTTTGGTAAATTATAAAGTTCTAACATTAACGTTTATTTCATATTATAGATATAGATGTTATATTGCCTGGGAACACCACCACTAGAATAGCAGCAATGAGCTTATCTAGCATCAAGATCTTGGTTTTTAAATTCCACTCTCTAATAAAAGGAATCAGAGGTTCTTGGATAAATGCACGATTCTAGGGCTGAGTCAGGGGAAAATATGAGATGAATGTGGAGCCTCTTCTTGTGCCAAAAAGTAAGAATGCATTCAAAGCACAATGGGATATGTCGAAAGGACATAGGTGCCAGCCTGAAAAAGATCCCCTGAATGAAATGAGGGGACAATTTAAGCTTCAAAATAAATAATGAAAGAAAGATATTATAGTCCTTCAAATAAAACAGGAATTCATAAGTCCATCCTGAGATAGAAAGGAAGGAAAAGGGAAAAGAAAGAAGGTAGACATGAAGGAAATTCAATAAGGAATAGGAAGTATAGCTATTCTCAAAGTACCTCTTCACAAAATATTCATTAATTACAAAGAGTAATTACAAAGATAAGCTGGCAGATACCTCCCTAATCAAATAATCAAGGATCACTAAGTGAGTGATGATCACCTCCTCAATGATGGGACAAATAGAAGTCATGATGGGATACAATGATAAGAACCCAGTATCACTTCTGTTATATTCCTGCCAAAGACACATAAACTGAATCCAACCAATGGAAAACAAGAAAAACATGCCTTGAGGACATTCCACAAAATAGCTGCTCCATAATCTTCAAAAGACATTTTCAAGGGGCCCCTGGGTGGTTCATTCAATTAAGTCTTGGTTTCTTCAGATTCTCTCTCTGTATCTCTGTCTCTGTCTCTCTGTCTCTCTGTCTCTCTCTCTCTCAAAATAAATAAATGAGCTTTTTTTAAAAGGCATTTTTAAGATAATTCATAAAAATTGCATGGTTTTTGAGGAGAGATGGTAGTAATACATCAGTGTTAATTTCCTAATTTTGATGGTTTTCTTGTAGTCCATTAGGAGAATGTAAGCAGTGGTAGGAATACACTAAACTACCCGAAGATAATGGGAAATTCAAGAACGCAACTTGCTCTCTAATAATTCAGGGGAAATTTTTTTTCTTTTTACTCTTCTTGCATTTTCCTGTAAATCTGAGATTGCTTAAAGTAAAATAACTTTTTATAAGTAAACACACTGATAAAAAGTAACTGAAGTACAAGAACTTTGAATATATCATGAAAAGACAGAAGCAGGTTTCTATGACAGCTCTGAAGGCTGAAATCCACTGACACAGCCCACATCTTTGTTTACCTACTGGCATGAAAAACCCTTTCTGCTATCATGATTTCATATCCAAGCTAATTTTTCAAATCCAAAATTCACACCTCATAAGTTTATTTCAATAGCAGACAGTTTGTGATAAGTATAGTTTTAAGAATGTGCCATTAAAAAATGGCAGTTACCCTAAACCAAAGTGGCTGACAAGTTGACAGTCATCAGCAGTGAATATGTGGCCAAAGGAGGTACACAAAGGACACATAAAATTACTTACAGAGTGCAAAATCCTAGCACATAAAGAAAGTCTTGGGTTTTTGTCTCCGGTGACTAATCATTTAAGAGTGTTCATACATAAAACTTTTCTAAAGTAGTCTAATCCATGGTCTGATAAACATTCATCAAACATTATCTAGGTTTGGGTCACTCCAAATATGAACCTAAAGCTAGTGACCATGCAGATATTCTTGTATCCTTAAGTCAAGTCAGAAGCTTCTACTGTTCCAGCTCAAGCTTCCAACTCCAGTAGGGAGTTTATAACACATCACAGATAAAGGCAACCTCTTTCATTTTCAAAATTAATTATATATTCTTACTGTGGTTTGCATTTTACCAAGTTCCTCCACCTCAGGGAATATATTCATCTTATTTTTATTTAAATGGTATCTACTCTGTATCCTTTTTTTTTGTCTATTTTTTCTTCCCTTAGTAAAACATGAAAATACAATTATTTATTATGTCAAGAAATATTTCTCAGAACTTGGCTGCACAGAATTCTCCTTAATAGAGCCTTTAAAAAAAGACTGTTTCTGGGGTGCCTGGTTGGCTCAGTCATTTGAATGTCTGGCTCTTAATTTCAGCTCAGGTCATGATTTCACAGTTCATGGGTTCGAGCCCCACATCAGCCTCTATGCTGATGGTGTGGAGCCTGCTTGGGATTCTCTCTGCCCCTCTCCTTCTGGCTCGCTCTCTCTCTCTCTCTCAAAAAAAATAAACTTAAAAAAATTATTTTCTTGTTAGTTGACATATAGTTGACAATTTGTATCTGGATAGCTGGTTATTTCCTTTGGAAAATTCCCTAAAATGAAATCGCTGGCCCAAAATATGCACCTGAAGGCTTTGAGAGTGTTAACAAATTGCCTTCAGAAAGGTTTTAAAAATTTCTTCTCCCATGAGCCTCTTCCCCTCTTCCTTGCCTGCACTATTATCAAATTTCAGTGCAATGAACTGAATTATTAAAATGTTAAATAATTGTACCTAACTGGGTAGGCCACTCCTTGGGAAACTATTGTTCAGAGAGTCAACATCTTTTGAGTGCTAAAGAATTTTCTTTATTTGTTTTTTGTTTGTTTTTCCAAAAACACGATTGCCTTAAAAGGCTGGTTATCTGCTTATCTCCAAGAGAAGAACCTTCTGGACACTACCATCTTTCATTGAGTTGTCTGGCTAAAGTAAATTGCTCACAAAAAAATATTTACTTCTTTGGACTTCTTTCTGAGTTCTACACCAGTCATTTCAAGTGTTGCAACTCCTTTTCTTTGCCAAAATCAGCTCATTCACCAACTGTTTTTAATTAGCTATGGTTGAAATGGTGTTTGCATTTATCCCCCTCCCCTTTTGGGAAACAAATTTCCAAAACAATTACCTATTGGGCTGGGAGTCTCATGCTTTTGCTAAGCCTGAGGGGGAATGTGTGTGTGTGTGTGTGTGTGTGTGTGTGTGTGTGTGTGTGCATGCACGTGCTTGTTTTGGAAAGTTTGTAAATCCATTTAGTTCTTTCTGGGGAACAGTAGCCAAATAAGCATAGGTGCCATTTTGACAGAATGGTTATTAAAATACTATATCTTTTTTTAGCAGTTCTACTTGGGTTTGGTTTTCTTAAGTACTACTACAGCAAACATAAGATTATGGACTCCACATCATTATAAAAGTAAAGGTACAAAGACACAAGATAAGGCAATTGGGTTTATCTAATTGAATATATTTAGAGAAAAGTATACTTAATGTTTATGAGCAGATACCTAATTTACTTACTTGGGTTTTTCAAGATTAATCTTTCTCACATTGCCAAGAAGTAAAATTTCCTCTCTTTACTACCCCATTACAGTTTTTTATTTGAAATATAGTATAGAGGCTAATGTAGTATAAAAAAAGATATTGTAAATGCAGTGAGGGGGGAATCCTGATATTACTTTTATTGTGTAACCCTTTTAATTCTAATGTTTGCTTTAACATAATGAAAAATTGAACCTAATGTTGCATAAAAATCATCTTTGTTTAAATTTCCTTGCTCTTACACATGATCCACTTGGAATAAGGAAAATGGAATTGGAATTTTGCATTAATTAACCTAGAAGAATGATGTCTCCTTGTAGTTTTCAGGGGCCATTACATATTCCAAGTTCTGGCAGCACCATAGTTTGATCTAGTACACAGGGTAAAACATCTAAATGGTTGTGTTTCTTGAGAACGCCTAGACTGAGTAATAAGGCTAAATCGGGAAACCAACTCCACAGTTTATGAGGCTTCTCAGGATTCTGCTTGACTGTAATAGCTCAAAAAAAAATCATTTCAGTTTCAAAATGGGGCTTTTGGTTTTTTTGCACACAATCCATTTTCTTTTAGTCTGGAATTTCCTCATCTGATTTTTTGAGGAATCTTGTGGATATTCCCTTTACCAGAGCACATAATTTTGGATACATTAGGGAGAACAAGTTACATTTGACTCTTGAGCAACATGGGTTTGAACTACATGGGTCTACTTTTATGTGGATTTTTAAAAATAAATAAAATAATATGGTATTGTAAATATATTTTCTTTTTCTTATGATTTTCTTAATAACATTTCATTTTTTCTAGCTTACTTTATTTTAAGGATATGGTATATAATACATATAACATATAAAACATAAGGCCTTCAGTCAACACACGTTGTTAGTAGTTAAGTTTTGAGGAGTCTCAAATTATGAGCAGATTTTCAAGTACATGGGGGTCAACACCCCTAACTCCTGTGTTATTAAAGGGCCAACTGTATTTTGTAGTTGGGCGCAACATCTCTACACATGCTGAGAACCAGCTCCTATAGGAATTGGGCACACCAAGCTCAGGCTGAGCTCTGGACACAACAGACAAGTGGGATTGCAGGATGTGGACTCAAAGAGAGCTGTGCTCTAAACCTGTTTCTATCACTTGCCGGCTGTGTGACCTTGGGTAAGTCATTTGACCTTCATGCCTTAGTCTTCTCATTTGTAGAACAGGAAAGATGGCAATTCTTGCCTGACAGCATTACATATAAAGCACTTCACAATATTTACAACATTACATGGACTGCAATATTCTAGCTACTTTTGTTATCTCTTTTAAATTTTGCTCTGTCTATGGTCCAGAAAGCATTAATAGAAAAAATGAAAACGAGATTACATTCAAAATTTAAGCTCATTGGAATGTTTCAAATTTTATCATTTCCCTTCCTTTAGCTACTCATGATATAGCTGGTTTTATAAATTCCAGCAATTCATGTGCTTACATATGTAATTTAAATATGTAGTTTTCTTACATTTTCTCACATTTAAAAAATATTTTCCAAACTAAAAAAAGTGACAAAATCCAACATTCATTTGGAAAAACTCAGCATAGCTTTAAATTCAGCTACTTAAACATTTTTTGAAAGCTCTAAAATTATCAATGAGAAAAAATTATTTTAATGAGGTCTAAAGAGGCATATTTTTCCATGAGAGAATTAATTTTTTCCCATAATATTTTATTGTCAAATTGTTTTCCATACAACACCCAGTGCTCTTCCCCTTAAGTGCCCTCCACCATCACCACCACCTCTTTTCCCCTCTCCCCTTCCCCTTCAACTCTCAGTTCATTCTCAGCATTCAATAGTCTCTCAAATTTTACATCCCTCTCTCTCCCCAACTCTCTCTCCCTCCTCCACTCCCCCTGGTTCTCCATTAGGTCTCTCCTGTTTTCCTGCTAGACCTATGAGTGCAAACATGTGGTATCTGTCCTTCTCTGCCTGGCTTACTTCGCTCAGCATGACACCCTCAAGGTCCATCCACTTTCCTACAAAGGGCCATATG
Organism: Suricata suricatta; assembly: GCF_006229205.1. Classification (NCBI taxonomy): domain Eukaryota; kingdom Metazoa; phylum Chordata; class Mammalia; order Carnivora; family Herpestidae; genus Suricata; species Suricata suricatta. Next base: position 78,298,712 of record NC_043707.1, read on the forward strand.
TCATTCCCTCTTATTGCCATGTAGTACTCCATGGTGTATATATACCACATCTTCTTGATCCACTCATCAGGTGATGGACATTTAGGCTCTTTCCATGTTTTGGCTATTGTTGACATTGCTGCTATGAACATTGGGGTACATGTGCTCCTATGCATCAGCATTTCTGTCTCATGAGAGAATTAATTTATTTATTCACCAAAGTTTCATTCAGTGAGCACCACTGAGTACCAACTACGTTAAATATCTACTAAGTAGGTATTAAACACCTATTTCAAACAACGGGCAGCTTGAAGCAGCCTCTGGCCTCACAGAGCAAACTAACACCATTCAATTCATACCGTTCAAAGTCCTAGAAAACTTGATAGGTTGGTTCTAGGATTGATCATTTCCAACACATAGTCACTTTAAAAAAATGAATAAATAAGTAAATAAATATTTAAAAATTAACTTTAAAAAATGAATAAACAAAACATTCAGATTCTATTTACAACTGTTTTTCCTGGAGCTTCTCCTACTTAACTAGACCACTAGACTAATTTGAAGGTCTATGAGGAATGTTGACTTATTTTTATGAAATAAAATAATAATATAATAATAAAATAAACTAATTTTACAAAAATGATATATTAGTCAAACTTATTAAATAATAAAATAATAATTAAATAAAATAATTTTTATATTAGTTGAACTTATTTTTATGAAAACCCAATGGCTGTGTCTGTACAATGACAAAGTAAATTATTTTTAAGATGTTAATTTCAGCTCAGCTTAAGCTGGAATCACATAAACTACCCCCACAGAACAGTTTCGAAGATTAAATGATATAATGTTTATATATATTATGTATATTTGCACATATGTATATATATAACACCTCGTACAGAATAAGAACACAATAAATGACTACCATTAGTATTATTATTTACAGCTATGGCAACAGGGAGAAAGATCCACATCCATAGGTTAATGTATAGTATTAGTCTTTGCCTTACGTGACTAGTATGCTTTATAGTGCAAATTTAACTTCTGCAATAACAATTTTCATATTATATTTTCCAATTATTGAGAGGCCTTCTCTAATAATTTGCATATGTTGATTTCTCATAATAATTCTGAAATGTATGTATTCACTTTATCATTTGACAGAGGAGGAAACTGAAGCTCTTTGAAGGAAATAATCTGACCAGGCTGACATGGTTAGTAAGTGGCAGAACTGGGATTCAAACCCAGACTCACCTGACTCCAGAGTTTTTCCATGTGTCATGCTGCCTGTATTGGAAGACTTTTGTTAGTACAATTAAATATATAAAATTGTTTTTCAAACTGTTCTTTCTTCTTGAGTCCAGAATTCCTAGAGACTCCAAAAAGATGTCTGGGATTTGTGAACACTATTTCTTTTTTTTTTTTTTAAATAGTGTATTGTCAAATTGGTTTCCATACAACACCCAGTGCTCTTCCCCATAAGTGCCCTCCACCATCACCACCACCTCTTTTCCCCCCTCCCCCTTCCCCTTCAACCCTCAGTTCATTTTCAGCATTCAATAGTCTCTCAGGTTTTGCGTCCTTGTCTCTCCCCAACTCTCTTTCCCTCTTCCCCTCCCCTAGGTCCTCCATTAGGTTTCTCCTGTTCTCCTGTTAGCCCCATGAGTGCAAACATGTGGTATCTGTCCTTCTCTGCCTGACTTATTTCGCTTAGCATGACACCCTCAAGGTCCATCCACTTTCCTACAAAGGGCCATATGTCATTCCCTCTCATTGCCATGTAGTACTCCATTGTGTATATATATATACCACATCTTCTTGATCCACTCATCAGGTGATGGACATTTAGGCTCTTTCCATGTTTTGGCTATTGTTGACATTACTGCTATGAACATTGGGGTACTTGTGCCCCTATGCATCAGCATTTCTGTGTCTCTTGGGTAAATCCCTAGCAGTGCTATTGCTGGGTCATAAGGGAGTTCTATGGATAATTTTTTGAGGAACATCCACACTGTTTTCCAGAGCAGCTGCACCAGTTTACATTCCCACCAACAGTGTAGGAGGATGCCCATCTCTCCACACCCTCGCCAGCATCTATAGTCTCTTGATTTGTTCATTTTAGCCACTCTGACTGGTGTGAGGTGGTATCTCAGTGTGGTTTTGATTTGTGTTTCCCTGATGATGAGTGATGTTGTGAACACTATTTCAACACAACCACACATAAAGAAAATGTTTGACTTTTGTTACCAGAATAATTTCCCAATATCAGAAAAATTGAAGATGATTTTTTGAGACAAGAGCATCACCCGGAGAACTTAAGGTTTGTACTGATAACATACAGTTCCTTTCTCTCTCTCATGTACCAGAAACCATAAGACAAATGCAAGAACAGTAGAGGTTTATCTCTGAACTGAACACATCCATACTCCTTTGTGCTATCTGTCCTCCTCTCTCATGGTTGAAGAGACTGAAGCAGGTTTAGAAATCATACCAAAATTGTTAACAAACATGTTTCTGCAAAAAATTGAGAATATGAAATATCTTTCACTTAAAAATGGAAATGTAGCCACAGTCATAATTGCTACTAGCTTTACTGATACATGCAGGGGAACTTAATGAATCAAACTTTGGGTCCCTTTAGAAAGTCCAAAGGAGATGAAAATGCAAGCTGAACAGTTACCCCTGAAATAAATAGAAGCACACTGTTAAGGCAGGCAAAGAATCTCCATGAAATACAAAAATGAATAAGACTTGAAGTACTTTCGTTTTAAGGCAGAAGATGAAATTTGATGAATTAATATGATTTATTAGTGAATTTGTGATTTTCTTAAATCACATGTAGTAATTTTAGAGGCAAGTACTCATTTAAATACTCTAAATGTCTCTCCAATCTGATTTCTCATTTATTTTCTGAATTAACCAATTTCTTAAGATACTTAACATATTCACCAACAGTACATATGTTGTTGACTCTCTTCCCTAAATGCAGAATTGAGATCTTTAACCTTCTCAATACTTAGGAATCATAGGAATGGGGAGGGATACCCCCAGAGTTCTTTCGCCTCGTCATACCAATCATCCCCACAACCTCAAGCAGAGCTGATTGAGCCAAATACACATCAATACAAATAAAAGATTGCAAGAGACTTGGCAGGTCTTTGTGTGTCGTCTGAACATTTTCCATAGGCAACGCCAGCTCCACCACCACTTAGCTACTCCTATTCTCCTTGCAATCAAAACTCCAGCATCTGGAAAGAATAATCTTAATTTTTAACATGTTAGTCCTTAGAGGACTCATGAGAGTAGAGAAAATAAGAAGCGCTCGAGGATGTCTAAGTCACTTATAAAGTTAAGTTATTAAAAAAAAAAGTGGTCTTCCTTTCCCCTACATTTATAGTTAAAGAGGGAGAGCAAAACTTACTTGCACAGGATTCTACCTTTTATTGCCACTTATAACATCTTGCAAATCTTACGGATTCTACTGGCACTTGCAGCAATAGCAAGAGTGTTCCTTCAGTAAACTCTAAAATGGTAGATTCGGGTACTATCATTCATGCTTGTTAAATTCTTAGAAGTCTTTTTTTAAAGTAATTTATTTATCTAGAGAGAGAGAGAGAGACAGAGTGAGCACAAGTGGGGGAGGGGCAGAGAGAATCCCAAGCACGCTCTGGCTGATGGTGCAGCATCAGCGCAGAGCCCATCTCACCAACTGTGAGGTCATGACTTAAGCTGAAACCAAGAGTCAGACACTTAACCAGCTGAGCCACCCAGGCATCCCTAAATCCTCAGAAGTTTTAAGTGGCTATAGATCATGGTGGTGATCGTACTGGAAAGCAGCTTGAGGCCACAGGGCCAGATGAGACTAAATTTCAATCCCCGCTCTGCCACTTACTGATTTTGTTACCTTGGGCAAATTACTAAACTCTCACAGAGTCTCGGTTTACTCATCTATAACAGAGGGCTACTTGGGACAACCCTGCAATTTTAAGAAAATTGAACATTCTATAATTGAGCATTGTGCGTGAGACACAATAGGTGCCCAGTAAGTGTTGGTTGAAATAAAATTAAATGAAATACCTACATGTATCAGACCCTTAAAGCCCCTTGGAAAACTAATGAAGGGGGTTGTGGTATAATGCTAAAGATTAATACACTAACCATAACGAAGAGTTACCCAACCTGAGTTGGAAATACTCAGCAAAATATAGGAAACTCACCCGGAAGTAGGAGGATATCAAGACTCAGATGCAGCCCTAAGTTGATCACTGCTCAAAAGTATTGACTTTGAGTTCTGCACGGGTGAGGCCTATTCAATGTCCTCAGGTTACCTTTTATAGACACAAATCTCATTCTCTGTGGATAAATACTTCCAGTTCTAAGAACTGGGCCACCAACACCACTCCAAGAGCAGTGGCTGAAGTCAAGCCATGAGAGATCACTGCCCTAGGGCAAAAGAAATAGGGCTACAGCAATAATGGAAACCACAGTTCACAGTGAGGAGCATTCAGGACCCACAGGTACAGCCAAAAAAAGACCACCTGGTGGAATCAGAGCACAGATCATCACGATGCCTACTCATCTTGGTTGACCTGGAAACAAGGACTATAGAGAAGAATCCTATTTTATTCAGTCAATATGTATTTGATTCCGTGTAAAAGCCATGTTTTAGGTCCCACTTCTGATCTGACTATAATTTTGTGGAAAAAGAAGTAGTTCTATGAACTCTTTGGTATAGACAGCTAAGAAAATGGATATCAATGGACAGAGATGAGAATGTAAAACAATCATAATCTCAGCATTTTCTTGGTTACTTTGAAACAAATACTTCAGAGACCTAAGCTTTAGATTACCTGATTGTGAATTTGGACACAATTCTACTCACCCTGAATGCGCCTCAAAATAATTCTGAGTTTCTAATGATGTCTTACACATAGAATTTCTTGTAAAGAGGGGATATAGTTTTGTTCTTATTTTAAGTAACAAAAGTAATCTTCTAAGTAGTAGGATGGAGAAAGTCTCACTAATGAAGATAATCTAAGCTTAAGACACATCCAGTTTAGGGGCACTTGGATGTCTCAGTCGGTTAAGCAGTAGACTTTGGCTTAGGTCATGATCTCATGGTTCATGAGTTTGAGCCCCACATCAGGCTTATTGCTGTCAGCACAAATCCCACTTCAGATCCTGTGCCCCCTCTCTCTACCCCTCCCCTGTTTGCTCACTGTCTCTCTCAAAAATAAATAAACATTAAAAATATTTTTTTAAGATGCATCCAGTTTAGAACTCTCAAAGAGAGTTTTATCCCAGGAGACTCACAAAAAAATAACAGTAATTAACCTTAAAGTAGATAACTATACAAAGAGCTACAGAAACACAATGAATTATGTTTGTGAGGTCATTGAAAGGGTGACATATAAGTGAGTAGGAGCCTGCCAAAAGAACAAGTGTCAAAACATGTGTGTGTAGGTAGGAGGGGTGGGACATACCGGGTAAAAAGGAACATGTGAGCAAAGACATAGAGAGGCATAAAAGGACATATGTTTCAGGATCAGTAAGTACTCTTGTTTGCCCACAGCTTAGGACACATAAAAAAGACTAGAGACTGGAAAATTCATCAAGAATCAGAGTGCAAAAGCATACTAAGGAATTTGATGTTTTTTCATCAGCAACAAGAACACCACTCAATATTATTAAGCAAAAAGAGTAACATAATCAGATTTCTGTTTCAGAGAGCTCACATCAGTGGCAGTAAGCAAAACAAATTGAAGACACTTACAAATAGCTATATATTGATTGCTAAACATATGTCACTTAAGTGCTTTGCTCCAGGAGGCCAGAAAGAATGTGTGTCTTGTTCACTGTTCTATCTCACTGGATAAACAGTGCCTAACACAGTGACTGGCTTATCACCGTGCTTTACAAATATTTGTTGAATTAATTCATGGCTATTGGAATTATGATGGAGATTTTTAAAGATGTACTTCAACCTTATCGTTGTGCTTAGTGCTGCAATATGTGACACTATTATCACATATTTATATCTTAGTTATCTTTGGAATCCTAGCACCCGGCTCATTCCCTGGCATTGTAACAGGAGCTCAATAAATTTTGTGAACTGGAACTGAGCATGAGAGCATTCACAAGACTTGCCCAAATGGACACAGGAAATATGAGTACTATTGACCTTACCAAAACAATGATTTCCAATGATGTCCAAATTGTTATTGACACATTTCATTTTGACCTGAATTTGCAGGTAAGTCCATCCTGAAAAGTAAAACAGCCACCCTCCAGAAAACATATATGTGTTTTTACTGGTATGTGGACTATGAAGTATAAAAATATGACAAATCAGGCGGTTAACCAGGCAATGGCAGAAGCCCACTATTGACATGATGGACTTCTAGATGTGAATGAGTATAGTGCTTTAATTTCTAAATTATAATGAAAACATTAAATTTAAGGGGAGAAAACAGTAAGTTTATGAAAATAATTATTACAATACTGTTGCCATTTTTTTCTAAGTTAAAAATGGCCTAAAATAACGCCACATTGATCTAGCTAATGTATGCTCAATAGACTATTACATTTTTTGAGTAACTCTTCACAACAGTGAAGGTAAGAAAAAAAAGAAAAAAATAGACACTAGTCTTTCTTGTTGTGTGTATGGAACAAAAGTGACTGCTTTAGGAAACTTATTACAGATTAAATTCTAAAATTTATTAGCAATGTTAGGTAGATTAATGGGCCAAGGCAAATTTATTTACTTCATAATAAAGATATTTAAAACTTTGTAAAACCTTCAATATATTTTTTATATAAGCTAATAATTCTTATAGGTCATATATACACATGACTAAATCCAACAACCAAACCATTGAGAATGCCATCAAATGAGTTATTTGTCATTACATAGAATAATGAAATGTGATGTTTTTGCTGAATTCAGTCAAATTTATTTGCCTATGCGGACATAACCACATTGTGAGAAAGACTTGCAAATGATATCAAGACTTATTACATCCTAACACAGCTTGGCCCAGAAAGCAATTGACTTGGCAAACAAATAAGATAATTTATAAACAAATAGAACTTAGTAGTCCCAGAGTTGCTGTTGAAACAGAAAACAACACATCAGTAGAAAAAATATAAACATAATTCCTGGGAAAGAGGACGTTGGTTGGTTACATGAAGTGCCCCCAACATTCAGGAAGAGACATGTTTAAAAATGAGAAAATAAGAGCAAACAGCATACAAGTCTTATGCAACAAAAGGAAAGGCAGAACACTAACACTATTGTCTTAGTCTGTTTTGGCTCCTGTAACAAAATACCTTGGATTGGGTGCCTTAAACAACAGACAGTTATTTCTCACATTTTGAGAGCTTAGGAAGTCCAATTAAGATGCCTGCAGATTCAGTTTTTACTGATGACTCTTTTCTTGGCTTGCAAATGGCGGCTTTTTAGCTATGTCCACATATGGCCTTTCCTCAGTGCCTGCACAGAGTGGAAAATCTCTCCCCCTCTCTCTCTCTCTCTCTCTCTCTCTCTCTCTCTCTCTCTCCCTCTCTCTCTCACTTTCCCTCTCTGCCTCTGTCTTCCTCTTCTTTTAAAGGCACTAATCCCATCACAAGGGTCTCACAGTTGTGACCCACGCTAAACCTATTTCCCAAAAGTCCCAACTCCCAAAACCATCACATTGAGGTTTCAAGCTTCAACATTTGAATTTTGAAGGGAAACAAATATTCAGTCTATTACATCTGTAAATTCCTAAATTTTATTATTAGCAATTCCTTCTGTCATGATAAGTTCTGGTGCTTTCTGTCTAGAGGTCCTTTAAGAAATATTATTCCTGGGCAATGCCTGGGTGGCTCAGTCCTAATTTCAGTTCAGGTCATGATCTCATGGTTTGTAAGAAGGAGCCCCTTGACAGGCTCTGTGCTGATAGCATGAGGCTATCTCTGCCCCTCTCCCTCTCGTGTGCAAACTCTCTCTCTCTCAAAAATAAATAAACTTAAAAATATATATTTAAAAAGGAAATATTATTCCTGGAAGGAATAACATCTTACCTGGAAGAGATCAGAGGCTATATGTGAGAACACAGAGCACCAATGTTAGGAATGAAATGCTAACAGGCACAAAAAGAAAATATAGAATCACTGGAAACAAAGAACTGATTTCCCATCGTTTGCACTAGTAAATCATAAAGACAGCACATAGCAAAAATATTCCAAACAATTTCTAAACAACACATTATACAATTCAGTAATGATTATTTTAAGAATCTGCAATATGATCTATCTTCTTATGAACTCTGAGGCCCATTAAAAATTGTTCTTTGCTTGCTCAGAGTTTTATGGGTCCCCTGGACAAAAGCCCTGTTAGCTTTCAGAGCTAGGTGTTCTAGAAGCCCATCACTCCCCTGGGACTCTTAAAACCTGGGGCACTAGATGTAGGGTCTAAACCCTTCACTCCTCAGGGAGAAGCAGGGAGTTGGGGGTTCCTGCCCATATGCATGGTGCTACATTGGTTTTGAGATTTATTGTGACAGTGTGCCTTATCCTTTCCTACCTGTCTCTATGTGGTTATTTTCTCAGTCATTAGATGTGTAGGCATCAGCTAGTTTCTAGATCTCTTTCAGAGGGAAGGGCTCCATGGGTAGCTGTACAATCAATGTAGGAAGGGTGAAGCTCAGGAGCCTTCTGTGTTACCATCTTGGATGACTCTCTTCCTGAACTCTCCGGCACGAGATATTCTTAATGAAATCACATATTTTACTGATAAAAAAAACTAAAAATTTCTTTCCACAACAAGCCACTTTTCATATACTTGAATTCTTCTGTTTATATATCATGATTTATTTTTCCTTTTTTAATCAAATAGAAAACTGAAAAATATTTAAAAAATGAAAATATAGAAAGGACATTCACCCATAGTACGCTTATCACAGATAACTAGAATTAACACTTTAATGTTATTTCTTTTGGGGGTTTTCCCTATTTGTATTTTGAAAATAAATCCAGATTGTTTTTCTGAATCCACTTTTTTTTTTCAAGTAGGCTTGTGCTCAACATGGGGCTTTACTTACAACTGGATAAAGAGTCACATGCTCTGTTGACTGAGTCAGCCAGGTACCCCAATGTTTTCTGAATCTAAAGTCAAATAACATTGCAGTGGGCATACGTAAGACTTACTATTTCTCTATTTTTTGTTCTTTAAATATTATTTCATTAGGATACATTTCCAGAGGAGGGAAAATATAGCCAGGAGTGGGTCAGGAATAATGAATGGATCAAAAACATGATGTCTATTACCCCTTTGTCTTTCAAAAGTATAGGCAATTGCTTCTTTCACTTCATCCTTGATATTAGAATATTATTTTTAAATCTTCACTTAATAGGTGAAAATGAAACCTCATTCTTGTCTTAATTTTCGTTTATTTATTTGCTGTACAAAGATCATTTCACATATTTATTCGTCATTTATGTTTCTTCTTATAAAGAACTTTTCTTTTTATTACCCTTTAACCACCTACTATTTAGGTATCAGAACTTTTACCATCAATTTCTATTTATCCCATATATACTGAAAATAATATTGCTTTATCATATTTTATATATTTTTTAATTTTAAATTTTAATTATATTTTTTAAGTACACAAAGATATTTTAAATATTTGTGTATTCAAATCTTTAGAACTTACCATTTTATAGCAGAATATATTTCAAAAAGGAAACTTTACCCTGCTCCCCCAGCTCATTTGGGGCAAAAAATAAATAAAAACATGCTCTTGACATAAGTAATGTGAGATTTTGTTTTCTTTTACTTGGAAAGAGTAATTAATCCTAAGACATGACCTTCTGCAGGATGAGGTTCAAATAGAAAATTCTGAAACACAGGAAAGAATAACAGCCATATGCCTAGATCAGGCAGTTAACTCAGAGGAATTATTCAAAACCAGAGAAAAAATGCATGCCTAGTATTTTCCAAATCTAAGAATCTCACCACTATTTTTTCTGGGAAATCTTCCCTTCCCTAAAGACCACAAACCACTTCTAGGCCTTCAAGATAGTAGGGAAATTACATCAATCAAGCTTTGAAATTCACAGTATATAAATACAAGATAATAATCACAGTAGGGCAAACCACACACAACTATCAATATGTTTATTCAATTGATTACCAGAAAGAAAACAAAGCTGTTCAAGGGAAAAGACCATTTCATTTTTCTATCTGAGGTACCTTTTTGCCTTTTCCTCTTTACTCCACCTATTTAAATCACTCAATATCCAGATCATTGCCCCCTCTTTTGTCAAATTTTCCATGATCATGTTGTTAAATATAATCTCTCCTTCTGAATGTCCTTTTGTGAATCTCACCTTTGTGGTCCTATCATTGAACTTTATTGCATAATTTTTTCTACACTTGGCATAACCTCTCCTTCTTAACATGCTATCACCACCACCACCACCCTTCACAGACTAGATTGCAGCAATGACATCTTACAAGTTTTTATATCCTCGAACGTAACAAATACTCATGAAATATTTTAAACATGTGAATAAATAAAAATTTTTAATGTACATTTTCTTTTTGTTAGTTCGTCAAGTATCCAAAACAGAATATGTACATTTAGCAACTGACAAAACAGGTTCCTTTGGACAAACAGAAGTCCCCATGGTAATTTTCTGTTACTATAGTCACTATTAAGTTATTATTAGTCATAAAAGGATTCAGGGACTGATTTCTCCTCTGTTCTTATATCTGCTCTGGAGTATAGTCCACTTTACTATGGTCAGTAATTACAGAAGACAAAATTTATATAGACAGGAGCTATATAACAGACACTTAGGTGAAAAGTGTCTAGCTCAGGAAGTGTTTGAAATAAGCAGCCTTGTCTTTCAATGTTTCCCTGCCCTTCAATCCTGCTCATCATCGACTTTCCTTAAGCCTCAAGGTTGGGTTACTCTTCCATCCAATATCTGAGACCTCACTTTATTTCAGTTTTCTGGGTCCTTGGATAAGAGGTCTTTTCTAATTCTGCCAGGTCCCCAGGTCCTTCTTTATTATTTTAAGTTCTAGGCTTCTAGAGTAAATAAAACCTTAATTCTCCATCATATTTTCTAAAAACATTTTGTATTTTATGATCTGTAATCCTTCTCAGTTTACCTCATTACCTATTCCTCTTTAGACAAATATTTATGAATACCTGCTACATGCTCATTACTAGGGAAACAATGGTATGTATGCAGACACAGTTCTTGTCTTATCAGAACTAAGAGCAATGGGAAGGGCATAAATTAAACAAATCTAACAAGGTGAGTTAGTGAAAAATTGATGCCTTAATTTTTAAAAATTTTAATATAAATACATATTCACTGTATATATTTTATTTATATAAATATGTGTGTGTGTGTGTGTGTGTGTGTGTGTGTGTGTGTGTGTCCTTGCTTTGTGGACTTCTGGCAAAACTAAACATCTCCCTTTTGTAAGAACAGACCTATATATTCTAGAGTTTGTAGTTCCTTGACTAAGGAACTTTATTAATAGTTGTATATTTGAATGTGTAGTAAGAAAACCAAGCCAGCGAAGCTAGGAGGGTGATAGACAGAAGCTGATGCTTCCCAGAGAAGTGTCAGTGGTCCAGAAGTGGGGATGGCCATGGAGGGAATTAGGAAAGAAAAACAGGGGTGATTAGAGCCAGCTCATACCCAACACCTTGGATGTGAAAGTAGATATGAGGATGTGTAATGTTTCAGCACTAAGCACCTTGGCATCAAGGTGAATGGTAACCCAGAAGCATCTCTGTCATTGAAAGGCATGAAGTGAGAGGTAACCCAGAAACATCTCTATCTTTGAAAGGACCACATAGAACCTGGAACAAGAGTCTCTCAGCAGTCACCATAACAAATCTCTGGCCACTCCACCATTTGTCCTGGACTATATAAGCCCCAGGGACCTGATTCAACCCAAAGGATGAAGAGGGAAACTATAAAGTATCTAAAATTGTACTTATTGCCAATCGTGGAAAATAAACTGGAAGCCAGACTTTAACAGAAATATGATATTCCTTACACCCTGCATGTCACAAACAATTCATAACCATTTATTACACAAGTAGTTATAATAAATTGCAAAAGGTGATCTAAGTCTCCAGTCTTGACTAGTTTATCCCAAATTCTCCCCAAATCCTTCTCTCTCTTTCTCAATGCTATGTCTTCACACTCCACCCTCATCAGTCTCCTTAGTTCATGCAACTGTCAGATTTCATTTCTGTCAGTCCCATTAGTAGATTTTAAATATGCATTCAGTTTCTTTTTCCTGACCTGACAAAGTGTGCCCTTGTTGGTCCATTTGTTTTCATATTGAATTTCTTGGTTAATTCGAGACAGAGAACACAGCTTCTCTATACAAAACCAAAGAAAAGTCTTTTCTTTGATTGAGTCATATGGGAGTCATTTCCTTTGGTTGAGTACCAACTACATTAAACACAAACTTTGTGGGGTGCCTAGATGGCTCAGTCAGTTAAGCATCAGCCTTCAGCTAAGGTCATGATCTCATGGTTCATGGGTTCGAGCCCCATGTCAGACTCTGTGCTGACAGCTAGTTCAGAGCCTGGAGCCTGTCTTCAGATTCTCCCTCTCTCTCTGAACCTCCCCTGCTCACGCTGTCTCTCTCACTCTCAAAAATAAATAAAACATTAAAAATTTTTTTAAAAAACACAAACTCTGTATTTGTTTTTTCATTTTCATTTTTTGTTATTTCATTTCATCACAAAGAGATGTAGGAAGAGGAAAATGTAAACCGAGCTATCCAGATAAAACAAATTCACCCTTTGCCACCCATGAAGTAGCCAATATTATAGCCAAATTACCTTAAATTCTATTGCAAAGCTAAACCCTCATATTTTCATGCATTACAACTTTCCTTAATAGTTTGAAGTATCCACTTAATCCACACAGCAATTCCTATAAAAGAAAATTGTCTTCATAGTTACCCCCAAAAGTATAATGGAATGATGTAATCCATAATGATGTAATCCAGGGGGCCAGGCATTAGATCACAAATCATACCATTAACAATGCCACTCAAATGGTACACTTGTCCTGTAATTGCCTGTCAACCAGCCATTTATCATGGTAAACCCTTTGCTTAAATTCAGTTAATTACTTAATTACCTTGCCATGCCACTTTGAAATTTGTTTAATCAGGCTTTCCAAAAAGTTTCTTAAGAGACATTATTTTCATTTAATCTTAAGTTGTTTCATGCACTGTCCTCCAATAAAATTTCCTTCTTGGCAACATTTAAATGAAAAAAATTAGAAACACCACAGCATTAGTCAGTATGGAAATTATTTTCAGATCACCACCCATTTAACTACTTGTTTTTAAATTATATAACAAAATTTATTTTCATGAGAGTGTGAATGACCATTGGTATATACCCTTCAAGAATATGCACACTTTAAAAGAGGAACTTGATGAAAACAAATGATACTCAAATTAGTATGGCCTCAGAAATTCAGGAATCCCACTACTTCCTCCAGCAGGTCAGGAGATTAGAGTCTAGATTGTCACCTCATCTAAGGGAGTCCAGCCCTGTTGTGTTCTTCTAGCTGGCCTTTGATGGGCTCATGCAAGTACATTCTCTTGAACACATGAGTTGGTGATTCCTGGTCCACAGGGGCTGCTGAACAGGAGACAAGGATACATGGCCTGTATACAGATAAGCACAGCTATGAAATCTCAGCTCTGTCCTGTAGGATGAGGAAGCAGAGGGAGATACCACAGCAGGAGCAGTATCAGGATCCAAACTAGTGAAAACCAATGAAAGTCAAACACAGGCCAAAAGGAGACAGCTCATTAGAACCAGTAACACTGACAACCACATTGGGACCCACCACTCTTGGGTACCTGCTGGCATGAAAATATTTTTATATAACAAGATATGGGACAATAAATACATCAAATAGGCACCTTCCAACATTCAGCCTCCTCTGTGCATGGTCTATGCTGGGTATCTTTTGGGGTAAGATATATGACAAGAAAAAGACATTTCTGTTGTGCATTAGTATGTTGGAGGTACTCACACATGCATGATCAACTGAATTCTTGAAACAAAGCTGTTAGACCGTAGTCTTATATGCAGTTAGAGGTTGGAAAATAGCTTAAGAAGGTAGGGTATCTTATGTCATAGTAAAACAGAGCTCAGAATAAAGGCCATTTGTTGGTTGGTTCATTCATTCATTCATTCAGAGAGTAACTGAAAATAGTAAATTGATTTTATTATAGATTGTCATTTTTTGGAAAAGACTGGCTGTTAAGGCCAGCAGATCAAGGGACCTGAGAAAGGAGAGACTATTTCATTGATAGGGTTTCCCCAGGAAAGTGGCTGCTCCTTTGGACACAGAGAAAAATATAGAAGATAGAAAAGTGAATATTTATTTCCTTCAAACAGTGCTTCTCCCTTTTGCTCAGCTCTCAGTAATCCAGAGACTGATCCCACTGAGGAAACCAAGGCAGCCAGCAGTCACACTGGTGGCAAGCTGCCACTTGAAACTCCTGTTTCATCTCCACATCTCTTCCAAGAGGTATTTAAACCTCTCACTTTACAGATGAGAAAAGCAAGAGAATAGGAAGCCAAGGCCTGCTGTATCCTTGCCACTGCCCTGCAGGTGACCAGGAGACCCTGATTTTCCCTCTCCTATACCACTGCAATGAAAATGAAGACCCAAGCAACGTGTTTCTCTTCTCAAAAACCTCTGCTGTTGGGGCACCTGGGTGGCTTAGTCAGTTAAGTATCCAACTTTGGCTCAGGTCATGATCTTGCAGTTTGTGGGGTCAAGCCCCATATTGGGTTCTGTGTGGACACCTCAGAGCCTGCAGCCTGCTTCAGATTCTGTCTCTCTCTCTCTGCCCCTCTCCCACTCACATTCTGCTTCTTAAAAATGAATAAATGTTAAGAGAAATAATTTTTTTAAATATACGAATACATTTCTGAGATCAGAGTCATTGTCTCAAAAGAAACCACCAATTCTATTTTCCATTGGGTCTCATTGTAGGAATGGCCCAAGCCCCCTGCAGTTTTGATCATTGAGGAGAGAAGTGGGGTTTAATAAAGAATAGGGAACATGACTCCCCAAGATGCAACTATGGCATCCCTACTCCTATGGGTAACTGTATGAGCCCTAGAAAGAGTTCTTCCTGAGTCTTGACACAGAGGAGTCCTGGGTCAGTTTACATGTCCTCTGAGTGCAGAATGTGTGGAAATTCCTTTATGAGACCTGTCCCTTACCTGAGTCCTTCAAATTCCATCTCTCGGAGCCCCCAATGGTATTCTATGCATACCAAGCATTTAGAAAGTCCTCTGTGAATGTCGAACACTCTACACTCCCTACCAGGACAGGGTTTATAGTAAACAGAAAAAAGTTCTCTGATACTAATTCTCAAGGAAAAAAGAAGAAATGCAGTTCCAGCAAGAAAATTGGTTGTCTGGGAAGTTTTCCAATCATAAGATTTTTTTCTTTCTTTTTTTAAAATTTTAACTTCCTTCACCACTGAACCTCTTTGTTATTGCTAATTTTTGTGAGATTGCAGATACTAAGAGAAGAACAAGAAGAGAAGGAAAAAGAACCATTGGGATAAACGTTTACTATAGGCAAGCACTATTCCGGGGTTTACTAGATTTAGTTCCCATGAGGAATGCTCTCCAAAATAGACACCATCCCTCTTTTACATCAGGGGAAATACAGGCTCAGGGCTTTAAGTAGAATGATTGCCCAAGGACAAAGTGACAAGTTCAATGTCAGCAATTTGACTGGTTCCTTCTCACTTAGTCATCTAAAGAGCTTAAATGCTATGCTACATTGATGGGTCACAAAGGGCTGTCTTGGGAAGCAATCCCCTAAACAATTCTATAAACTTCCATATTTTACCAGATATTTGACTTAAAAAGAGGTTCCATAATTTTCCTGCCTAGATGATCCAATTCTCTACACCATTTCCTCCACACCATTTCTCTGTCCAATACAAAAATGTACACCAAAAGAACCAATTTTTTACCCAGAGTTTTGAAAATCCATGTTTTGTTTTGTTACAAAACAAAAACAAACAGAACAACATCATTATACTGAATATGCCTTTTAGAGAATGTTGGCAAACTCTAATGTTCTAGCTGAAGCCATAAAGCAGACAGATCTGTGTGATGAACAGCCTCCTAGAACTATTTGTCACTGATAACAGAGGCTTCTGTAATAAATGGCTGGAAAGCAGTCTCCACTATAAAGTATTACATAAGTACTGATGGACAATAATACAAAAATATGCCCTGATGAATTATATAAGCAAAAACAGGATCAAGCATAGCCTGCCATACTTTTCTATATCCTTCACAAACTCCAAGTGAGCTAACAAGGACTGTTAGACATTTTAGAGAGAAACTTAAAGGATATAACCTTCTAGGAGCCTTTAAATGAGATTTCTTAGTCTGAGGAAAACAAACAAGCTCTATAAAGAAGTGAGATGAAAGGATGCTTTGGGTCTAGATTTTACTGGCTTTCTAGGGGAGGCCTTCATGGTATATAAGGCAGCTACAGGTTGAGAAAGGTGTTCAGAAAGTCCAGATATACTATTTGAGTTTAGTGTTTAATATTTTCCAGAGCTTTTCACATCTGTTAAGCCAATTGGATTCTTTATAAGATCCTAAGAGACCAAAGACAGAGTTTTCAAGTTCTTCTCATAGACATCAGTGGAAAGAGGAACAAAGAGTTCCTTTCCTTTTTTATGAGACCTCACCATAGGCCACAACAAAACCAGATGGTCAATCCATCCATTTCTCAACATGGCTGCTTTTAGAGAAAGGAAGGCCCTGCATTTGGGGATAAAATATAAAACCAGCTGGTTCTCCTCAGTATTCTTCACAAATAGACTTATGCACTCAGAGACTATTTTTCATCTACAGTGTACCAGGCACCATGCTAATTGCTGAGGACACAGCAGACTCAGAGTTCTGTTATCACCTCTATTTCCTAAAGAGAAGACTGAGGTTCAGAAGTGGTACGTACCCAGGCCAAAGTCATGTAGGGGCTTCTTCCTCTCCAGATATGCTCCCATTAAGTAAAGCACAAAGATGCCATGTGGTTCACTTAAGTGCTGTGGCTGATCTCCAGGCCAAAGGAAAACCTTCTCCACGTCTCAGACACTGGAAGAGTTCTGCCTTGAAAGAAGACAAAGTGAAGAGTCAAATATGCAGAACTCTCCCCCAAATGAATAAATGCTAAAATTTCTATCCTGTGAATTAAGTTGTTCTCATTTCTAGCTAGTTAAATATTCCACCAACCCAAACAAGCCATGCTTCCTACCTAAATTCTCTCCATTTGTTTTTTTATTTCCATGTCTACAGTGCTTTCTGCTCAGTTAGAACCATGCCTGCTTTCTGCTCTGTTAGAACCATGCCTCCAGTCTGTTCCACATTCTGTGTCCTACCAGCCCATGTCTCTGTTTCAGATAGCCTGGATCTCTTCTATCTTTAATATAAAATAGACCTCCTCCAGTTACCTTCTTTCATTGCACTTAATGCAATGTGTAATTGTATATGTATTTGTGGATTTACTTAACATCTGTCTCCCACATTAAAATGCAAATTTTGCACAATCAAAGACTATATAGTTTCTTTTTCCTAGCTCCTTGACACAGTGACTAAATATAGTAAGTGCTCAATAAATGTTTGGTAATTACCAAATGAAGGAGTATATTTAACCTGTATCATGAAACTACAATCAGATATTACCTACATCCAGTCATCTGTTTAACACTGCACCTTGCCCCCAGAGTTTAAAAGAAAACAAAACTTTTAAACTTCTATTTTTATTTTTCCTCAAGATTATCACCTTATAGTGTGTAAGATAATTTAGTTATTATTATGTTTATCATTTACAATCTGTTTTCCTCCACAAAAAATGTAAGTCTCACAAGGAAAAGGGTGGCAAAGCCCAGAACTAAGTCTAGCTCATTGTAGATGCTCAATAAATATTTGTTAAATTAAGGAATATAAACGTGCCTCTTAACTTTTTAATATTAAGCATTTAAGGATACACTGTTTTTTAAATTGTGGGATATATATGATGTTAGTTTCTGTGAGCCTCAGTTTCCTCATTGGTATCAGACTACCTGAACTATAAGGGGGAAAAAATGTAATGGTCAAAGACAGATTCACTTACACACATGTTATAATTATTTAGACAGAAAAGGTAATTGATATATTTTTGAGAGATGTTCAAAAATGGCTTTTCAGTGGATTATCCAAGGTTATCAAAGCTTTCTATGTCTCAAAGATCCAAATTAATTGAAGTCTTATTGTTTCAGTGTCTTTTCTCCTAGATTCCTTGGAAGAAATGGATATTTTGGAAGAGGCTTTGTGTTGTCAAAAATCTCATGTGAAAATATATGCTTTAGCATGTGCCCAGAAAGATGCATCAATTCAACATGTATTTGTTGAGAGTATACTTTATGATTTGCATTATGCTAGGCATGGTAAGTTACGAAAATAAAAATGCTATTTTCAAGGAGTATTCATTATTCTTCACTGACGATATGAGGCACACTCACAAATCAACCATTAAACAAGAATCTTTGTCTCCCTAGAGCGAGGGGTTTAACACCTAATGTGCTATGGGGGGCGGGGCGGTAGAAGTAAGCAGGGATCGGTGAGAATCAGAGTATTGAAAACAGGTGCCAGGGAGAAACTATGACAAACTTTTTTTCTTTTAAGAATGAGATATCGGCTGTCTACATGGGGATATGTGTACTGCCTAGACTAACAGAATAGCACAAATAGAAGCTTTAATATTACTTATAGAATCACCAACCTACCAGTGAATTTAACAGCTCCCTTCCCGTCCCCTCCATCAGCTTCAACAGTTTTAAATAGTCTTCAGTAGTTTGGGTAGCTAGGAGTTCTTTAACTTTGTTGCAAATTCTACATTTCCTTTAAGACATTCTCAAAAAATCATAAATAGGTCAATAGCAATAAAATTGTATTCATCTGAAAAAAAATTGTATCCATCTGTCGAGAGAAATTCCCATTTAATGAGAACACCAAGCTGCATCATTGACATGGAATCGAAAATACTTGTGAAAAATCAGCAGGGAATGTGTAGCCAAACTCTCCCAGTGGTTGGGAGAGCCAACAGCATGTTAAATTGGCTCAGCCCTCACCACTTGATATGTATATCAAACATCTAGCACTTCAGACAGTTACGCAAGAAAGGCATAGATCATTTCTGTCTCAGGGATATGACCAGCCTAACAAGATCGCATTGTAAATTCCCACAATAGCGGGTCTAGAGCCATGAGCTATTTCAGCAATTTTGAAGACTTAGTATACATTAGTCTTAGTCGACACTACCATCCTCTGCAAAAAATATATATATATAATATATGTGTGCATGTATGTATTTATATGTATATAATGTGTGTATATGTGTGTGTATGTATGTATATACTTATGTATATTTATGTATATATGTGTATATTTATGTGTATAAATCATGACTTTAATGGAAGTTGACAAATATAAGAGTAACTGGAAAGAATGGTTCAAAATGGTGTAGTAGGAAGTCCCTGAACCCACCTCCTCCTATAGACACAACAAATTTATAGCTACATAGGGAACAATTTCCTCTAAAAAAAAGTCCTGAAAACAATGAAAAGTACCAACAAAAGGTAAAAGAGCTGCATGGAGATGGGAAGGAGAAACAGACAAAATCATCTTCAGAAAAAAGAATGAATCTGGAAGCATCACACTTGCTGATTTTAAAATATATTACAAAGATACAATGTTTAAAAAGCACAAATGTCTATCAACCGATTAATGGAAAAATAACACGTGGTATATTCATACAATAGGTCAAAAATTTTCCACCATTTTGTGGAAGGAAGTCCTCACATACTGCCACCAGGACGGGCTGTAAAACATTATACTGTGTGAAAGCTAAGGGGAACCAGACGCAATGGCTCACACTGCATGATTCCATTTATATGAAATAGCTGAATAGGCAGACTCATAGAGACACAGAGAAGTTCAGTGTTTTCGGGAGGCCAAGAGGAGTATGGAATGGGAAGTAATTGCTTTACAGGATGTCCTTTTGGGGTGATGAAACGATACAGAACTATAGAATACAGTATTTATGACTGCATGACATTAGGAATGTATTAAATGCCACTGCATTTCATACTTTAAAATTGTTCAAATGATGACTTTCATGTTATGTATACTTTACCACAATAAAAAAATGAATCTAAAAATGATCTATTTATTGTAGATCACAAATACGAAATATACAATTTTATAAATGAAAAATTCAATGGAAGAGTATGTGTCTTACACTGAAAAAGGGAGGACACAGGTTTTTTCATGTGCCTATACAAAGTCCTAATTATTTAGATGTCTATAGAATAGAGAACAATGGCAAGAAAAGTGAAAGGGGGGAAATGAAAGCAAAAAAGTGCATAAAGTGATGCAGTTGTGTGTTGTCCTGGATAAAACCAACCATCTGTTAGAGCATTTAACTAAAATAAGTGCTTTTTTTTTTAATTTGAGAGAAAGAGAGAAAGAGAGAGCAAGCCCACGGACAGGGGCAGAGGGGAAGAAAGAGAATCTTAAGCTCCATACAGGGTTCAATCCCAGGACCCTGGAATCATGATGTAAGCCCAAATCAAGTCAGACACTCAACCCATTGGCCACCAGGCTCCCTAAAACAAGTATACTTTAAATCACAAACACTTTTAGTTTCATTTTGCAAGTGTTTCCAGTACAAAGTAATTTGCACAACTGGAAGAGGTCAAGGAGTTGTTGGTACTTCCCAAATGTCAGCAAAAAGGAAATAATTTTCCTCTTCCTCTATCAGTCTATGGCATCATGCTATCGCAAAGTGAAAAAAAAGATTTAGTATTCTCGTGGCACAGCCCACCAGCTATACAACCCCCTGAAGGAGTTCAGGGTGGCTCCTACCACCCCTACTCTCAACCAAAGGTGAGAGTTCCTCAAGGATACTGTGTAGTAGGTAGCACAGCTTTTGCTGAGAGGAGTAACATGAGTTACTGTGTAGTAGGTAGCACAGCTTTTGCTGAGAGGAGTAACATGAGTTTTTAATAATAAATTGTGTCTTTAGAAGTTTCTGCCTTCCCTACTTACTATATGTGACCTTGAGCAAATCACACAACCTCTCTGTATCTTCATTCCCTCGCCCATAAAGTGGCAATAATAGAATCTACCTTGTTTTACTATTACTGTGATAATTAAATGAGTTAATCCATGAAAAGCACAGAGAACAGTTTAACATGGCAAAGTATAGGCAACTAAGGCCTCAGCCTTAGCATTCCATTTGGTACAAAGAAGAACAAGAGTAGGGCTAGCACTAGAGACAAAGGACTGGCCACAGCTAGGTAACAGAAATCAAAATTCAGGCTCTCATTTTAGTAGGTGACTAAGTGAAAATAGGGTACCAGGACAGAAGACTGTTTGATACTTGACCGCCCATGATAAAGAAGAGGTAAGAAGGCTGAAGTCCAAAACTCATCCAAGTGCCCCTTATACCAATATTCACCCAACCTAGACACTAGTCATAGAAACCACAGAGCACCATTTCCAAGCCACTCCTAATTAATGAGAGAGAGCTCCAAAATAAGACCTAGAATTACTTCTGACTGGCTAGTAGCTGTAGGAGGACTAAGCTAGCAGACAGCAAACGGTGGCTGCTGGGCCAACCGGGCAACAGCAGAGATTGACACGCATGCTATTACCCTCATTTTGCAAAAGCTGAAGCTAAGGCTTAGGGAAATTAACTGACTTGTATAAGACCACACCATGGAAACGATGGAGCCCGGAAATGATGGGGCCAAAAATACAACACTGTAGTATCGTAATATTCAAATCTCAGATTTGCTCAGCACAACGGAAGCTGCTAGTTATTTGCAACTAACCTGCAACAGCTTTAGGCGATGACTATTCTTTCTGTTCATAGGCATTATTCCAAATCCTATTCACCCTTGCTACTCAGAGTGGGACTCATGAAGTAGCAACAGAAACAACCTAGAAACCTATTAAAAATGCAAAATCTCAAGTTCCAGCCCATACCTATTGAGTCATAACCTGGTTTTAACAAGATTCCTGGGTGATTCATATGCATATTAAAGTTTAAGAAGCACTACTCGACACTTTGCTGTCTCTTTCCTTTTCATTTAGGTTTCTTCATTTTACCTGAAGGAATAACATGGAGCTAGTAAATCAAGAGCAAAAGTACCTTGTATCACAGAAAAAAAGAGAGAAATAAGTTCAGAGAAGGCAAAGAACTTCAAGCTGAATAAATTTGAAGGCAGTGCATTTGAACTGACCTTTGAAGAAAGAATACGATGTGTACAGGCAGTGATGGGGTACAAAAGGTGTACCTTGCACAAGGAACAGCACAAATGAAAACACCAAAGTCAGGACAGTGCTGAACACATGGAAAAATGACAGGTGGTTCTCTCTGGCTAGAACACATAGTGTGTGAAGAGTAAGACTTAACAAATTAGGAACAGAATAGGGAGGTCACTGGATAAGTGATATTAGGACTTTATTGTATCTGCAGTGCTCTACAATTGAAGGGTTTTAAACTGAGGATTAACCAGCTCAAAATTACCTTTTGGAATGTTAATTTATATTAGGCTACAGAAATAGAGGCTGGAGATGAAAAAGGAAACTAAAACTCTAGTAGTAGATGAAAAAGGTAGTAAGAGGCAAAACTTGGTGGGTAAAGGGGACATGAGGAGTGTAGCAGTGGGAATAAGGAGAAAATTTAAGAGATGTGGTGTGATAACCTCCAAGCTAATAGGATGGAGCTCTTCACATTGCACACCTTTGTTAACACCTGCTTATTAATGCCACAGTGCTACATGTAGGCAGATACTTACAGTATATCTGTCATCAAAGCAAAGCATTTGAAAAACAACAGATCCCTTTCAGTGTCCAAACTATTGTAAATGCCCACAATTTTGAACTGAATATTGCTAAATATATGCTAAATATCAGGCAATAAGCCATATGTAACCTGAGAGCCAAGATCTGAAGGATAAAGTCTCCATTTTGTGATTGTCACATTGGCAAATTCTCTTTCATAGATTTCTTCAAACAAATGGCATTTAACTCAAAAGAAACACAAAAATATATATTTACATTGAAACTTGTCCAATTTACATGATTGGCTACCGAAGCAAAGTAGAAGCTCTTGTGGATGTCCAACTGCCCTTGACAAACTACAAATTTAATCTACTGAATTTACAACATTGAAGACTAGCCTGAACTCATCATGACCTCAGTAAGTTTCAGGCATCTATTAGACTCAGGTAGCTGGCTTGCTCCCTCTTCTTCAGAGAAATACAATCTTAACTGTAATTGCTACTCTTTAAAATGCTCCACTGGCTCTTTTTCACTCTCCATCCCCCTATACACATATAATATAAAAATTCACAAAGAACAAGAATCAGGATTCCTTGTCAGTTATCTGTAGACCAGTGTTATTTCGAAAGGCAGTACTGTCATTTGGGGTCAGATAAATCTTTGAGGGGCAAGAGGTCCGGGGGAGGGGCTGCTCTGTACATTGCAGGATGTTTACCAATGTCCAAGGCCTCTATCCACTAGATGCCATTTTTAACCCTTTGCTCCTAATCCCATCCCTGCTAGTCTCAACAACCCAACATATTTCCAGATACTACAAATGTCCCTTGGTGGGAAAAAATCACCCCTCATTGAGAATCACCCACTGCTCTAGAGCACAGGAAACTGCAGGCACATAGTTTACACTGGATAATGTCATGAATGCAAGAGAGATCTGGGGATTCCTCGGAAGCCTGAGAATACTGATGTGCAATTCTTTGTGTTCTTTATTTGGAGCAGCTTGACTTAATAAAACCACAGGCCTACTAAATTTACTCTCTAATGGATAATTTCCACTCTAATGAGTTTTCCTGTGTCCCACAGAATCGTCCAGGATAACAAGTTATTCTGGAAAATGTTCACTTTGCATTGGAAAGTGACATTTGAGTTCTATGCCATCAGAACATAGAGTACCTAAGTAAGGCTTTATAAGAAGCATCTTTATAAAATCAGTTAAAAATCTCTTTAGCAAGGACCCTATAGTGGTGAGTAAAAACAAGAACAGAAGATTATACCTGGCAGAGCAGGAATGACAGTTACCAAGGGCTGGAGAACTTGAAAAGAGATAAGAGAAGTACTTACTGTCCGATATGTGTTTTCATCAGGTTTGATTCACATAGCCTCAAACCTAAGGAGCTTCATCCAAAGCTTTCAATACAGTTTAGCAGGAGCCAAACCACACAACTGAAACACTTAACTTCAGAAGTAAAGTGAAACCCAGAGAAGCTTTGCCAGCTCAGACCAGAGCCACACTTACAAAGATGGCCAGACCAGTGAGAAATCTAGCGTGGAAATGGGGTTTTCAGCATTTCTGCATTTGCCGGCACTAGTTATTGGTCTTGCCAAGTCTTCAGTTACACACTCAAACCCTTGAAAACTTAGACTCCTTTGGGATTCTAGAGTGGCATTCATATATTGTTTGTCTGTTATTTGGAGCCAATGAGTAAATACTGCAGCAAATCTTTCACGGTTATCTAATGGTGATAGACTTTAAATTTTGGAAGAAATAGCTACAGATAATTTTTCTCTAAAAATTTTAGTTGCACTATTATAATCTGTTTCTCATTATATTTGTGCTAGTCAAATCATGCATATCCCATAAAATCTCAGAAAGAGCCACAGATAAAATAACAAGAGTTGAAACAGCATAATGGAGCTTCATACTACCAATTGTTCATAGATGGCAGCTGCAAAAACATACAGCTCTTGTCTCTCTCTGAATCAAGGTCTATATAGTGATTCTGGTAGAAATTCTCCCTATCCTATAAGAAGGGCCATAAGTGAGAGAAAGTCAGACTAGAACCAACAGGGTAAATGAACATTTGAGCACATGGACTAAGCAGATAAACAAGTGATGGGGATAACCTCATGTGTACGTGATCACACATAGGGGGAAACATGAAGATGTCACCACCTCAATTCCATTTGAAAAATAAATTATCGGAGAGATATATCAGTAACCATTTCAACAGACTGTCTCCATAGTAGGCTTACAATGTTTCAGTTGAGAAACATTTCTCAAATACCTAATGTGTGAGACATCCTTCCTGGCTTTAATGAGCTTATGGTATAAAGGAGAAATAATAGACTCATGACAACTAACTAGTAGATAAGGTATAGCATAACAAGAATGGTAAGAGATGATAGGTAGATCACAGTGGGAGTTTAGAGGAAAGGGAGATTGATTCCTGCTGTGGGAGTCCAAGGAGGCCTCAAAAGATTACATTTGATCTGGAGCATCAGAGCCTAGCTAAAGGAAGTCTTCACAATCCCTAGTGTCAATCCCAGAAGCACTTTTTCCAAATTCTACTATAGTTTTGTTACTGATATATATGTCTGTCTTCCCATGAGATGAAGGTAGCTTGAGGGCTAGAACATATCATTTGTGATATCTCTCTTCCTCCCGTTGCTGCCCAGCACAATGCCTTATGTCTCGTAGCACCTTGGTAAACATTGTAGATTTTATCTCACCTAAAAAACGAGATGTTTTATTGATATTGCTAATATCCATGTGATACCCTGTTGTGAAAGCTTACTCCCCCTTGCTTTTTCCCTGGCCTTAGAGATCTCAGAATCTGTCATGTGCAATTAAGAAGCAACAATTAGCAGTGCCTGGTGGTTCAGTGGGCTGAGCACCCAACTCTCAGCTTTGGCTCAGGTAATGATCTCACAGTTCCTGAGTTCGAGCTCCAACATCTTTGCTGACAGTGTGGAGCCTGCTTGGGATTCTCCTTCTCTTTCTCTCTCTCTGTTCCTCCCCAGCTTGTGTCTTTCTCTCACTGTCTCTCAAAATAAATAAACTTAAAAGAGAAGAAGTAACAATTAGATTTAAAAGGGGACATGTTTGCCCTATACCTCCAACAAGCCTTAACACCTATCTTACTTCTCTCTTCGACTCACTTCACCCAAGCAACAGGGAATAGCTTATCAGACTGATGAATTTTGGAAAAATTGGACATTTTCCCTATTTCTTCTTCTAGGAAGCTAGCTGTTGGCACTGGCTAGTCCCCATGGAAGGAGGCTTATTATAGTGTAGCACTGCCTTGGAATGGGTGTATGGGAAAGACTGATCAATCCCAAGATTCAAGTTTCACACTAAGCTACTTCTTCCAACTTTATTATTAATAAAGCTCATTCTTTGTGTTCAGTCTATCTATTCTTAGTAGAATGTAACCAACCACATGACCAGGAATTTGTGTTTTCAATAATTGTATCCAAATTTCCAGAACAGTGTCTAGTCCATAACAGGCAGCTAACAAACATTTGTCCATTTGTTGAATTGATTCATAAAGCCTGGTCAAGAAAGAGGGTACTCTTTACTGGCCCCCATTAGAGACCCCAAAACTACTTCAAATGATATGTCAGAAAAGTGTGCTGATGAATAAATGAATGATCCTCTCACCAATCTCAGTGAAAATCATCTGTAGCTCATTGTATTTTAAAGATACATGGCTTCTCAGTGTGGCTCACGCCAGTCAGTGTCACTAAAATGAACAAATCAAGAGACTATAGATGCTGGCGAGGGTGTGGAGAGACAGGCACCCTCCTACACTGTTGGTGGGAATGTAAACTGGTCCAGCTGCTCTGGAAAACAGTATGGATGTTCCTCAAAAAACTACCAGTAGAACTCCCTTATGACCCAGCAATAGCACTGCTAGGGATTTACCCAAGGGATACAGAAGTGCTGATGCATAGGAGCACATGTACCCCAATGTTCATAGCAGCAATGTCAACAATAGCCAAAACATGGAAAAAGCCTAAATGTCCATCACTTGATGTGTGGATCAAGAAGATGTGGTATATATACACAATGGAGTATTACATGGCAATGAGAAAGAATGAAATCTGGCCATTTGTACAAAAGTGGATGGACCTCGAGGGTGTCATGCTAAGCCAAATAAGTCAGGTGGAGAAGGACAGATACCATATGTTTGCACTCATAGGTCTAACACGAGAAACCTAATGGAGGACCATGGGGAGGGGAAGGGGGAAAGAGAGTTGAGGAGAGAGGGATGCAAAACCGGAGAGACTATTGAATACTAAAAATGAACCCAGGGTTGAAGGAGGAGGGAGAGAGGAAAGGGAGGTGGTGGTAATGGAGGAGGATACTTGTGGGGAAGAGCACTGGGTGTTATATGGAAACCAATTTGGCAATAAACTATTTTTTTAAAAAATAAAAATAAAAATGAAAAAATATATTTAAAAAGAAAATAACAAAGTAAAAAATAGTCAGCTATTGAGACAATGCAATAAAACCCATTGTACACATTATTTCCTAGAAAGATAGTAAATTGGCATTATTCTGTTTCTAGATATCAATTAAATGTGTTATCATACTGTTTGTTATGGTAGAAAATGTTCAATTTGAAAATAAGAGAAATTGTTCTATTTGAGATAGGTTCGAACAAAATTATTTTGGATCAAGGAGATGGGGAAATATTCTTAGGTAATCACTGCTGCTATTTAACTGATTAGATTATTTTTCCAGTGAAGCTAAATAAATAGAAGTGAATGAGAAAATTAAAAAAATAAAGATACATGGTTTAAGACATGAATTTCTCTCCTATATTTTGAAATAATAATTTTATTTAGCCAAAGAGAATGTTTAATATTGCCTATTACATTAAGTAATATTCCAAGTGGACATTAGTAAGTCTAGTTAGGACCCAGGCTCAGCTCCAATCTCTGACCTGTGGAATAGATTTAACCAGGGATACTTTTTCCTCTGCTCAGCCAGTCAAGTGTAGCCTTGTGCACTGCTAGAGTATAAGCTGCCCAGAGAAAAATAATATGAGCATATTTTTAACTAATAGGGATCTTAACCCTATTATGAGATTCTAATCTAAGGGTTTCCATTTTGGACATAAGTAGCAAGAAGATAGGAACATGTACTTCTAGAACTTGACCTTTAGCAAATAATGATGTGAAATAATCTTGTTATCTTGGTATGTTTTTTGCCTTTGTATTACTTGTTATTTGCAAAAAAATAAGAAAAATGGAGACAGAAGGAAAATTAGGTGTTTTTTTTTTCTAAAAGAAGCAAGCCTTTATTTCCTTGTTTCACAAATAAAATTGGCTGAGTTTGTTGCTTTTATTTTTTTCTTCTTTGGAAATGAATCATGAAATCATTTTGGTAAATTAAGACCAAAGTAAGAATCCAAAAATGAATGTATCACCAATGAAAATCTCTAAAGTAATTACTCAATGTTTTAAAGGGTTTTTACTATTTCAATTAATTTAAGATCAACCTAATTTTATGTTTAAACTAATTTAAGATCCCCCTGAGGGCAAGAGCTGTGATGCAATTGACCAAGGTTCCTTAAGGTCTTAATAAACATAAAGCTGACAAG
The DNA here is from genome assembly GCF_006229205.1 of Suricata suricatta. Lineage (NCBI taxonomy): Eukaryota > Metazoa > Chordata > Mammalia > Carnivora > Herpestidae > Suricata > Suricata suricatta. The sequence continues at coordinate 78,327,231 of NC_043707.1, forward strand.
GATCTCCAAGATGCAAATAAATAGCTGAAAGTATATTTAATGTATCTAGGTATACAGTAGAATTAGATTGTCTCATAAAATAAATGATTCAAAAGGAAATGCTTTTCAACTCAAGATGCCAAGTTATTCCCATTTGTTTTCATTTTTTCCCCATAATAAAATAAAACATTTTAAACCAATCATTTGTCTTATCAATATGTTCTTTGAGTCAAATTAAGTAGCCTATCATTTTCACCATATTTGTAATTTATTTAAATTATAGTGGTAGATATGAGGAAAGATAAAAAAAAGGTGAGGGGAAATAGAGTTGATTGTAGGGACTAAATAAATACAGGGAAAAAATAATCATCAAAGTTTGAGAAATGAACACAAAGCAATAAATAGGAAAGAACAAAATTAGAATCTGTAGTTAGCCAAAGAGGAAAGCACAGGAAGCAAGAGGTTAATAACTTCTAGAATGGTGAGTTGATCTGAGAGGAATCTCTCCTACTCCTTACCTCTGTCCCTATATCTCTACAACAGCAAAAGCAGTAGCATTCTTTGGGGAGAGTAGTGTTAATCAAACTGCAGCAAAAATCATTTATGGATACATAAGCCTACTGTAACTAGATGTATTCTTCCTGCTCACTTATTCCTTCATATGACTCTCCCCTTCTGCAGCATTTGATCCCAAGACTCTCATAGTGCTTAATAATGACAGAAATAGGAGGTGACTTTGGAATTAATGGAATAAAAAGATGACCACAAATACTTTGACACTCCTCCAAAAGAGAGGTGAGGACTATGTTTCCTTGAATGTGGGTAGGCTCCATATCAGCTCTGATCAATAGACTGTGGAAGTAAATCTAGGATCGTTCCTGGGGGCAGACACTAATAGACCAGCAGTTCTATTTCCTGTCTCTTAGAATTCTTGCTCTTGGAAGCCAGATACCATGCTTTGAGAAAACTCAAGCATCCCAAGGAAAAGGCCCAAGTGAAAAGAAAACAAGGACCAAAACTTGTTTCCCATCTAAGCTACTAGCCAACAGTCAACACGAGCTTGTTGGCCATGTGAAACCTGTAGCCACCGTCAAACTACTGCTGTTGACATCATGTGGAAGAAAGAAAACAAAATCATCCCTACCAAGCCTTGCTCAAATCGCAAATTTTTAAGCAAAATGAAGAGTGTTGCTTTAAGCCACTAACTTTTGGTAGGGTTTATTACACAGCAATAAATAACTAGAAAGGCCTTTTAGCAGAGTAAGTAAATTTCATGTTAACAAAGCATTTCTGAAAGTAGATAAAAGCTGAAAGAGGAAGGACATTTTAGTATCTTGATGAAGAAAACAATTCTCTCTCTCATCTTTAAAGTTCTGTCCTTCGATCTTTTGTTTTAATTTTGTGAAGGACAAAGAAAAAAAAGCCTTCAATCAGAACCTTCTGTCCTTGGTTACATGTGGTTCATTGACTCACATGGTCTTTGAGACCTCAAAACATTAGAAACAATGACTAAGCTAAGCAAGGAAAGAGAAGCTCACGTGTACTAGTCAATTTGTTCCCAAGATGCCTGATTGCCATTTTTAGCTATAGTCTTTAGAAAAGTCTCACCGACAGAGGCATTCTATTAAAGGGTGTTTAACTTGACCTTATCTCAATTCTAAATAGGAAGTCAAAGAAATTTCTATAACCAACTACCTACACATTTGTGCATGGCCCACTTTGAATTCCTTATTAGTTATCAATTTGAAATTAGCACCAACATGACCAGAATTAAGCTAATCTGGTAAATTTATTCAATAGTTTGTTTGGTTTCTGCATGTAGAAACACTTACCTCTTTGCCCACATCACTTGCCTCTTTGCATTGCAAGCCTTCCTTGTGCCATTTCCCATACTGCTCTGTAATGTAAACTTATATGTCTCCCACACTAGTCTGCCCATGCCTGGAAAGAAAGAGCCAAGCCTCACTATAATGCTCCATACGAGTTTGTAAGTGAATTACTTAGTAAAATAAATACATGTATTTAAACATAGCCTGACCCCATAAAAACAGCCATCTCCTGGAGGAAAAGGAGGAGAGCAGTTTTCCAGAACTTTTCAAGAGATTCTTTCTAAAAATAAACATGAACATATCCCTGACTTAATGTCTTTGGGTTGCACTTTGACATTCAGTTTTATGACTGTGACCAAAGTGCAATACTTATTTTGGGTAATATTTAATTTTCAAAAATTGGGGCCACTTCATTTCTACCAGAGCCAGAGGATGAACTAGACATGCAGAAAGTTTAGACAGGGGATCTGCATTTAATGAGTTCTTGGTTTCTGTTTAGACTTCGTCACCTTTCATAGGTAATAATGTTCATTGACCCAAAATGTGGGAGCGGTAAAATTTTAGAACATTTTTCAATGGAAGAAAATTATTTTCCTAAAAGGGTGATTCCCCTTCTTTTTAGAAGTCTGAATTTTCATTTCTTTTTATTTAATTTTCATTTATGTCTACTTGAAGGCATGACTTTTTCAATACTGTAAATACATTTTTCTCTATTTTTGTATTTGTAGCAAACTTCAAAGAATTAATTTAAAACACCACTTGGACCAAAAATCTAGATAAGGCCAAAGTGAAAAAAAGTCCAAAATACAATGATGCCAACACAGTAGGATTTTTGTCAATGTTTCTTGTTTGTTTTCTCATTCAAGTCCAGCACTGACAGGTTGACAAGGATCAGGAAGGTGGTAGGTCTTTTCTATCCAGTCATTCACCTGGGTTGCCAAAACCACTATTGTCTCCCCAAAAGGTTTCCGTAGTCACTCTGGATGTCACCATCCCACGAATCCCATGAAAAAGCCCATGGGATAGCACATAAAAAAGTTTTATAGGCCAAGGTTGGAAGTATCACACCTTACTTCTGCTCATACCCCCTTGGAGAACACATAGTTATATGAGCATAACTAACCACAGACTGGAATAGAAGCTGAATTCACAGGTTAGCTGTACAGCCTTGTCTTGACCCTAGAAGTGGAAGAACAGCTTTTGGTAGTAATCTGGCAGTTTCTGCTACAACATTCAAAGAGCCACTCCATTGAAAAGTGTGCTATTACTGTGATGTCTTCTAACATTCCAGGACCTTAAAATAAAAGCAGTATCAATGTCTTTCTGAGTATAGTGTCTATGTAAAATTTTATACTCAAATATACAACTTTTTAATTTCTTCTTTTAAAGTAACAGAAGTGTTCTCTGAGGTCAATTTATGCTCATTCTTAAGATGATAAGATGGCTTATATCAACCCAGATATGTTGTTGAATTCCATATTCTACCCTAAAGTTGTTTTCCTACTACTCCTCCATCAATCAAGGAATGTGACCTAGAAAAGTTACTCCAAAAGAAAAGCTTCCTGAAGTATACCTTTTGAATTAAGGTCTCCTTTTTTTTTCTTCTATATATGTCTTCTCTATAAGATATATTACTTCTAAACTGATTTATAAAGTCTTTTCTTCCAATCGGTTTCTGAAAGCCTCATTTTCTCATAACTCAAAAAAAAAAAAAAAGATCTTTGACTAGGAACTTAGTTAAGTTATAATAATAATAGCATTAATTTATTGAGTGCCCATTATAGAGCTACACTAAAAGCTATCATATTCTATTTCTCATTGAGTTCTCCCAACAATCCTGAAGATGCTCATTTTTATTCTCATTTTATAAATGAACAACCTAAGGCTCAGAGAACTTAGGTAATTTGTTCAATGTCTGAGTTAGAATGTTGCTGAGCTGAGACCCAAAATCAGGATTCAGTCTAAATCCTCTAGTACACCAGCTGCTAAGAACTTTCTAGGTAAATGTGTGCTTTATCATTAACTAACATTTCAACTCCAAATCACTATCAGTTCCTTTTCTTAATCAAGCTAAGCTGCGTCCTGTGGGCTTTAAGGATCTATATGGACCATTTAGAATAAGGTCCAGACAAACCTTAGCAGTCTGGCGCTTGACCTCTTTACCCTTGGCCTCATCTGGTAGTTTTTGGCTATCAGCATCTTTCTACTCTAATGTTAAGAAATGAAAGTAAAAAAGATAGTACCTTTCTACCTAAGACTCTACTCTCATCATTCCAAGCAGGAGGCATCTATACTCTTCTGAGACATCAAGAGCATGGGATATAAGGCAAAAGAATAAATCATCTGAAGAAGGGCATTATATCATAATTAAGGGGTCTATCTATCAAGAAGAGCTAAGAATTATAAATGTTTACGCTCCCATCAAGAAGGCACAAAAATATATAAATCTAATCACAAACATAAACAAATGTATAGATAATAATACCATAATTATAGAGGGCTTTAATGTTCCATTTACAGCAATGGACATATCATCTAGGCAGAAAATCAATAAGGAAACCATAGTGTTGAATAGCACATTGAGCCAGATTGATTTCACAGATATATTCAGAGCTTTTCATCCTAAAGCAGCAGAATACACATTCTTCTTAAGTGCACATGGAACATTCTCCAAAACAGATGACATACTGGGTCACAAAACAGCTCTCAAGAAGTATAAAACGCTCCATAATTTTGTCTTTCTGTACTGTATTTTAGGAAATTTCATTTGATCTTTCTTTAGTTCAGTTAACTAATTCTTTTTCTGTGTCTAATCTGCTCTTAATCCAATATTTGGTGTTTTAATTGCCATGAAATACATTATATTTAATTTCATTTTTAAAAAAGTATAAAACGATTGAGATCATACCATGCATATTTTCAGATCACAACACTATGAAACCTGAAGTCAACCACAAAAAAAAAAAAATTGGAAATCTCCCAAATACCTAAAGGTTAAAGAACAGCCTACTAAAGAATGAATGGACCAAGCAGAAAATTTAAGAAGAAATTTAAAAAATATATGGAGGCAAATGAAAATGAAAACACAATAGTCCATGCCACTATGGGATGCAAAAAGGCAGTCCTATGAGGAAAATTCATTGCAATTCAGGTCTATCAAAGAAGCATGAAAGGTCCTAAATATACAGCCTAACCTCACAACTAAAGAAGCTATAAAAGCAGCAGCACAGAAAGCCCAAAGCCAGTAGAAGAGAAATAATAAAGATAAAGAAATAAACAATATAGGATTTTTAAAAAGTAGAACTTATCAATGAACCTAAAAGCTGTTTTTTCCTGAAAGATGGTTCATAAACAAAATTGATAAACCCCTAGCCAGACTTCTCAAAAAGAAAATAGAGAGGACCTAAATAGGTAAAATCACAAATGAAAGAGGAGTGATCACAACCAACACCACAGAAATACAAACAATTATTAGTGAATACTATGAAAAGTTATATGCCAACAAACTGGACAATCTGGAAGAAATGGACCAATTCCTAGACACTCACATGCTACCAAAACTCAGACAGGAAGAAATAGAAAATTTGAACAGATCCGTAACCAGAGAAGAAATTGAATCGGTTATCAAAAATCTCCCAACAAATAAGAACCCTGGTCCAGATGGCTTCCCTGAAGAATTCTACCAGACACTAAAGCAGAGTTAATATCCATTCTTTTCAAGCTGTTCAAAAAACTAGAAATGGAAGGAAAGCTTCCAGACTCATTCAGTGAAGCTGGCATTACCTTGATTCCCAAAGGACACAAAGACCCCACTAAAAAGAAGAATTACAGGCCAATATCTCTGATGAATCTCGATACAAAAAATTCTCAACAAGATACTAGCTAATTGAATTCAACAGTATACTAAAAGAATTATTCACCATGGTTAAGTGGGATTCATTCCTGGGCTGCAGGGCTGGTTCGATATTCACAAATCAATCAACGTGATACATCACATTAATAGAAGAAAGGATACTAACCATATGATTCTGTCAATAGATGCAGAAAAAGCACTTGACAAAATACACCATCCTTTCTTTCTCAAGAAAGACATGATAGAGGGAACATACCTTAATGTCATAAAAGCCATCTATGAAAGGCCCACAACTAATATCATCCTCAACGGGGAAAAACTGAGAAATTTCTCCCTGATATTAGGAACACGACAGGGATGTCCACTCTCACCACTGTAGTTTAACAGTGTTGGAAGCCCTAATCTCAGTAGTCAGACAACAAAACAAAATAAAATGCATCTAAATTGGCAAAGAAGAAGTCAAACTTTCTTTTTGTTTAATCTTTATGTTTATTTTTGAGAGAGAGAGAGAGAGAGACAAAGACAGAACACAAGCAAGAGAAAGAAAGAGAAAGGAAGACACAGAATCGGAAGCAGGCTCCAGGCTCCGAGCTGTCAGCACAGAGCCTGACATGGGACTCAGACTCACAGACCACGAGGTCATGACCCGAGCTGAAGCTGGACTCTCGGCCAACTGAGCCACCCAGGCGCTCCAGAAGAAGTCAAACTTTCGTTCTTTGCAGATGACAAAATATACTATATGGAGAATCCTAAATGCTCTACCAAACAACTGTGAGAGCTGATACATGAATTCAGCAAAGTTACAGAATATAAAATCAATGTACAGAAGTCAGCTGCATTTTTATACACCAATAATTAAGCAACAAAAGAGATATCAGGCAATCTATCCCATTTATAATTGCATCAAAAGCCATAAAATACCTAGGAATAAACCTAACCAAAGAGGTGAAAGATCTGTTGCTGAAAACTATAGAAAACTTATGAAAGAAATTGAAGAAGACGCACAGAAAGTGGAAAAAACATTCAATGCTCATGGACTGGAAGAGCAAAATATTGTTAAAACGTCAATACCACATTTAAAAAAATCTATATATTCAATGCAATCCCTGTCAAAATAGCACCAGCATTCATCACAGAACTAGAGCAAACAATCCTCAAATTTGTATGGAACCAGAAAAGATACCCAAATAGCCAAAGTAATGTTGAAAAAGAAAACCAAAGCTAGAGGTATCATAATTCTAGATTTTATAAAACACATCTGTAGTTATTAAGACAGTATGGTATTGGCACAAAAACAGACACATAGGTCAATAGAATAGAATAGAATAGAATAGAATAGAATAGAATAGAATAGAGAACCCAGAAATGGGCCCACAAATAGATGGCCAATTAATCTTCAACACAGCAGGAAGAGTATCCAATGGAAAAAAGATAGTCTTTGCAAATGGTGCTTGAAGAATCAGTCAGCAACATGCAGAAGAATGAAACTGGACCACATTTTTTACACCATACACAAAAAGTACATTCAAAATGGATGAAAGACCTAAATGTGAGACAGGAAACCATCAAAATCCTACACGAGAAAATGGGCAGCAGCCTCTTTGGCCTTGGACATAGCAAGTTCTTACTTGACATATCTCCAAAGGCAAGGGAAATAAAAGCAAAAATGAACTATTGGGACCTCATCAAGACAAAAACCTTCTGCACAGAAAAGGAAACGATCAATAAATCTAAAAGGCAACTGATGGAATGAGAGAAGATACTTGCAAATGATATTCAGATAAAGGGCTAGTATCAAAAATATATGAAGAACTTACCAAATTCAACACCAAAAAAACAAATAATCCAGGGAAGAAATGGGCAGAAGACATGAATAGACACTTTTCCAAATAAAATATCCAGATAGGAAACAAACACATTGAAAGATGCTCAATATCACTCATCATCAGGGAAATACAATCAAAACCATCACCTCACACAGGTCAGAGTAGGTTAAGTTAACAACTCAGGAAATAACAGATGTTGGAGAGGATGTGGAGTTGGTGGGAATGCATAATGGTATAGCCACTCTGGAAAACAGTGTGAATATTCCTCAAAAAATTAAAAATAAAACTCCCGATAATCCAGCAATTGAACTTTAGGAATTTATCCAAAGGATACAATAGTATTGATTCAAATGAGCACATGAACCCCAATATTTATAGCAGTGAGATCAACAATAGCCAAATTATGGAAAGAGCCAAAAGTGTCCATTAATTGACAAAGGATTAAGAAGATGTGGTATATACAGGTGCCTGGGTGGCTCAGTTTGTTAAGCATCTGACTCTCAACTTTAGCTCAAGTCGTGATCTCATGGTTTGTGAATTCGAGCCCTGCATCAGGCTCTGTGCTGATAGCGTGGAGCCTGCTTGGGATTCTGTCTCTCCTCCTCTCGGTGACCCTCCCTTGCCTGCCCTCTCTCTCAAAATAAACTTCTAAAAAGATGTGATATATGTATGTATGTGTATGTATATACATGTATATATATATATATGTATGTATGTATATATACACACACAATGGATATTATTTGGTGATGAAAAAGAATGAAATCTTGCCATTTGCAACAACATGGATGGAACTGGAAGGTATTATGCTAAGTGCAATAAGTCAGAGAAAGACAGATATCACATGATTTCATTCATATGTGGAATTTGATAAACAAGAGATGATCATAGAGAAAGGGAAGGAAAAATAAGATATAAACAGAGAGAGAGGCAAACCATAAGAGACTCTGAATTACAGAGAACAAACTGAGGGTTGATGTGGATGAGGAAGCGAGGGAGTGGGGAAAATTGTGATGGGCATTAAGGAGAGCAGTTGTGGGAATGAGCACTGGGTGTTATATGTAAGTGACGAATCACTGGATTCAAATCCTGAAGTTAAGAACTACACTGTATGTTAACTAACATGAGAATTGAAAAAAGAAAAGAAAAGAAAACAATAGTCCAAATAAAGAAAGCGAGAGAGAATAAATCATGAAAAAGAGAGAACTTTTGTTCTCTCATGTAAGTAAAGAACATGAACGTTATGACTCTATTTTGTCCTTGATCAGGCCAGAGTGGAGACGGCAGGGAAGAAATGCCTTGAGCTCCCCTCAGAGCAGAGATGACTATTTTTGTCTCTATCTCTGTAGATTGTGATATTGCCTCTGAGAGACTGGAGCAATTAAGAATCACTATGACCTTTCTATATCCACACCAGCCAAGATTCTGTTAAATTTTACTTGCTTATAATTTGTTATTGAAACAGCAGGTTTCCTTTTTATTTTCAGATGCAAACTTACGTACTTCTACATACTAGATGTACCTTTTCAAGCTACACACACATCTCACCAGAGTCTAATGTTACAGCTTCATAATTGAGAATCACCACTTAGAAAGACAGAGTGAATAATCAGCATTTGTAACTTTAAAATATATTACTTTATAAATTTGCCTTAAAGCTTTAGAGACTTGATGCTACAGAATGAGATTACATTAAGAATTCAAGTTTTTCTGTTAACCTAAAATTGCCAAATAATCTTAATAAGTCCATGGCATCCCTGGTTTGGATCTTATTATAAATAAATTTAATTTCCCGTATACAGTGAGTCTAATAATGCTTACATCTATTGAATGCTTATCAGTGCCAGACACTGAGCCAAGGACATTCATCTAAAAGTAGTGATGGGGTTCTTTCTTTTCCTTACTCACAACAACAAGTGAATTAGCATGTTCTGTTGCCTCTACTTACAAAATATAAACAACAAATAAACAGAATCAGCTCATTTCTCTCCATCTCCACTGTCAGCACTCAAGACCCAACAACCATCCATACCTGCCTGGACCGTTGTGATAACCTCCTAACTACCCTTTATGCTTCCATATTTGGAGCTCTACAATTTATTCTCTAGAGTACATTTTAATACTATAAATCAGTAGTATTCCACATATATTTCCCCCAATCCTCCTACATGTACAAAGCCCATTCACTCTCAAATGGCTAAATACATAGCGTGTAGAATAGAATCCAAACCTTCTCTAGTTTAGAAGACCCTACTTAGCTTTGTCCTCACCTACTTGTCCAACTTTATTTCATGCCACATTCGTCTTTGCCAGTTACCCAACCACAGTTAATTTTGTTTTCCTTGAACATATCAAGCTATTTGCATCTTCCAGGTTTTGCCCACTGGTTATCTCTCCCTGCAATGCTTTCCTCACTCATCTTTTGACATTTGGCTCCTTCTTATCATCCAATTTTCAGCTCAAACATCACCTCCTCAGAAAGGCCATCCTTGTAGAGTGGCCAGATTTACCAAAAATGCAGATATCTCAGGTAAAGTTGAACTTCAGATAAACAATAAATAATACTTAGTATAAATATATCCTGTGCTATATTGGGGAAATACTTAGACTTTTTAAAAATTCATTTTTTATCTGAAATTCAGCTTTAACTGGCAGTATTGTATGTTATTTGGCAATCCAACTTCCTTCCAGTAAGAAGGATCTCCATGCAACACCAGGCACTCTCCATTCATCCCTCTGGTTTCATGCTCCCAATTCACTGCTACATAATACCATTTTTATTTATTGTTTGTTTCCCCTGTAAGCTTTCTGAATTGATATCAAGTTTAAGATCACTATAATCAGCCAATATCTATGTATCACACATATTGTTGCCGAAGGCTTGCTTAAGTTTGGGTGCAGATTTAATATATAGAATGATCTTGACACATGACTCTCAAAATGTAACACTTACCATGATTTTTAGGACATCATTTTAAAACCTTTTATAAGTTGCTATATTATCAAGCCTATACATTAAATATAAAACTTTTTAAATTTTTTTAATGTTTGTTTATTTTTGAGAGAAAGAGAGTGTGAGTGAGGGAGGGGCAGAGAGAGAGATGGAGACACAGAATCGGAAGCAGGCTCCAGGCTCTGAGCTGTCAGCACAGAGACCGATGTGGGGCTCAAACCCACAAACTGTGAGATCATGAACTGAGCCAAAATTAGATGCTTAACCAACTGAGCCACTCAGGCACCCCAACTATAAAACTTTTTAAAGTTACATGAGGGGCGCCTGGGTGGCTCAGTCGGTTAAGCCTCCAGCTTCGGCTCAGGTCAGATCTCACGTTCCTGAGTTTGAGCCCCGCATCAGACTCTGTGCTGACAGCTAGCTCAGAGCCTGGAGCCTGCTTCCGGTTCTGTGTCTCCTTCTCTCTCTGCCCCCAGCCTCTCATGCTCTGTCTCCCTCTGTATCAAAAATAAATAAAACGTGAAAAAAAATTTTTAATAAATAAATAAAGTTACATGAATATTGAGCAACAAATGAGTAAATAACTATTTTAATGATACAAATAATTTTATCAAGTTAAGTTCTTGACATTTAGCAGAGAAAGTATATGGCATAAAGATTACCTTCAGGGGAAGTGAAAAAAAATGATAAGCGGTGTAGTCAGAACTGAATAGTCTTTTATAGGCATCTAAGTGATAAATAATTAAACCATATAGTATGCTTGCACTTAAGTATCTATTCAGTCATTTCCAAATTGTCAATTCTCCTGAATTCCTATTCTGTTGTTCTGAATATGAAAAATATATCCAAATAATTCTAACCACATGGCAAAAATAAAACTATTTCTTTCATGGAATTCTATGATTAAAGCATAGATTGAAGGAAACAAATATATAAAATAAATAGATAAAATTCTAATGTCAAAAAAAGTGTGCAAGGAAGTTATGTAAAAGAAGAAATTTCCTCTGATAAATTAGATGCCTTTTGATGAAACAATCACAGAGTTGTTCATCATAGCAAAAATGCAGGGAATTAAGTGATTTTTTTCCCATAATATTTTATTGTCAAATTGTTTTCCATACAACACCCAGTGCTCTTCCCCTCAAGTGCCCTCCACCATCACCACCACCTAGGGAATTAAGTGATTTTACTTGCAGTCAGATTTCAGTTCAAAACTATAAAGTGAGATTGGCAGGTTTCACTGTTTGAAGGGTCACTTCAGAAATATTGTGGGGGACTCCAGAAACAATTTTCCCAAGCCCTCTAAAGCTTTAGCACACGTACACCAAGACCATGCCTATTTGCAGACTGCCCCCCCAAACGCTATTTTTCAAATAAAACATTTCTCCTGACTTTCATAAATGCCAGTTTCTAATCATTAAACTATGTTGGCAATAGCAATCATTAGGATGAATGGAAAGACATAAAAACCATTTTCCATTATGTCTTTGCACATAAAAATGCATTTTAGTGTAGCTGTTGTTTTACTTTACAATAAGGGAATATACGATAATGAGCCTCTAAAAATGTTCGAAAGTTCATTTTGATTGGATGTGTCTATGTGTGTGCATGGGTATGTGTATGTGTACCTATGAGAAGAACCTTTGAAAATAACTTTATTAGAAAGTGGGTCAAAAATTCAAATGACTTCACAGCCATATCATCTTATTCCTAAGGGTCACTTCTCAGTAGAAAATAATTTAATTTAAAAGCCATTTTGATGCTAACTATAAAAAACCTTTTTAGTGTATAACTCTTACAATTTGTTTTAATCCACAAGAAGTCAAAATGGTAGAATGGTTACCATCAAGAACTCTTGGGGCAGAGCACAGGTTCAAATTCTGGATCCATCAGTTACAATCTCTAAGATATTGGTCAAGTTTCTTAACTTCTCTGAGCCTCAGTTACATCATTCTTAGAACATAGGTCTTTACCATATCTCTACATCAGGGTGTGATGTGTTAAATGAGGCATCACATTTTATGTATTACATAGTACCCACCCCACACCAAGCCCTAAGTAAATTATTGTTAAGGAAAGTCTGCATATCAGCTCAATAGACACTATTAAATTTGCCATTTTTAAAAATAAAGTAAAATAAATAATAAATTTGACCACAACCTTCAGATTCATCAATATATTTTGATCACTTAATAAATACCAAACACTATCATACTTAGCAATTTTATATGTAACTTTGTAATAATATATGATTAAAACAAATTTTCATACCTTATTCAAATATGGCAGGAGTGATTTGAATAAAAAAATAAGTAACATATCTAAGGTCACAAAAGTAGGTAGTAGTACATCTGGAACTAATTCTCACACCTTTAATTTCCATCGTAGTTAATAATTAATCAATAATAAATTTTACATATAATAAGACTTTCAAAATAGAAAAGCGTATAATGACACAATTTCACATTTGCCTCCATTCAACATGATAATATGGTTAACTAACAAAATATAAAGACTTTGTAATCATGAATCATCTATATTATGGATAAAGCTTGCACTGAAAGCTAAAAGACCCAGCATCTAAACATGGCACTGTGACAATATATACTTGGTCAAACCATCTCCTTGAACCCAGTGTCCTATTTGTCAAATTAAGACATTCAACTATATGTATTCTCAGGTTGTTTCCAGGTCTGATTCTAGGTCATTAACTAGAATTTGCAAGATGGAGCAAAACACCAATGATTGAATTTCAACCCAAGCACACCATCACCATTGGCTTAGCTCCCATACCCAACCAAGAGCAATGAACAATGTGGGGTTTGGAAGCTGGAAATAAAATATGGCAATACTCTGTAACTGAGAGTCTTGCTCTCCAATTCCTGGTGATGCCTCTTTTTCAGTCGACCACAACAGGTGATCATTCTCACGAGTGTGCTTCCCTCTTCATTCATAGGCATGCATACTTTTCCACATGCCAATAGCCATCATTAAAACACTTCTTGGGAAATCAGACAACTGAGTGTCAACATCAAACTCTGGCCTCGTTCTGATCTGCATCTGAGTGAGCTACCTTTGAACATGTATCAAAATGCATCTCCTTTGAAAATGTTGCCTACTCAAGACCCAATCAACAGACATCATCTGAAGTTTTTCCTTTCTGCTGCCAAGTTCTAACTAACTACCACCAAATCTTGTGCAAGGGATTTGAATTTGGCTTTGTCATCATCCTTGTGCTGGCAGCAATTAAATAAATTTTGTGGGTATCCATTTCCTGGAATCTTAAAGTCCCACTCTGAAGCACATGAGGCCTTGTTATTAGTCTCACTGGAGCATTGCTCTAATGCAGAAGAATCCAAACTTCAAATGCCATGACCCATATTTTATTATTCTAACTAAATATTAAAGCTTCCATCATTCACAAAGAGTACATTTTTAACTTAAAAATAACAATAAGTTAGTAAATATCTTCAGCCCTACAACTCATTCTTTCATTAGTTATGAAATCATATTTCTCTCCCTTCCTTCTCTGGACCTTTTGTATTCCATCCTGTATTACGTTCCTAGGGCTGTTGTAACAAGTGTCACAAACTGGGAAGCTTAACACAAACAGGAATTTATTATATCACAATTCTAGGGGCTAGAAATCTGAAATCAAAGTGTCAACAGGGCCATGCTCCCCCTCAGAGCTCTATGGGATGATCCTTCTCTCTTCCAGCTTCTACAAGTCTGAGGCATTCCTTGGCCTGAACATAACTCCAAACCAGTCTATGCACTCCTAAAGGATAAGGTCTGCAAGGATTATAATAGCAGAACAGATGAGGACTAGAGAAGCCTGATAGAATTTTCTCCCACTTCTTAGAAAATTGATCAGGCTTGAGCCCTGATGATAATAATACTATCTTTTAGTGAATGCTTACTGTGTATTAGACATTTGTTAAGTCTTGTGCTATATACATTACTTCATTCAGTCCTCACAAGTGATCTTTAACCTTCAAATTGTAATGACTCCTATCCATTCCTCCCTGCACAAAAACAGGAAGGGAATGCACTCTTAGCTTTTTTAAATTTCTTCCATTCACAGTGAGGCTGCCATTTTGTATCTGGACCTCCACCCCCATAAATAGTGGTGTCTATTGTATAGGGAACAACCATGAGAGATGAGGCATATCTTATCCTGCCTTCCCCAATGCAGTGCTCTCAGGAGGCTAAAATAACAAGTAATGATCTTCCTCAGTCATTATGAATTTAGTTTTTAAGGGTACCAAAGTGGATGTGTTTTTGTCCAGGAAACTAAAGTAATTGAAATGATTGAGTAGCATAAATACTAAAGTTGCAGTGACTAAAACTACAGACAGAAATTAAGATTTTTCAGGCTGGATTATTCCAAGCATTTCAAAATATAAGCTTATTAATCCAAGCTATTTTTCCAAATCTGCCATACTTGTTATATGTATCACTTAACTATTGGCTTCTATTGGTCATGTTTTCAAATGAATGTGGTTACAGACAGAGTCAGCCACAAAAAGCTAAGTTTATCTTGTGACCCAGAGATCTGGACGACATGGGCTGATTCCAGAGACCTGCTCTGGATAGTTTACTTGGGGTCCCTTGCCCAAGGTCACCAGTCACATGTGCTGCAAATCCAGCCTTCCCTGATATTAGATGAAGCCAGAAGGCTTAAGGAATGCCTCTCAATGTTTTGTGTGCTGGTAAAAAGTTCATTCCATTGAAATCTTAGACTTTAAGGGTCAGCTGGGCAAACTATTCATTCTTCTGTAGCATCACTGGCTGAATAACTGTCTAGCCCATTCTTTAAAACTTGCTTCAGAAAAACTCTGTAGAATTCTTCATTGTGTTGAGCTGAAACCTACCACCTTATTAGGTCCACTATTGGACCTAATTCTATATTCACCACATGATAGCTCTTCAAATGTTTAAGAGCAACTCTCCTGTTTCTTCTAAGTCTTTTCTTCTCATGTTCTTTCAGCCATCATCCTGATGTATGGGTTCCAGTTCCCCCATGCTGGTCATGCATTTCTCACTGTCCGTCAGTCTCTCTCTGTCTATCTGCATTTAATAGTTGGCACCAGAACACATCATGTGCAATTTGGTCAATATTATGTAGTAATGGCCACTGTTTCCCTCATTCTTCCTAATGCAACAATTAATAGGGTTGGTTTCCTTGGTGGCCACATATTGATTTACAATGAAGTTACTGACATCTTTTTTTAAGATTTTATATTTAAATAATCTCTGCACCCAATGTGGGACTCAAACTTACAACCCTGAGATCAAGGGTTGCACGTTCTACTGACGGAGCCAGTCAGGCACCCCTGAAGTTACT
Source organism: Suricata suricatta (assembly GCF_006229205.1). Classification (NCBI taxonomy): domain Eukaryota; kingdom Metazoa; phylum Chordata; class Mammalia; order Carnivora; family Herpestidae; genus Suricata; species Suricata suricatta. Next base: position 78,343,018 of record NC_043707.1, read on the forward strand.
GACATCTTCTAAATAATTTTTAGATGAGCTTCTTAGTCATATTTAGTCATATTTCCTCAATCTAACAGTGACACAAATCATTTAGCAAAAATAAAACTAATTTAGATTTATTTTCATAAAACTTTGTCTTAGTAGATTTTGCCTATATTTTTATATTATTTCACACAATATATTCCCACTACTTATGTCTACTAATTCAAGCAGTTTCTCTTATATTAACCACCTAAAAGTCACACTGTGGGAAGCAACAACCTCAACTCTTTCTCTCTGCTATCTGCTCAGGAGCCACAAAGCAGCAACTATGCATAAGTGCATCTCCATCCACAGTGGCTGAGCTGGTGTCCAGATTGGCAATACCTGCTGGGAGTCTATTGCCTGGAACACAGCATTCAGCCTGATGGCCTGACACCAAGTGACAAGACCATTGGGGAAGATGACTCCTTCAGCACCTTCTCCAGTGAGAAGGGTGATGGCAAGCATGTACCCGGGGCAATGTTTGTAGACCCAGAGCCCACAGATATTGATGAAGTTTGCAGTGGCACCACTGCCAGGTTTTTGACCATGAGCATCTCATCACAGGCAAGGAAGATGCTGCCAGTAATTATGCCCAAGGGCACTACAACATTGGTTGACAGGTCCCCAGGGTTTCTTGGGTTTCCACAGCTTTGGAGAGGGTCTTGGGAGGTTCACCTCTCTGCTGATGGAACATCTCTCTGTTGATTATGGCAAGAAGTCCAAGCTGGAATTCTCCATTCTCCAGCTTCCCAGGTTTCCACAGTTGTAGTTGAGCCCTATAACTCCTTCCTCACTACTCACACTGCCCTGGAGCACTCTGATTGTGTTTTAATAGCAGACAATGAGGCCATCTATGACATCTTTCATAGAAACCTCGATATTGAATCTATACTAACTTAAGTTGATTGATAGGCCAAAATTTGTTCTGCATCATTGTTTCTCTCAGGTTTGATGGAGCTCTGAATGTTGATCTGACAGAATTCCAGACTAACCCGGTGCCCTATCCCCACATTCACTTCCCTCTGGCCTTGGATGCCTCTGTCATCTCTGCTGAGAAAACCTACCATGAATAGCTTTCTGGAGCAGAGATCACCAATGCATGCTTTGAGCCAGCCAACCAGATTGTGAAATGTGACCCTTGCCATGGTAAACACATGGTTTGCTGCCAGTTGTATAGTGGCAATGTGGTTCCCAAAGATATCACTGTTCCATTGCCATCATTAAAACCAAGTGTATCATCTAGTTTGTGGACAGGTGCCCCACTGGCTTCAGAGTTGTTATTAATTACCAGCCTCCCACTGTGATGCCTGGTGGAGATCTGGCCAAAATAGAGTGCACTGCTACCAACACCACAGCCATTGCTCAGGCCTGGACACCTAGACCACCAGTTTAACCTGATAAATGCCAAATGTGCCTTCGTTCATTGATATTTAGCTGTGCGCATGGAAGATGGAGAGTCTTTCTGAGGCCCATGAGAATATGGCTGCCCTTGAGAAGGACTATGAGGAGGTTAGTGTGGATTCTGTTGGAAGATAGGGTGAAGAAGGGAGGAATAAGAAAGTTTAAAATGTCACAAACATGCTGTTTTTACAGGGAAGTTTATTCTGTTTTGAACATTGAAAAGCTGTGCTCTGCTCAGTTAATTTGTATGTAGCAGTGTATACTCTTATATACAGTTAATGATCTATGATTTAAAACACAAAGCTTTGTTACAGACTCAACCTGTTCATTTCTCTGATGGATTTTAATAAAATATTTCTTGACTTAAATGAAAAATAATAATTCCTAATAACAATAATAATCCTATAAGTATCAAATACCTATTCTAAGGTAACTGATAAAAGTTGAATAATTTAAAACCAGAAAAAGAGTTTTGCCACTATTTCCCTTGGGCTCAAATTAACCCATAAATAACTACTTTGGGGATAGTCCATCAATTATTCATTTATCTAGTTGAACATCCAACTCACATTTCTCCATCATGTCTATAAGAATGTTGTGAGAAACATGCCATTTCTTTATACTAACTTTTAATAAAAGAAAGCATTAATGTAACCCAGAAATGAGCTGTTTTTAGTGAGCCCACACTGGTTCCTAGTGATCACAGAAAACATCCTTTTAATAACGTATTCTAAAATTTTTCCTGAACTAACCTCTTCAGTTTAACATCTGCAAAATCTCCCTCTGTCTCTTTTTGAACATCAAAACCATGTTTGTTTATTGCCACTCTGTCTGATCTAGTTCTTCCAAAACTACTCAGAAAAAAACCAAAATTATAGGGGTTTTCTAGTTTCTCTTACTGGTTGTCACCGAATGCTAAGGCCTGATTCATCAAGGCAAAAGAACAAGAATTTACTTAACTGATTTCTTCACTCTTCCTGAAAATCTGTTTTCTCTCTCCACTGTACACTTTTTATTTCTAGTCCAAGGTTTGCTTTCTTTGACAAAAATGTTAAAAGCAAAAATATAGTTGAGAAATTCTGCTTTCTATAACACCCACAAGCATCATACTTAAGTAGATGAATATTCACCAAAAAGTGAGGGGGAGGCAGGTCTTCCTAAACATGGCACCAAAGGCAGAAATTATAGAAAGTGAATTGCATACTTAAAAATCAGAATCTCCGTACATTAGAAAATGCCATATGAACAAAATTTTCAAGAAAATGACAAACTGTCAAACAGTTGCAGATTAATATCTTCATAAATATTTCATAGCTTTATATACAAAAAGTTTTCACAATTTATCTAGAAAACTATATAAAACTCATGACAAAAACATTGAAGAAAAAAAAGAAAAGCCAATAAACCTGTAAAAAGATGTTCATCCTTATTAGTAATCAATTAAATTGAAATTTAAGCAAAATGTTTATATTTAACAAAGAAAGCATTTATTTTGTTTAATACAAAATATTTTGACTTTCATAAAAGTCAAGAATCTAGAAATTCTGACACTTTCATGTATACTCGTGTCTATTGGAACTCTAAGACATATCAGAGACATAACTATTTTTATGACTTTCTTACCAATTATTTTCTTAGATGAATAACTACAAAGAACCCACAGTACTGTTTTTATTTCTATAATAAACTGTTTGATAGCTTTACATGGATGGCTTTCTCCTTCGTGTTCCATATACAGGAACATCTTAAATTGCTCTTAATCAGGATGGAGGAAATCAATTAAAAAAGAAAATCAAAAGATTCCAAGAAGACAGACAAAATTCAAAAGTCAAGGTGCAAGTGAGTAGAAATTTTCATGGCTTAAAGTTGAAATCAATGAAGAAACTCTGTAGCATTGGAATAATTTTATGAGTAAGATGTTATGCACAGAAGACTAATTCAGACCTTCCAAAGAGGCAACAGCTAGTTCTACATGAAACATGAACCAGATCACATACCTAAGAAATGGGAGAAATATTCTGTCACCATCCCAAGATGTAAACAGCAGATTGCAGTAGCTTCTAACTTTCTACTAAAAAAATATCTTACTAGAACAGGTATCTGACATATATCAGAGAAGCAAACACTAGCATTCTATAATATCTCATGAGACACTTTCACATCAGTATTCCAGTTAATACTCTCAATAAAACAAGCAAGGCACATTTCTCTTATCTCTTGCAGATAAGAGAACTTTCCTAAAGTTGTTAGGTTGCTAAGGCTAGTAAGTGCTAAAGCTAGAACTCTTATCCAAGCTTAGCTAAAATGCTTATACTATTATATTACCATGCCAGATTGCCTATTAGGAGAAGCAAATATTAATAAATTGATCAAAGTTAAAAAAGAAAAAACAGCCTCAAGTTTTTTTTTCTCAAGTTAGCTAATATACAGTGTAGTCGTGGCATCAAGGGTAAATTCCAGTGATTCATCACTTACATACAATACAATACCCCAGTGCTCATCCCAACAAGTGCCGTTTCTAATGCCAACTATGCATTTTTCTTACCCCCTCACCTCCATTCCTTCAACCCTCAGTTTGTTCTCTGTATTTAAGAGTCTCTTATGGTTTGCCTCCCTCTCTGTTTTTATCTTATTTTTCCTTCCCTTCCCTTATGATCATCAGTTAAGTTTCTCAAATTCCATATGAGTGAGATCATATAATATCTATCTTTCTCTGACTTATTTCACTTAGCATAATACCCACCAGTTCCATTCATATTGTTGCAAATGGCAAGATTTCATTCTTTTTCATCACTGAGTAGTATTCCATTGTGTGTGTGTGTGTGTGTGTGTGTGTGTGTGTGTGTGTGTGTGTGTATCGTATCTTCTTAATCCATTCAAATGTTGGTGGACATTTGGGCTCTTTTCACAATTTGGCTATTGTTGATAGCATTGCTATAAACATTGGGGTGCATGTGCCCCTTTGAACCAGCACTCCTGTAACCTTGGCATAAATTCCTAGTAGTGCAATTGCTAGGTTGTAGGTAATTCTATTTTTAAAAATTTTTTAATGTTTATTTATTTTTGAGAGAGAAAGAGAGAGACAGCATGAACAGGGGAGGGGCAGAGAGAGAGGGAGACACAGATTCTGAAGCAGGCTCCAGGCTCTGAGCTGTTAGCATGGAGCCTGAAGCAGGGCTCAAACTCACAGACTGCAAGATCATGACCTAAGCTGAAGTCAGATGCTTAACTGAGCCACACATGCCTCCAGGGTAATTCTATTTTAAAATTTTTGAGGAACTTCCACAGTTTTCCAGAATGGCTGCACTAGTTTGCATTCCCACAAGCAGTGCAAGAGGGTGCCCTTTTTTTCACATCCTAGCCAAAATCTGTTGTTTCCTGAGTTGTTAATTTAAACCATTCTAACCAGTGTGAAGTGGTTTCTCGGTGTGGTTTTGATTTGTATTTATCTGATGATGAACAATATTGAGTATCTTTTCTTGTCTCTGTTGGCCATCTGGATATCTTTGACAAAGTGTCTATTCATGTCTTCTACCCATTTCTTCACTGGATTATTTGCCTTTTGGTTGTTGAATTTGGTAAATTCTTTATATTTTTTTGATACTAGCCCTTTATCTGAATATCATTTGCAAGTATCTTCTCTCATTCCATCAGTTGCCTTTTAGTTTTATTGATTGTTTCCTTTTCTGTGTAGAAGCTTTTTGTCTTGATGAGGTCCCAATAGTTCATTTTTGCTTTTATTTCCCTTGCCTTTGGAGATATGTCAAGTAAGAACTTGCTATGGCCAAGGCCAAAGAAGTTGCTGCCCATTTTCTCGTGTAGGATTTTGATGGTTCCCTGCCTCACATTTAGGTCTTTCATCCATTTTGAATGTATTTTTTGTGTATTGTGTAAAAAAAGTGGTGCAGTTTCATTCTTCTGCATGTTGCTGACTGATTTTCCAAGCACCATTTGAAGAGACTTTCTTTTTTCCATTGGATACGCTTTCCTGCTTTGTTGAAGATTAGTTGGCCGTCTATTTGTGGGCCTATTTCTGGGTTCTCTACTCTATTGCATTGGTCTATGTTTCTGTTTTTGTGCCAATACCATACTGTCTTGATGATTACAATTTTGTAATAAAAGCCAAAGTCTGGGAATGTGATGCTGCCAGCTTTAGTTGTTTTTTTTTTTCTTTTTCAACATTACTTTGGCTATTTGGGTATCTTTTCTGGTTCCATACAAATTTGAGGATTGTTTGCTCTAGCTCTGTGATGAATGCTGGTGTTATTTTAATAGGGATTGCTTTGAATGTGTAGATTGCTTTGGGTAGTATTGACATTTTAACAATATTTTGCTCTTCCAATCCATGAGCATTGAATAATTTTTCCACTTTTTGTGTGTCTTCTTTAATTTCTTTCATAAGCTTTCTATAGTTTTCAGCAACAGATCTTTCACCTCTTTGGTTAGGTTTATTCCTAGGTATTTCATGGCTTTTGATGCAATTATAAATGCGATGGATTCCCTCTCATTTGCTGCTTCATTTTTTGGTGTTTATAAATGCAACGGATTTCCATACATTGATTTTTATATCCTGTGACTTTGCTGAATTCATGTGTCAGTTCTAGCCCTTTTTGGTGGAGTTTTTCAGGGTTTTCATGTAGAATATTATGTCATCTGTGAAGAAAGGAAGTTTGATTTCTTCTTTGCCGATTTGGATGCCTTTATTTTGTTTTGTTGTCTGACTGCTGAGACTAGGGCTTCCAACACTGCGTTAAACAACAGTGGTGAGAGTGGACATCCCTGTCATTTAAGAGGGGGAAAGCTCTCAGTTTTTCCCCGTTGAGGATGATTTTCGCTGTGAGCTTTTCATATATGGCTTTTATGATATTAAGGTATGTTCCCACTATCACGATTTTCTTGAGGGCTTTTATCAAGAAAGGATGGTGTATTTTGTCCAATGCTTTTTCTGCATCTATTGATGGAATCATATGGACTCATATAGCTCTTATCCTTTCTTCTATTAATGTGATGTATCACATTGGTTGGTTTGTGAATATTGAACCAGCCCTGCAGCTCAGGAATGAATCCCACTAGATCATGTTGAGTAATTCTTTTAGTATGCTGTTGAATTCAATTAGCTAGTATCTTGTTGAGAATTTTTGCATCCAAGTTCATCAGGGATATTGGCCTGTAATTCTCCTTTTTAGTGGGGTCTTTGTGTGCTTTGGGAATCAACGTAATGCCAACTTTATTGAATGAGTCTGGAAGCTTTCCTTCCATTTCTAGTTTTTGGGACAGTTTGAGAAGAATAGATATTAACTCTGCTTTAAATATCTGGTAGAATTCCTCTGGGAAACCATCTGGCCCAGGACTCTTATTTGTTGGGAGATTTTTTTTAATATAATTTATTGTCAATTTTGCTAACATACAGTGTATACAGTGTGCTCTTGGCTTCAGAAGTAGATTCCCATGATTCATCACTTACACACAACATCCAGCGCTCGTCCCAACAGGTGCCCTCCTCAATGCCCATTACGCATTCTCCCTCCCCCCCATTAACCCTCAGTTTGTTTACTGCATTTAAGAGTCTCTTATGGTTTGAAACAATCTTTTTCCCTTCCCTTCTGTTAAGGGATTTTTGATAACCAATTATCACTGGTTATGGGGTCTTTTGAAATTTCCTATTGCCTTCCATTTGAGTTTCGGTAGTGTGTTAGGAATTTGTCCAGGCCTTTCAGATTGTCCAGTTTCTTAGAATATAATTTTTCATAGTATTCTTTAATAATTATTTGTATTTCTGTGGTGTTTTTGTGATCTTTCCTCCATTTGTGATTTTATCTACTTGAGTCCTCTCTCTTTTTGATACATCTGGCTAGAGGTTTATCAATTTCGTTTATTCTTTCAAAAATCAACTCTTAGATTCTTTGACCTAGTCTACTATTGTTTATTTCTGCTCTAATGTTTATTATTCCGTTTCCTCTGCTGGCTTTGGACTTTCTTTGCTGCTGCCTTTCTATGTCTCTTAGGTGTAAGATTAGGTTGTGTATTTGGGACCTTTCTTGCTTCTTGAGATAGGCTATGCACTTTCCACTTCGGACTGCTTTGCTGCATCCCCAAAGGTTTGGACCTCATATTTTTATTTTCATTTGCTTGCATGTCTTTTTTATTTTCTTCTTTAATTTCCTGGTTGACCCATTCATTTTTTAGTAGGATGTTCTTTTTTAATTTCTTTTACATTTTTACATTTTATTTTTGAGACACAGAGAGAGACAAAATCGGGGAGGGCAGTGAGAGAATGAGACACGGAATCTGTTAGCACAGAGCCCAATGCAGAACTCAAACTCACAAACTGTGAGATTATGACCTGAGCTGAAGGCAGAAGCCTAACTGACTGAGCCACCCAGGCTCCTCTTGTAGGATGTTCTTTAACCTCCATGTATTTGGGGCTTTCCAAATTTTTTTCTTGTGGTTGATTTCAAGTTTCATAGCATTTTGATCTGAAAATATGCATGGTATGATCTCAATCCTTTTATATTTAATGAGAGCTGTTTTGTGACCCAGTTTGTGATCTATTTTGAAGAATGTTTCATGTGCACTTGAGAAGAATGTGTATTCTGTTGCTTTTGGATGAAAAGTTCTGAATATATCTGTTAAGTCCATCTGGTCCAGTGTATCATTTAAGGCCATTGTTTTCTTGTTGATTTTCTGCCTAGATGATCTGTCCATTGCTGTTAGTGGAGTATTAAAATCACCTACAATTATAGTATTATATCAATAAGTTTGCTTATGTTTGTGATTAATTGATTTATATATTTGGCTGTATCATGTTAGGGGCATAAACATTTACAATTGTTAGCTCTTCTTGATGGATAGACCTAATTATGATATAATGCCCTTCTTCATATCTTGTTACAGTCTTTGTTTTAAAATCTAGTTTGTCTGATAAAAGTATGGCCCGTCCAGCTTTCTTCTAATGTCCAGTAGCATGATAGATGGTTCTCCATCGCCTCCCTTTCCATCTGCAATTGTCCTCAGGTCCAAAATTAGTCTCTTGTAGGCAGCATATAGATGGATCTTTTGTGTTTTTTGTTTTTTATCTCTTCTGATACCATTGTTTTTTGATTGGGGCATTTAGTCATTTACATTTAGAGTGATTACTGAAAAATATGGATTTATTTATTTTTTATATAATATATTGTCAAATTAGCTGTTATATACAGTATGTATACAGTGTGCTCTTGGCTTCAGGAGTAGACTCCCATGATCATCACTTACATGCAACACCCAGTGTTCATCCCAAGTGCCCTCCTCAATGTCCATCACCCATTTTGCCATCTCCCCTGTCCCTCATCAACCCTCAGTTTGTTCTCTGTATTGAAGAGTCACTTAAGGTTTGCCTCCCTCTCTGTTTGAAACTATTTCCCCTTCCCTTCCCCCATGGTCTTCTGTTAAGTTTCTCAAATTCCACATATGAGTGAATACATATGATTGAAAGATATGGATTTTTTTTAATATTTTATTTTTGAGAGAGAGAGAAAGAGAAAGCATGAGCAGGGGAGGGTCAGAGAGAGAGGGAGACACAGAATCTGAAGACAGGATTTAGGCTCTGAGCTAGCTGTCAGCACAGAGCCTGACATGGGGCTCAAACCCACAAACTGTGAGATCATGACCTGAGCTGAAGCCTGATGCTCAACCGACTGAGCCACTCAGGTGCCCCTGAAAGATATGGATTTAGTGTCATGGTGTTTTCTGTAGGTTTTGTGCTTGTGGTGATGTCTCTGGTCCTTTATAGTTTTTGCTACTTTCTACTCACAGAGTCCCCCTCATGATCTTCTGCAGGGCTAGCTTAGTGATCATGAACTCCTTTATTTTTTGTTTGTCTGGGAAAGGCTTTATCTCTCCTTTTATTCTGAATGACAGCCATGCTGGATAAAAGATTCTTGGCTGCATATTTTTCCTGTCCAGCACTTTGAATATCTCCTGCCACTCCCTTCTGGTGTGTCAAGTTTCAGTGGACAAGTCTACTATCACCCTTATGTATCTACCCTTATAGGTTAAATAAGGCCTGTTTGTCCCTAGCTGCTTTCAGAATTCTTTCTTTATCTTTGTATTTTTCCAGTTTCAATATGATATGTCATCGTGCTGACCTGTTTTTGTCAATTTTGGAGGGAGTTCTCCGTGCCTCTTGGACTTGGCTGCCTGTTTCCTTCTCCAGATTATAGAAGTTCTCAGCTAAAATCTGTTCAAATAAACCTTCTGTCTTTCTCTCTCTTCTTCTGTAACTCGTGTGATATTGATATTATTTCATTTTATTGAATCACTTAGGTCTCTAATTCTCCCCTCATGATCTAGTAATTTCCTTTCCCTCTTTTTTCAGCTTCAGCATTTTCCATAATTTTACCTATTTCACCTATTCTTTCCTCTGCTTCTATCCTTGATGTCACTGCCTCTAATTTATTTTGGCTCTGATTTCTGGCATTTCTCAATTCATCTTGACTATTTCTTAGGTCTTTGATCTCTGTAGCAATAGATTCTCTGCTGTCTTCTATGCTTTTTCAAGCCCAGCAATTCGTCTTATGACCAGTATTTGAAATTCTTATTCAGATATATTGTTTATATCTGTTTTGAGCAATTCTCGGTCTATCATTTCTTCCTGGATTTTCTTTTGAGGAGAATCTTCCTTTTTGTCATTTTGGATATACTTCTTTTTTAATTTTTTTTATTTATTTTTGAGAGACAGAGAGAGAGAGCACGAGCAGGGGAGGGTCAGAGGAAGAAGCAGATACAGAATCTGAAGCAGGCTCCAGGCTCTGAGCTACCTGTCAGCACAGAGCCCAATGTGGGGCTCGAACCCACCAATCGTGAGATCATGACCTGACCCAAAGCTAGATGCTTAGCTGAGTAAGCCACCCAGGCGCCCCATTTTGGATACACATCTGTATTTACATGTTTTAATAGCTTATTATGTGTCCTGCACTGTGAGAACTACTATATTAAAAAGGGTCATACATTTTCTGGGGTTTGGCTCTTCAAGAAATGTTTTTGGAATGTGTTATGTGCACTCTGTTGTTGCATATTTGGCTGCTCTATCTCATTGGTCAGCTTTCTGCAAAACTCCTCCTTGCCCATAGTGGTGGATTGTTTGGACCTTCCACCAGGTGTGCTTTGATTTGTTCATTAAAGTAACTGGAATAAAGGCAAGGGATGGGGTGGGAGGGACCCAACCTGATTATATACAAAGAGAAAAGTAAAAGGGGCAGAGAATCAAAGAAACTATAAGGCTTAATCCAGAGAGAGAAAGAAAAATAAAGGAGATATAGAAAGGTGCAAAAAGAATATAGTAAAACTTCCTGATTTAAAAAAAAACAGAAAGAAAAAGACTATATATATATATATATATATATATATATATA
>NC_043707.1:78353925-78355319 GCF_006229205.1 Suricata suricatta
TATATATATATATATATATATATATATATATAAAGAATTGACCAAAAATCAAATCAGAAATTATGAGCCTGATTCCAAAGGAAAAATTCCAAAGGTAGAAAAAAAAGAAAAGAAGAAAAGAAAAGAAGAAGACAGACTAACATATAAGACTGCAGGCCGTTGTCTGTTGGTTGGTGCGTGGGACAGTGGCTGTGCTGGTCTGGAGGAAAGGCCATCTGGTTCACTCAGTCCCACTCCAGTAAGCAGTGGCCAGTCATGGAGGGGCAGGGTTTGGTGTAAGCAGTACCCCCTCCACTGGGGGCCACTGTGTTGGTCCCTGAAGCCCCACCATGTTAGAGATGGAAAGAAAAAGGGTGACACCCCACTTTCTCCTCCCTAGACAGGTGTCACAAACCATGCTGTTCAGGCTCCCCTCACAGAGTAGTGCAGGCAGCCAACCGTCCTGCTCCACAGTCTCCTGAGCATCCTAGGTACCGGAATTCAACCCGATGTCTTAAAGGATCCCTGCACCACATGGATTCTTTTCTGGTACAGTGCCACTCTACCCTGCTGGCTGGCATCTGCAGGGTCTTTTGTCCTTGTGGAGGCAATAAACCTTCCCACAGTACTCAAGGGAAGGAACTGTTCTCACCCAGTGTGACCCTGAGATCAATACCGCACCCCAGAGCCAGTCTCCTCCCCCAGAGGTGCACACATGGTCAGCCACCTCCAGTCCAGAGAGTCACACACTTTAGAAAACTCCAATCCTCAGCTCTTAAAGCTGTTTGCTAAATGGAAACTAGCACTCTCCATATTTCTCACTCCCCAGTCCATGATCCAGAGATATTTCTCTCTTGCACTAACTCAATACCACAATTTCACAGCCTTTCTTTCTCTTCCTTTTGTCTCTCCACAGAAGGGGATCCCTCCCTCCCATGCCTATGCTGTTTTCATCTCTCTCAATTCATATACACACACCACTGTTTTGCCAAGCTGACTCCCTCCACGTGTGGAGATCCTATCAGATCACTTCACAGATTGATTTCCTGAGTATTCCAAGTGATCTGACCTTAATACAGCTCTGTCTGAGGGTCCAAGGAAATCCTGCTCCCCCTACTTCTCCACCATCTTAACTCCTCCACCCAGTCTCAAGTTTCTCACTGGCCACCTCTTCAGACAATTCATCAATAGTGACACAAACAATGTAATCAGTCAAAGTGAAAACTAGACCTCAATGATCAAATGGGTAGATTTCAGATATACGATGTGTTTTCACTTTTATTTTTTTATGAAATGAAGAAGTTCTTTTGACAAGAAAATTAACTCACCATTAGTTTTCCTACTGAAGGTTCCAATAGTCATCAGTAACATTTGTGTCTTTAAATGACCTGCACTAACCAATTTTACTGTGAATG
>NC_043707.1:78355419-78365303 GCF_006229205.1 Suricata suricatta
CATTCACAGTAAAATTGGTTAGTGCAGGTCATTTAAAGACACAAATGTTACTGATGACTATTGGAACCTTCAGTAGGAAAACTAATGGTGAGTTAATTTTCTTGTCAAAAGAACTTCTTCATTTCATAAAAAAATAAAAGTGAAAACACATCGTATATCTGAAATCTACCCATTTGATCATTGAGGTCTAGTTTTCACTCAAGGCAAGTGTCTAGACTAAAACTGAATTTATAGCATAATTTGGCAGGCAGTTTTTTCTGTCTCATTTATAACACCCCAGAGCACCTGGCAGAGAGAGAATTCTGACCCAGAGCTAAAAGGGAAGTTAAAAATGAAACATCTGATCTCCCTTAGCCTGGCTGGGCAGCAGAAAACAGCCACACTCTGCTTTGTTGCACTTGCCTTGTCCTACAAGCATATCCTGGGATTTTCAACAGAGCCCTAGCTCTCTGGAACCTGAATTCAAAACTCCAAATCCTTGTGGAGAACCCCAGCTTCAAACAAAATTCTAACACTATTTTGCAGAAGAGAAGCTGTTTCCAATCTAGTGCAGCTCACAAACAACATTCCTTTTATGTGGTACTGATGAAGTGCCAAATTCTGTACTTCTGAGGACTGTTTTTGCAATATACAAAAACAGATTTTGTGGCACAAGAAAGGCTCCTTTTGTTTTTGCCATCATTTAGGATATTTTGCCTTAACTAAATTTCCTGAAAGTCTTCATTTCTCTAACAGTTCTCTGGTCACTCTACTATATCTACCTCCAACATGATAGAGAGAGAAAACAATAGACTAAGAGTAATACAGTACTCTTGTATTCTGATACCTCTTTGACAGGGTAGCTATGCAACCTTTGAAGTCACTTAACTTCTCTGTGCCTCTTTATCTTTAGTGAAAAATGAGAGGTCAGACTATATCCATGGCTTTCAAGCTATTATCCTTAGACTAGAGACCAGGGCTCTGGACACAATAAAAGATTATCTGCCAAAAATAAGAAGAAAAAGAGGACAGAAAGCAGAAAGAAAAAAAGAAGCATGATGAGGACAAATTGAAAGGACCTTATTCTACCTAAGGGAACCATCTGCTCCTTTTATTGTTTTTGCTGATTGAGGCTCTTTGTGAAATTCTATGTAAGATTCTTTTTGAACACTGTGTGTCAACTACACTTCAATTTAAAAAATATATTTGTTTGAGACCATAAAAAGGTAGTTCTGCTGAAGGAAGTAGATATGATCTCTGAGTTTCTTTCCATCTCTAAAATTCTGCTAATAAATATGATAAGTACCTTTAGCTAGCATTTTTTCAGTATCTCCTATATGACAGGCACTGGGCCTGGTTTTCATCCATTCTTATACTTAATCTTCTTGGCCATGTACATAATATATATAATATGTATAATCATATGCATTATATATAATTCCATCTCCTTTCCAGTGGCTTATAGCTTGTTGGGTAAGAAGCCAGAATTTAGCCATGATCTGTCAGGTCTGAAGCCCACGACTTTTCTATTCTCCCTATGGGACTCCATAATTGAAATTAAATTAAAATTATCCTTAAGAAAATTACTTAGAATATTAGCAAGGGATAACAAGCAGAATAATGATTCCCCAAACATTTCCACATCTGAATCCACAGAACTAGTGAATGGGATCTCAACAGATGTGGTTGAGGAACTTGATATGGGAAGATTATTCTAGATGATCAAGGGGAGTCCAATAATCACAAAGGCTCTTATAAGGAAAGAAGGCGAAGAATCAGAGAAGGAAATATTATTAAAGCAGAGAATCAGAATAAGACACCACGGGAAAGACTCCACCAGTCATTCCTGGCTTTGAAGATGGAGAAGTCGTGCCATGAGCCAAGAATGTGTGCAGCTTTTAGAAGCTGAACAAGATAAGAAAATAGATATTCCCCTAGAGCCTCCAGAAAGAATGCAACCCTACCAACACCTTGATATTAGCTCCACAAGATAACTTTGGACTTCTAACCTCAAGAACTATAAGATAATCAGTTTGTATTGTTTAAGCCACTAAGTTCACTGTAATTTGTTACAACAGTAATAGGAAACTAACACTCAAGGTACTATTGTGTGGTTGTCCATAATTTTCTTTAAAGGACTTCTGCATGGACAAGGTGATATCACACCGTTAGTTGAGTTACAAGCCAGGGACAGTTAGATGCTCCCATTAGGAATTTGTGCTCCAGAGGAGACCAGCTAGCTTTATACCCTTAAGGTCATATTCCAGAGGTGGCTATTACAAGTGCTCCCGTTACCAGCTTCACAGATCATCAATAGATGTTTCGTGAATTAATATACATCATGTCAAATATAGAATGTTGAAATCAGTGACTTGTCAGTTAGCAAAAAGTAAATGACATAAATGCATCCTTACTTAAGAAATTTAAAGGATTCAAGGTATATGAATTGGCTAAAATATTTTGGAATTATTCACCACCCTCAGATGAGCAGAGTTTAAGAATCTAGTGAGATCTTTAGCTTCAACCTTCAGAATGGTGCCTGTGGCTTGACCTCTCAATGGTCCTGTGTCCAGTTATCAGAGGATTTTTGATTGTCTAATATCATCCATAAGAAAAGAGGAATCTTGTTTCTAAAATGCCACTGTGTCTTCCTCAAGGGAGCCATTCTTCCAAGGTAATGACAGAGCACCAGAATAATCAGAAACCTGAGACTTCTTCAGCATAGTATCTATGAAGTATTTTGTGCCTATTAGCTAACAAATGTTTATTTATTAAATGTCTATTTGTATGGTCCAGTTTTGTCTAAGACATTTCGTTGCAATATTAGCAAGGCTGGGTAGAGTTAGTTCATCCTTATCCAACTGAAAATTTTAAACGGCTATCACTCATTACCAAAGAAACCTGTAATTAAATGAGTCTAGGTCAGTTTACAATAATGGTCAGTTTATAGGAGCTACATGTATTTGGAGAACATAAAACTCAGCCCTCCTGTTCATTTGCAACAGTAGAGATGTGTTCTTTTACTAATGAGATCCGCAGTGGTAACTCTAATAGGCTGTACTTATTTCCAACAGAAACACCACTGTGCTTTCTTTCACTAAATTATATTTAGATGTTTCAGCGGAAGAAAAATAACACAGATCTCCATGATACACTATACTCTGAAAGCATTCTCCAAGCTATCCCCATGAACGTTTGAGATATAACCTTTTGTTATAGGGGGCATCAGCCAGGCCATCAGCCTTTGTCCAATGTTCTCAATGAAAAATTTGTGTTCAGTCTATAAGCATGAAATCAAAAAATCAAAAACTTTGTCGAAAAGCCTGTAGGAGGGCTAAAGAAAAAGGAGCAGCTAAGAGGTAAGATATTAGGAAATATGGCACATGTGAGGATCTGCCAAATTTCAAAAGAATCTCGTGGTCAACCTGTTTCATGTATTCCTGGGAAAAAATATCATAAAGCAAACCTAAACAAGGTAAAAAACATGAGATGGAGCCTTCACTTGTGTGAAACATATGGATATCTTTAAGGAAGAATGAAGGTAGAGTTTGTAAGAGAGGACATGATAAATCCAATTTTTCACACACAAATGAAAACCACACTAACAAATGTTTCACTGCAACATGCTGCTTCAATTCTCTCTTCTTTGCAATATTTTGAGGGGAAGTTTCCAGGCAAAGTGCCTCATGATGGCCACCAATAGGCCATATGGAAATGATCAAAATGTTTGTGTTTGCTTCCATACACATGAACCAGTCTAAGTGATTTGATTAACTTGATCAGACCTCTCAGTCAAAAAGAGAAACTGTGGAGTCAGTTGCATGTTTGTTTTGCTTCATAGAAGATCAGGCTAGAAAGAATCCTAAAATCCATCTATTCCAGTCCTTTCCTTTCACTAAGCAATTAACTTGCCCAAGGCTGCATAGCTAGTTAGTGCTGAAATGTAGTAACTGTTTTATACTATCACTGTTCTATCATATCTATTTGATGTATTTGTGTTATTTGGATATTTTTCTCCTATTAATTTATATAAAGCTGATAGCAGTTTAAATAAGACTTTGTTCTTACTTTGTTGACACTTGAAATAAACAATAAATGGTGTTTTCATTGTTGAGATATTCTTCTGCTTCTATTCAGATACTACATGCAACACGTTCTTTCCTACTTGCCCGCCTTTGCCTATGATTTTTCCATCCACCTGAAATGCCATAGGCCCGGTTCTCTGCCTGACCAACTTCTTCCTCACAAAGACCCAGGTCACTGGCCAGTCCCTCTGAGAAGCCTTCCTGGAGTCCCTCAGGAACAGTCATCCACCATGTTCCATCTGCACCCATTGTAGTCCCCACTTCGTCTCATAGTACTCTCTTGCAGGCTTTAACATCTTCATGCATCTACATCTCCCACTAAATCACAAAGTCCCTAAAATCTGGGATTACTACCAATCTTTTTTTTCTGCCCACCCTCTACTTTCTTCCCTAGCACATCATTGATTATATAACAAGAACCAAAAAGTCGATTAAATCTTGGAGATAAAGAGCCACATTTTAATGTCATTATAACAATAATAACTAAAAATTCAATAAATAAATAAGAAGAAATAAAATTCATTTATTGTTCAATATGTGAGAAAAGGAAATAAGATTGTAGATCTTCCCTCGTAAAAACTCCTAGACTATTACAGGCATGTAAACAGCTACACTCTAGACCACTAGGATGGCCATCACTTTTAAAATCAGAAAATAATAAGTTTGGGTGAGGATGTGGAAAATTTAGAACTTTCATAATGCAAAATGGTGCAGCCACTGCAGAAATCAGTTTGTAGATCTCAAAAAATTTAAACTTAGAATAATATAATCCAGAAATTCCACTCTCTTTTTTTTTTTTTGAGAGAGAGAGAGACAGAGAGAGACAGCACGAGCAGGGGAGGGTCAGAGAGAGAGGGAGACACAGAATCTGAAGCAGGCTCCAGCCTCTGACCTAGCTGTCAGCACAGAGCCAGACACGGGACTCAAACCCACGAACCATGAGATCATGACCTGAGCCAAAGCCAGACACTTAACTGACTGAGCCGCCCAGGCGCCCTCAGAAATTCCACTCTTAGGTGTATATTCAAAAGAATTGGAAACAAGTATTCAGGCAAAAACTTGTACACAAATGTTCACAGTAGCACTATTTATATCACTAAAGATGGAAACAACCAAATGTCAATCAACTAGTAAATGGACAAATGAAATGTAGTATATTCATACAAAGGCATATTATCCAGCCATAAAAAGAAATTAAGTACTGATTATACTACAACATGGATGAACCTTGAAAGCACTAAAATAAGTGAGAGAGGGCAGACAGCTTTCTATAATAAAGAATATTAATATTTGTTAAGCACTTATTATGTGCCAGGTATTAAACTAACTGCTTTATATATATTATGTCACTGAATATTCCAAACATCTCAGTGAAGTAAGCAACATTATTAAATCCAGTTTATTGATCAAGAAATTTAGGCTAAGAAACATTAGGTAACTTGTCCAAAAGCCCAGCTAGAAAAGAGAGAAGCTAGAATTTAAATAAGATCTGTCCACTCTTGAGCCCTAGCTCTTATCAAGGTGTTTTATCATAGACTTTCTTTAATGAAACTCATCTACTAAGTATTATCTCTGCTTCACTTAATGGAAAGATAAATCTTTTAAGATTAAATAGCATAGGAATAAGCTAAATATAGGTTAGTCCTCTTCTTTCCATATGGGAAATCTTTTCTTAAAAAGTTAAGCTCCAATCCAACAGGGATAAAAACAAAATTATGATGGAAAAGATCATCTTACATTAATTCTCATTAAGCCATCTGGAAGATATACTATTACTAAACTACTTAATCACTGCAATGATTTTCTTTTAAATGGCTGTGGTTTTATCACCATAGTTATTTGAAATTTCCCTGTATGTGTTGGGGTGAGGAAGGAGGATCCAATCAGCATAATTGTCTTACTGGATGGCATACATCTACTTGCTTCTAAAAGGGGCTTCAAAATGTTATGTTATCCACCTACTTATATCTTAGTGATTTGAGGGCAACCAGATGGTTAGGATGGGATGGGGTGAGGAAAGCATTTGCACTGAATGGTGACCCAGTATGGAGAGTCAAAACTTGGATAGGAAAGGTTTAAATTATAAGCACAATAGAAAATTCTATATACTTCTATGAAGGGAATGTACTCACTGCATTGCTGCAGATAAAATCTTCAATATATTCCATATTGATGCTCCTTAAGGATTACTTTAGAAAAAAATTTTAAATTATTTTGAGTATAGTTGATACACAATGTTACATTAGTTTAAAGTGTACAATACAGCAATTCAACATCTCTAAACATTAAGCTGTGCTCACTGCAAGTGTACCTAGCATCTGTCACCAAACAACACTATTACAATACAATTGACTATATTTCCTACACTATACCTTTCATCCTCATAACTTATTCATTCCATAACTAGAAACTTGTAACTCCCACTCCCCTTCATCCATTTTATTCCTCCCTCCATGCCCTTTCTCTCTTGCAACTATCAGTTTGTTCTCTGTGTTTATAGGCCTGTTTCTGATTTTTGTTTGTTTATTCATTTGTGGATTTTTTTAGTTTACTTATTTATTTTGAGAGAGACAAGACAGCATGAATGGGGGAAGGGCAGAGAGAGGGAGACAGAAAATTCCAAGCAGGCTCCACGCTGTCAGAAGAAAGACCAACATGGGGCTTGAACTCACCAAACCATGAGACAATGACCTGAGCCAAAACCAAGAGTCAGACGCTTAACTGACTGAGCCACCCAGGCTCCCTCCATGTGTTTTGTTTTTTAGATTCCAAATGGTCTTGAAACTTTTTTAAGCCATGACTACCTTCCCATAGTTGTCCCAGAAAATGTTTTATAATTGCTTTTCTTATCCTCAGATGGTGACTTCTCCAAGAAATATAAAACAATCTTTCATTCATTCATTCATTTCATTAGTACATATTGAAAATCTGCAATATGCCAGGCAGCATATTAGGTAATAGGAATATAGTGGAGAATAAGATGAATATACACACTACCCACATTTCCAGAGAATTTGCCAATCTGAACAAGAACACTGAGGCAAAAAATGTCTTCAACAAATGACCAGTCAAGCAGTCTGTTGTCCAAAGGGTCTCTTCCACAGGGCTTTTTATAATGAACTCATAAGACTGCTATTGTCATAACAAACTATCCACCCCAAAGTCAACTAAAACAAAAGAAACTAGCCTTTCTATAATTGACCCTGAACTCCAAAGTCAGCCAAAGTGGTTGTCAGATGATCTGACAAGCTACATAGATGAATCACTTAGTCTGACTCAACCTACTGAGTCATTTTACTGTAACAAATTATTCTAT
Source organism: Suricata suricatta (assembly GCF_006229205.1). Classification (NCBI taxonomy): domain Eukaryota; kingdom Metazoa; phylum Chordata; class Mammalia; order Carnivora; family Herpestidae; genus Suricata; species Suricata suricatta. The sequence continues at coordinate 78,362,800 of NC_043707.1, forward strand.
AATGTCATATTTCTTAGTTTACTCCAGATCTATAATAATACCACTACCCTTCCAATTTAAATCACTTAAGGACATAGCACTGAGTCAAATTCTTCTCAAAAAATTAGTCACCTAGACCAATTATTTCTATTTTTTCCAGGCTTTAGATTAGTCCAAGATATCTCTTCTCTAACTCCCTATTTTCTTCTCCTTTCTCTTCCCTAAATATAAAGACATAAACACTCCTCCAAGGATATTATCTAGTTTCTTCTTTTTCTTTATTTTCAATTTCCTCCATGGCTGTAATTTCCACAATCACTCTTCAGAGCCGATCTTTGGTTTGGTATCACTTATCTTATCTTTTGCGCCTGAGAACAGCTGTGATTGCTGCAGAAGTGGGTTGAGTCAGAAGGAACCTGATCCTGAACACTATCTGCAGCCTGCAGGGAGATGGGGACATGGCACTGGAAGAGTTTGAGTCAGGGACATGTTTAATGGGCAGATATAAGGGCCAAGCAAACCACAAGCAGGAATTAGTATGAAATCATGTTAAACTGGCAAGGCGCATGATTCAATGAGCAGGCAGGATGGCTAAGATTGATCAGCACTGGAGACAGAAACTGGGATTAGGGCTAAACTCCAGTGGGTACAATTTTTCTTTTCCTTTTCCCTTCCATTTCTTTCCTGGCCTATTCTGTTCTAAAGCCGTAAGTGAGGGCATAACAATATAGGTATTTACACTGAAAATAGGAAGTAGTCATAATGACTCTGAGCAAGATGTTAAAGCCCAGCCAGAGTGAGGAGGGCATCTACCCGAAGAGACAGAGTATTGTGGAATATCATTATCTGAACAAATTAAAGAGGGAACCATGTGGACGGGAGATGGGATGAGGAAAGCATGGGATAAAGGCTGACCCAGTGTGGAAGGCTAAGTATGAGCAATATGCAGAGAGCATCCATGTGTAGAAGTGGAGCCTGACATGTAATGTCAGAGTCTGAGTGGGCCAAGAGAGAATCCATGAAGGAAAAATAATGACAGCTGAAGTGAGAGATTAGTTATTGTCATGGATATCCATCAACTAGGTAAAAATATTAAGATTAAAGAGAGCCAGGTATCTCACTGTCAGAGAAAGGGGGTACAAATATGAAAGAGAAAACTAGAATGAACCATGTAGTATTGGGTTAGAATTGGAGTCAATTCATGATTTTCATTATATAGCTGAATGTCAAAATATAGACATAAACATAATATACATATGTGTATACACATGTACATCTCTGTGCATGTATGTGTATGAGGATGTAGTTGTGGGGGAGTGTATATATGAATACATATATATTACCTAGCTCTGTCCACTGAGAGGGCCTAGGAGCAACAATACTGCAATGGTAATGAGTGTACCTAATGCCCTGATTTTGGCTTTTAAATACTATCCTTCACTAAAAGGAACATTCGATGTCTTTCCCTTGTTTGTGTCTTTGCTAATTTCTCTCTTCAATGCTTTCTAGTTTTCAGTGTACAAGACTTTCACCTTCTTGTATTAAACTTATTCCTAACTGTTTTGTTCTTTTTTTAATGTTTATTTATTTTTGAGAGAGAGAGAGAGAGATTTTAATGTTTATTTATTTTTGAGAGAGAGAGAGAGAGAGAGAGAGAGAGAGAGAGAGAAAGCGAGCATGGGCGGGGCAGAAATAGAGGGAGACACATAATCCAAAGCAGGATCCAGGCTCTGCACTGTCAGCACAGAGCCCAATGCAGGGCTCAAACTCAGGAGCCGCATGACCTGAGCTAAAGTTGGACGCTTAACCAACTGAGCCACCCAGGTGCCCCTGTTCTTTTTGATACTACTAAATAGGATTAGTTTACTATTTACATTTCCAGATGGTACACTGTTAGTGTATAAAAATGCAACCAGTTTTTATAGGTTGAGTTTGTATCCTGCAACTTTATGAATTTCTTTATTTCTAGTTTCAACAAGTGGTGTGTGTGTGTGTGTGTGTGTTTCAACAAGTGGTGTGTGTGTGTGTGTATGAATGCTTTAAGGTTATTTTATATTAAATATCACATCATCTGTGAATAGAATCATTTTATTTCTTCCTTTCCAACTCAGATGCTTTTTTTTCTTGCCTAATTGCTCTGGCTAAGACTTCTACTACTATGCAGAATAGAAGTAATAAGAGTGCTATCAGAGTGGTTACAGACCTATCGAATGAAACTTGGCAGGCCAGGAAGGAATGGCAGGAAATTTTCAATGTGATGAACAGTAAAAACATGCAGCCAAGAATCATTTATCCAGCAAGTCTGTCATTCAAAATAGAAGGAGAAATAAAAGTGTTCCCAAATAAACAAAAATTGAGAGAATTCATGACCACCAAACCAGCCCTACAGGAAATCCTAAGAGGGACTCTATAAGGGAAATGTTGCAAAGAATACAAAGTGCCAGACACACCACTATAAACATGAATTCTAAGGAGAACACAATGACTCTAAACCCACATTTCTCAATAATAACACTGAATGTAAA
>NC_043707.1:78365403-78366477 GCF_006229205.1 Suricata suricatta
AGTGAAAACTAGACCTCAATGATCAAATGGGTAGATTTCAGATATACGATGTGTTTTCACTTTTATTTTTTTATGAAATGAAGAAGTTCTTTTGACAAGAAAATTAACTCACCATTAGTTTTCCTACTGAAGGTTCCAATAGTCATCAGTAACATTTGTGTCTTTAAATGACCTGCACTAACCAATTTTACTGTGAATGAGTCTTTACCATGGACTGAATTCATTGTCCAGACAATAGACACACTTCTGTTTGTATACCTAAAGTATAACTTCAAGATAACACATTGAGTGTAACCATGAAAAAATATAACTCTACACTAATTTTGGACAAGGGCTACAGTTTCATTGGACTGTTGAATTTTTTAATGTTTATTTATTTTTTTATTGAGAGGGGCAAAGAGAAAGAGAGAGAGAAAACACATGAGCAGGGGAGGGGCAAAAGGAGAGAGAGAATCTCAAGCAGGCTCCACACACAAAGCCTGACACGGGGCTCAATTCCACAAACTGTGAGATCATGACCTGAGCAGAAATCAGGACTCAGATGCCACTGAGCCACCAAAGCGCCCCTGGACTGTTGAATTTTTAAGTCTGAAAGACTTTGTGTGTGGAGCCTGCTTGAGATTCTCTCTCTCCTTTTGCCCCTCCCCTGCTCATGTGTTTTCTCTCTCTCTTTCTCTTTGCCCCTCTCAATAAAAAAATAAATAAACATTAAAAAATTCAACAGTCCAATGAAACTGTAGCCCTTGTCCAAAATTAGTGTAGAGTTATATTTTTTCATGGTTACACTCAATGTGTTATCTTGAAGTTATACTTTAGGTATACAAACAGAAGTGTGTCTATTGTCTGGACAATGAATTCAGTCCATGGTAAAGACTCATTCACAGTAAAATTGGTTAGTGCAGGTCATTTAAAGACACAAATGTTACTGATGACTATTGGAACCTTCAGTAGGAAAACTAATGGTGAGTTAATTTTCTTGTCAAAAGAACTTCTTCATTTCATAAAAAAATAAAAGTGAAAACACATCGTATATCTGAAATCTACCCATTTGATCATTGAGGTCTAGTTTTCACT
>NC_043707.1:78366577-78372919 GCF_006229205.1 Suricata suricatta
AAATAAATAAATAAATAAAATAAATAAAATAAAAAAAGAAGTAATAAGAGTGCGCAATCTTGCCTTGTCCCTTATCATAGAAGAAAAGTTTTCATTTTTTCATTGTTGAGTATGATAATAGCTGTAGGCTTTTATATACAAACTTATTACATTGAGGTAATTTTCTTATATTCCTAATTGTTGAGAATTTTATCAGAAAATGGTATTGAATTTTGTCAAATGCTTTTTATGCATCTATGAGATGATCATGTGATCTTCACCTTTTATTCTGTAAATGTGGTCTATCACATTAATTGATTCATATATGAAACTGCTGGGGGTAGAGACTCTGGCAAGAAGGTGCCCTGAATCTCCCTACTGGCTTCAATGAGTCTGATTTTATGTTTGCCAGGAGTGTAAGAGTCTTTCAGTTAGTTTATGGATTTCTCACAAAAGGAAGTTGTCCATGAATTTTGGCTCCATTATTATGTTCAGAAGGAAAAGGAGTGTCCATAGCTTCCTGGTCCACTGCCTCACTGATATCCCTGAATTCATTTAAAAATTTTTTAATGTTTATTCATTTTTTAAGAGAGACATAGTACAAGTGGGAGAGGGACAGAGAAAGAGGGAGACAGAGCACCCAAAATAGGCTCCAGGCTCTGAGGTGTAAGCACAGAGCCCAACATGAGGCTTGAACCCACGAACCTTGAGATCATGACCTGAGCCAAAGTTGGATGCTTAACTGACTGAGCCACACTGGCACCCCTGATTTCATTTTTAATGACGAAAAAGAGTAAGTTTTATATTCTTTGGTCATATAGTAATAGCATCTCAAAGTTAGAAGATATTACCATCCCACTCAACAATGAATATTGGGCTTGAGTTTTAGTGGCAGCTCAGAAACTACTTAGAATTACCAGAATTGAGAGGTGCCTAGGTGGCTCAGTCCATTAAGCCTCTGACTTCAATTCAGATCATGATCTCACAGTTTGTAAGTTCAAGCCCCACGGCAGGCTCTATACTGACAGCTCAGAGCTTGGACCCTCCTTCGAATTCTGTGTCCCCCTCTCTCTCTGCCCCTCAACTGCTCATGTTCTCTCTCTCTCTCTCAAAAACAAATAAACATTTTTAAAAATTATAAAAAAAGAGTTACCAGAATTGTGTAATAATGGAAGGACAAGAATGAGGCAGGGTTAAAGTCAGGATAAGGGTTAGAATTAGATATACACTAAAGAGATAGTCAGAGGCTCATTGATATTTTTGGAAATGAAATGCTTGAGCATGTTTTTAAATTGAAAAGAAAGTGGCATTGGGGAGAGATGGGTTGAAAATAGGTATAAAGTATAGCTCAAAATCCTAGAGGAGATGGTCAGCGGTAACTGAGGAAGGAGTAGAACAATTTATTTCCTAGGCAATAACAATAATAACAAAACAACAACAGTAAAACTAGTCCTGCTAACTTGTACACTTACCTTGGGCCAAGCACCATGCATTCTATGTACATTGCCTCATTACTCTTTATATCAAGCCTATGTGGTAAGTCGTGTTATCACACTCATTATATAGAGAAGGAGACTTAAACTCAGAGTAAGTAATCTGCCTAAAGTCACACACCTATTAGACGAAAGAGCTGAAATGCTGTCTGACTCCATAGCCATTCTCCTGTCCCTCTATGCTTCCTCTAAGGATGGAAGGAAAGGTGAAGAAAATATATTTAATTTCTGAAGTGAACAGAAGGAATATTGGGGAAATGCTTACCTGATGGTCTTCATGGTTTGAATAAAGTTGGAAGCACCATATGCTCAGGTAGGGGACAAAAACGAGTCTAGGGATTGAGAAAAGGAGTAATAGTTTACAATTAATCCACACAAGACAGGAAAAGGGGCCCCACCACAGATTAAGAAAAGATTGCTAAGCATAATCAGAGACCCAGCTGAGTATGGAACGTTTGCCCTGGTAACAGCACCAACAGCATGGTTATGCAGCTTTTCTGAGCACTTCTCAGAAACCCAGAGGCAGGAACCAAGAAGAAAGATCACTGATCCATAACAGGGGGCCTGGAAAAGGGGTGAATGGACAGTAAATATCTTAAGGGAATTAAGGATGCTGGTGAGAATCGTTGGAAAAATTGATTAATGGGTCCAGGCCAAATTGGAAGGGAAACAAAGCAAATGAACATCTATTGAGTCAAGCAGCAAGAATGACAGGCACTTTCTTTTCAGTGTGTAGGAACTTTTGAAATGTATGTTAACCATTTTATTTTAATCTTTAATTTTCTAAAGAAATTTTATCTTTTACTAGAAAGCTACCTTGCATTTTATCCTTTAGTTGAAAAACACATATCTCAGTTACTAAGTACACTAGGTAAAATATCGAGAGACATGGAACTAGCTAGACTATACTCGTGAACTATGTAATCTACTAATTTAGCCACCTGTGCTTCAGTTTACTTATTTTAAAAAAATGGAAAGAAAAGAAAATTGGGTTTAATAATCTAAAATTCTATGCTTCATTTCTTCCTTTCATTCCATGGTGAAAATAAATTACAAAACTTTCCAAGCTAGTTCTCTAGCTTTGTTATTATTGGAAACTCACCTCTTGCATATATGTTAAAATAAAACATTTTTTAAAGAACATTTTTAAACCAAAGGGCTGCACATCTTTCAATACCAACTTTATAGTTTCAACAACCGTACAGTGAAATGATCTGCAAAACAAAATAGAAACCATTAGTTGCTCAACACCTCCATCTTCAGAGTCTCCCTAGTCTTAGAACAGAATGATGACTCACACAGCAACATGAAAGATAATCACTAGTCTTAAAGTTGACTGAGCCAGATTTCAATGTTAATTCCATGCCCAGTGAGTCTGTATTTACCTTTCAATTATTTAATTTTAATTATTTTTGCTTTCTTTCAATGTCCTCATTAGTCCTTTATATCATATCATTCTTATCCAGAACTATAGGCATTTACTAATCAATATTTACTGCATGTTTTTAAATTCAGAATTATTTTAAGTTTGGAGTTAGTTGGTTCCTTAAAACTAGTATATGTTGTGTGTTGAGCTTCCTGGTCTATGCTGACTCAGAGAGGGATAAACACATTCCTGGAAATAGATCTAAGGGTTCTTCAGCATCCCTCATGGATATGTAGACAGTATCTGGTGCCCTTGAAGCATGAACTCTGGATTGAGGCAGACCAGTCTAGATTTTAGTTCAGCTGCTTACTAGTGCTGGTAAGATCTTGGACAACTTTTCTTACACATCAGCACTTCATTAAAATAAGGGAGGATTTTTATCTCCTTAACAATGCAGTCATAAGGATTGAAAATAGGTAGTGACTATTTTAAATGTCTATCAAATACCAGAAAATAAATATTTGTTCCCACTTTAATCCTTCATGAAGGAGGTAACAGAACAGCATCTCTATACACAAGGATCTCTTAAATGGTATGCTGGGAATATGGCCAGGCAAAGCATCCACGTAAGCAGTACTGCCTCTAGTGGGTGTCAGTGGAAGTACTTCCCAATAAACAATGGATTACAATGTTGGGAAGCAAAATAGAAATTACAATTAGGAGGGAAAGGCATATTTATGAGGAAAAGATTATAAATTGATTCATTTAGTCAGTAAGAGTTCATGTAGCTTCCTTCTATGTACCAGAGACTGTACTTAGCATTGAGGATCTAAGCCATAGCTCTGCCAAAGATTCAAGAAAATCACTGTAGTAGTCCAATTGATAAAAGTATGCTTCTAATAACTACATCAGGATTCCCAATCTGAGAACTCAAGTTATCTGGACTTTAGGATTCAGATATGTTAAGGATTCAGTTGCATATGAACAGTTAGGAGGCTCCCGTAGGAAGTCCATTACACTGGAGAAAAACGCATCCTGAGTTGTCACCAAACCTGGCCCAGGGATTTTTTTTTTCAGTTTTATTGAGTTATACATACTACATATGTTATGGCATATGTTCCAACAATTTCTTAGGTTGTTCATGGTATTTTGTAAAAGTTTGCTAACTTTTTTTAAAGCGTTCTATTCAGAGAGTCTTCGTGCTGAGATAGTTGGTCTTTTTGGAAGGTGTGGTTTTTCATTATTAGCTAATTTCTATCAGCAAGGAATCTAAATAGTTAGCAATGAACTAGCAGTGTTTCATTGCAAAACATATTGCTTGATTCGGGTGCCTGGGTGGCTGAGTTGATTAAGTGTCCAACTTTGGCTCAGGTCATGACCTCACAGTTTATGAATCTGAGCCCCCCATCAGGCTTTGTGCTGACAGCTCAGAGCCTGAAGCCTACTTCAGATTCTGTCTCTTCTCTCTCTCTCTCTGCCCCTCCCCCACTCGTGCGCTCACTCGCGGGCTCTCTTTCTCTGTCTCGGAAAGATAAATAAACATTTAAAAATTTATTTATATATTGCTTAAGTCTGGAAAGAAACTTTTTCCAAAGAAAACTAATGTAAAATCTAGGACATTCTGCTACATTTCAATTAAAATCTACCTCCATACTAAAGAACAGCCTCACTTGTAGGCATCTAGTACTAAAACTAGAAAATCTGCTGTAAGCTTTTAAAGAGAGGTCTTTTTTTAATGTTTTCTATTTATTTTTGAGAAACAGAGAGAGATAGCATGAGCAGGGGAGGGTCAGAGAGAGAAGGAAATAACAGAATCTGAAGCAGGCTCCAGGCTCTGAGCTAGCTGTCAGCACAGAGCCGGACACGGGGCTCGAACCCTCAAACTGAGATCATGACCTGAGCCGAAGACAGACACTTAACCAACTGAGCCACCTAGGTGCCCCTGTAAGTTTTTAAAATGTCTTAAATTCACAGTAACTCAGTCTAATGTAATAAGAAACTCAAATGTTCAGTCCTGCTACCAAATTGTCATCAATAAAAATTATTACTGCAACATAAGAAAATTCTGTTGAGTCAGATAATGATTTTTACTAATTCAAAAACAATTTACCTTTCTACTCAATTTCAAAGGAAATCTAAGAGTCTGGAATAGAAACCTAGACTTAAAAGTATGACCCTTCAAATCTGATTATTTTCCATCATATTAGCACTTCCTTCAAAATAGCAAAATAATTATATTTGATTCTAATTTTTATTTTTTAATATGAAAAATATTTAGTAATGTTATAAAATCCTACTATCAACAATGGAGAAAGTTATGACCATAGAACGACCATAGAAATAACAATGTCAAAGAAAACTCTGGAAAGTCCATAAAAATATCTTGAAGTTCACTCTTCTTTTTAGAGGTTTTCTTTCCCCAAAAGAAACCGACTGATTGGGGTATGTGGGTGGCTCGGTTGGTTAAGTACCTAACTCGGTTTCAGCTCAGGTCATGATCTCATGTTTATGAGTTCAAACCTCATTCTCTTCCCCTCTCTCTCTCTCTCTCTCTCTCTGCCCTTCTCCTTCTTACACACACCTTCTCTCTCTCACAAAATAAATAAATAAACTTAAAAAAAGAGAAACTGACTGGTTTACATGATCACTCACATTGACATTATTTAGCCAACTTGCTATTGGGGTAGTTTTAAGTTCCATACTAGATTCTAGTGCCACTAAATATTCAGATTATTTTATCCTATTTCTCTTTGGAGTAAAATTGGTAAACAACTAATTCTCCAAAGATGTCTTCATCTTTTTGATTAATATTTTTCCATAGCATCATAAGTTTAAAAAATTTTTAGTCTCAATATAATTGAAATTTAAAATGACGGTCCAAGACTGAAACTAGGTTTTGTTAAACCCAGCTAATCCCAACGAGGCATTGAACAAAGACTTTAAGTATGTCACTCAAAGAGCTATTGCCATCATGACTAAATACATAAGAGTGAAATTTCTGGATCAGATGGCAACTTTATGTTTACTATTTCAAGGAAATGCTAATCTGTTTTACAAAGCAGCTGCACCACTTTGCATTTGCACCAGCAATACATCAGAGTTGAAGTTCTCCACATCCTTCTTACCAACATTTGTTGGCTGTCTTTTTATTACAGCCATCATAGTAAATATGAAGTGTATCACATTGTGGTTTTATTTTTTTTATATATTTAATACAATTTATTTTTTTAACATATGCAATTATTTTCCGTCATTTACAATACAGTAGTTTCAATGATACTCCAAACAGAAAAGCAAAATAAAAGTCAAAACCCCCACTTCTATTTCATGTAATTAGACTTATACAGAAATTAGAAGGTTAGGTACCAACTAGTTAATCACCTAATTTCACAGCTATCTGAAGTGGCAATTGTAATATAGCAGCTTATCTATGATACATTCAAGATACATGATATAATTTATTACTTGCCCATAAGCTAAAACACAGCCTGCTTAATACCTTTC
>NC_043707.1:78373019-78441512 GCF_006229205.1 Suricata suricatta
GAAAAAGAAGAAAAAAAAATTTTTTTTAATTAAAGGGCGTCAGAGACAACAAAGGACAGTGGACAGTCTAAAAGTGTATGACCAGTTGAGGGGAGAGGTAGGGATGAGATATATTCTCCTATATAAAGAAGAAAGGAGAAAAAAGGGGGGGGGAAGGAGAAAGGAAAATAAGGAGTAAAAATTTTAAAAAATTTAAGTAAAAAAAAGTAATAATAAAAAATACGTACAGAAAAAAGCAAAAAGAAAAAAATGAAGAAAAAAAGAAAAAAATTATTTAAAAAAGCAAAAACAACAACAACTAAAAAAAAAAAAACAAAAAAAAATGGCAGCTCACCCTCTTGAATAGGCGTGGTTTGATGTGGTAGGTCCTGGAGGCTGCTCTCAGAGGCTCTGCCTTGGTGTCTGCAGAGATTAGATAGGCAGGTGTCATGCCAAGCTCTGCTGAACTATGAACTGTAGGCCACTCTAATGAGTCTGATCTCCTTTTGCCGCGGTTGAGCAAAGTTGTATTTTCAAGGCCCGCCTGGGTTCAAAATTCCAGTCCATGCACTTTTTATGCTACCACAGATGAGATGTTTTTGTTTTGGTTGCTGGCTTCTTAGGGGGAGGAATCAATTTGTCTTGGCTCAGGCTGGGATTTCGGAGGCCCCTGCCTGGGGTGAGATGCGCAGCAGGCGGTGATGTGCCTGCGCACCGTCACAGACCCAACCCCCGGCAGGGATCGCATTAGTGTTGGGGGAGGAATGAGGGCGTAGCTGTTGCCGGAGGCGCACCAGGAGCTGTTGGAAATGAGCTGGGAGCTCCTGTAGCCTGGGCCTGGGCGCGCACCCAGGTCTCCACTGCCACCAACTCTCTGCAGGGATAGTGTAGAGGTGGGGGCTATTTTTTTCCCCCTGTTGGCACCCAGGATTCAGGGTTTGTGCGGCCAATGCTGGGGGCGAGATGTGCCATGGAAATGAGGTGCGTGCTCCCACTCCCAAAACCGAGGTCGAAGTGAGCACCCCTGACACCACCACTGTAGTGGTGGCCGACTCCTTCCCAAGATGGCACTGGGCTGGAAGCTGTTCCTTCCCTTGCACCAACTGGGTTCGGGATTTAGGCTACCCAGCAGTTATCTATGGAGTGAGCTTCTCCAAGCGCAGTTAAGCGTTCTTTACCTCTTCCCCAGAGACAGTACTATGAGCGTGTTCAGTCTCTCTGTCTCTTCCCTTTGTCTCTCGGGCTCCGCGCACTTGCCCCACGTTGGGCTGGGGCTGCCACCTCCCCTGCCCATCTCGCGCTGGCCTGTTTTCCAATCTCCCCAGTTCACACTCACTCACTCAGGTATCCTTCAGGTTCTCTTCCTTCTGGAGTCCGTATTTTCTCCTTCTGCTCTTGCAGATGAGAGTAATGTCCTTCTCAGTTTGATCAATGGGGCAGACGAAGTTTACAGAGCTCCCTTCCTCTCCGCCATCTTGGCTCCTCCCCCCACATTGTGGTTTTAATTTGTATTTTCCTAATGGCACATTAGGAAACGACACATTGCACATCTTGTCATGTACTTATAAGCCATTCACATATCTTCTTAGAATAAATGTTTATTCGAAGAATTTGCCCATTTTCAAACTGAATTATCTGCCTTTTTATTATTGAATTGTAAGAGATGTTTTATATCTATATAGAAGTACCTTATCAGATACATGAGTTTCAAAAATGTTCTCCCAATATATAGGTTATCTTTTCACTTTCTTAATGGCACCCTTAGAAACACAATAAAAGAGGGTTCCAGAGTGGTTCAGTTGGCTGAGCTTCTAACTTTGGCTCAGGTCATGATCCCATGGTTCATCATTCAAGCCCTGCATTGGGCTCTGTGCTAACAGCTCAGAACCTGAAGCCTGCTTCAGATTCTGTGTCTCCCTCTCTCTCTTCTCTTCCCCTACTCATGCTTCATTGTTCTCTCTCTTTCTCAAAAAGAAATAAACATTTAAAATAAATTAATTAAAATAAATTTAAAAATAATGAAACACAATAAAAAATATGCCCACACATGTTTGTGCGTGCACACACATACACACACTGTGTACATCACTGTTCAAAGCAGTATTATTCATAATAGCCAGAAACTGAAAAGAACCCAAATGTCCTTCACCAACTGAATAAACAACATGTGATATATCCATTTAGTGGAATATTATTTTGCAATAAAGAAGAATAAATCACTGATAGATGAATCTCAAAAACACATATAGTGAAAGAAACCAATCACAAAAGACCACATATTGTATCATCATATTTAAAATTTCCAGGATAGTCAAATCTATAAATACAATATATTAGTGGTTGCCCATGGCCGGGGAGGTAGAAGTGGGGTTGAGATCAGGGAGGGTGGAGTGGCTGCCAATTGATACAAGGTTTCTTTGAAGAATAATGAGATGTTCTAAAGTTATGTCACACTAATAGTTTCACAGCTCTATAAATATACTAAAAAACATTGACTGTACACTCTAAACAGATGAACTTTCTGACATGTAAGTTATAGCTCAACTGTATGTCTTAAAAAACTAGCATATATGATCTCCACATATATGAAAGATGAGCCAGAACCCCTTACAGAAGGACCCTCCTACACCTCCAATATTTATACTGTAAATATTTCTCCTATTCTTTTCCAAAGGAACTTATAGGTGACTGTGAATTTGGGGAAGAAGAAATAATTAGACTTTTAAGAGACTACTGGATACTGGAATTAATAAAATAAAATGGGAGCAGGGAGGAATATGCCTAAAATGCAGGTGTCCCCTTGGAGAGCATGGTAGTAGATCCAGGATATGCAATTTAAGTCAACAGAAAACTACAACTCAGTGCAGACAGGACTGCTAATGGATCAGATCCTTCAGATAGGAAGATTTGGGTCACCCCAAAAGACAAAGCAGTATGACCAGGTGAAGTATTATAAACTACTTTTCTTTTTTCCTCTTTCCCACTGCTAATAGTGATAATTTTATATTTCAATATTTAATTTACAGGTTATCAAAGGAAAAGTGTGATGCTGATAAAAGAGTAGCTAATATCATCCAAAGATGGATATAGTGGGACTTTGTGTACACTACACTGAGGAGAAGTTTAGCATGCTTTTGGTTTATAAGGAATGACAGCCTTACACTATCTGGAAGAATTATATTTAGCTACTGAATTTTTTTGGATATAAACATGGTGAAAAGAGGTGTGTATAAATCCCACGTTAATAAGAGAGAAATCGTGCTGGATTGTGGTATTGTTGCTTTTGTTAAAATGCAAATTATATTTCCCAGGATCCTCTTCCTAGTAGGGTAAGGGGCAGGGAACTTGTGCAAGAATTGGAAGACAGAGTGAAGCAGGCGTCACTATTCTGAGAAGTTCATCAGTCAGACACAGTGAGGGACAGATGCAGAGGTGCCCAGCATGTAAATCACACTCATCTGTTCCTCATTCAGCTTGTCTTTCAAACTACTGGCCCTGCTGACCATTAGCAGCCCCAAGCCTAACACCAGAATCTTGGCTGTGGAACCACAAAGACAACCGTTTCCAATAGACCTCTCCACAAGCTCCCACTTTGAGGTCCCACTTTGACAGCTGGATATACTTGACCTTGCAGAATTTTTTGCAAGCTGCGACTTCTCCACCCACTCCAATGGAGAAGGACAAGTCAGTGACTTGTTTTGTGATCTGCTGCTAACTACCCTTTTCAGACCTTCACTTTCTTAGCTTTCCCATGTGTGTGTTCTAATTCCTAAAACAAATCCCTTACTCCCATAGCATTCATGGTGGTTTGGCTTTCCTGAGAAACCCTGACTGAACTCCGACTGATCCTGTTTATAGTCACAAGGGCCTAAATGCTCACAAGTAATTCCAGGAATTATGTTGCATGGGAAAGAGACCTGTCTTTGTGTAGCTGTAACCTAGAAATTTCAGCTCAGTGCTCAGTTAGCATGCTTGAAAACATTTAAAGACCCATCTTTGTAAGTCATTATGTTTGCTTCACTCCCATCAAAAGGGATCCCCTCAAACCACAACCACCATTTGGGAGAGAATGTATTTTTACCTTGTATCTTACGCCACTGAATGATTCATGTCTACACCGTCCGGTCAAGTAAGTGTGGATATACTGTTTGACTAACCTGTCATTAAAACTCCATCTTTTGTGGCTTAGTTGATTCACTTGATTTAAATATTCTACACTTATCAACTCTAATTTGTTGCTTTTCTGAAGATACCTCTCTAAAAAGTTTTAAAGCCATTTAGCCTTAATATAAATATAAATTTTATGAGCTGCATTTTAACTACCAAAGACACTATTACCTGAAGAATGAGATAATGGTAATAGATTTATTACATTTATATTTGACTTTTTCAAGCACTGAAATCTAAACTCATTTCCAAAGGTCTCTAAATTAACCTATGTCAAGTTAATAACAGTTTTATGACTTGGAACAAATACTCATAGGTTGTTAGAGTCCTTATCTGGTTTTATTATATTTTAAAACAATGTTATAAACTTGAAACTATGAATATTAGCAGCTGAAACCCCTGACACAAAATTTATTTTTAAAACAGCTGTGACATGAGTGATAGAAGTTTCTGTGTCCCCAATAGCCACATTAAAAGTCCCTTTCTCTTCTTCAGACTTGAAGTCACCCTGTAATGTTAAGGAAGCAAAGGTAGAAACAAATAGGATTGGCTTCTACTCTCTGGTATTCGTGAAATTAAAAAAGCAACTCATCTGAAAGTGTAAGTGATCAGTGGGTGCCATCTGCTCAGCTACCAACAAGTTGGATTGACTGAATGAATGATACTTTCTATTGAAACAGACCAATATGATGTCAGGATGACCTGGAATGGCTGTCAAACCCCCCTAGAAGGGCAGAAAAAGTCCGATGCAAATGCATAGGAGTGGGTCATGGAGAAGAGGCTGTGACTCTTTTGAAATCATCATTTGAAATGATCTAAGGATGTATTTCCAGGATGAAAGAGGAATTAATTGTAAATAAAGTACAGCAAAAATCCCATATGGGAAGATCGTATTATTGGCTAACTCAAAAGAGAGGCAAGAAAAGTTGTCCTGAATCAAAAGGGAAAACATGGTGGGTCACCTGAGTGGCTCAGTCCGTTAAGCACCCTATTCTTTTTTTTTTTTTTAGTGTTTATTTATTTTGAGAGAGTGTGTGTGTGTGTGTACACACAAGTGGGGGACAAGCAGGAAGAAAGAGGGAGAAGGGGAATTCCAAGTAGGCTTCTTGCTGTTAGCACAGAGCCTGATGCAAGGCTCAAACCCAAGAACTGTGAAATCATGACCTGAGCAGAAATCAAAAGTTGGATGCTTAAATGACTGAGCCACCCAGATGCCCAAGTGACCAACTCTTGATCTCAGCTCAAGTCATGGTCTCCAGGTTCATAAGTATGAGCCCCATGTCAGCGCTCTGTGCTGACAACATGGAGCTTCCTTGGGATTCTGTCTCTCCCTCTCTCTGCCCTGCCCTACCCCCACCACCTCTCATGTGTGCTCTCTCACTCTCAAAATAAATAAATAAACTTAAAAGTGGGGGAGAAACATGGTAAGAATAAAGTATGATAGATTCACATGATTTTGAATTTTTGTCTTTGAACAGAGTTTGTGCTTTGTATATGATATCTGAAGAGTGGGGAAGAAAGAAGCAAGCATGGATGTTTAGGAAGCCTTGCTGGACTGGCCTGGGGTGGAAAAGAATTTTTTAAACCTGAGCTCATCATTCTGGCCTATACATTATAGTCAGGTCTCAGAGGCTTTTTGGGATATAAACTACATCACACAGCTGTCTCAGCTCACAAACATTTCTGACGTGGGATGTTAGTGTGTATTCCATTTAGTGTGCATTTGCTTGGAATTTGCCATAACTCACCAAAGTGAATTACATCAGAAGGTTGAAAATCCGGTTAGTGAATATTGCTTAGGTTCCCTGCCTTTGTCAGGACCAATATGAAAAATGCTGTGAGGTCACCACCCACAAGAAGGTAATGAGAAACTGCTCAGGGCTTTCTCTCCTATTTCTGGCTCTAGCTCAAAGCAGAATCCATTGTTCCATTCACATGAAAGGCATTCAATGCACCAAATACTGAATGACCAAAGAATGACCAACAAAAAAAAGTGAGATTCAACCCCTCAGTCGTTGTCCATCAGAATTACTTAGATAATCCTGAGAATATAAAAACTAGTAATTGCTATATTAATCTTCAATATTGTATCTCTGGAGAAATTACAGATTAATTACATTATAAAGGACTTTAAGGGTGCAGAGGTTGTGATTTCCTTCATACCCCACTCCATTCACCTTTTTGGCGATACAGAGGACAGATATATCTCAGAAAATGACTGTGGGTTTTTAAAAACTTAAACAGACGATGGCTCCAAATACGGCTGCTCTAGATATTGTTTCCTTACTGGAACAAATCCACACATCCTCTGGTATTCGACTATTGACCTGTCAATATTTTTTTTCCGCATACCTGTTTACAAAGCCCATCAAAGCAATTTTCTTTTAGTTGCCAAAGCCAGAAATCACCTTTACAGTCCTATCTTAGAGGGAACACAATTGGAAAAGTGATGAAATGGAGGTAGGGGAGAGGGATAGTAGATAGACAGATCTCTCCACATGGACATGGGGTGTGTAAACATCTGCATCCCCACAGCAGAGGAGATTTTAAAAAACATGAGCCAGATGACCCATTCGGTGGATCTCGAGCCATCTCCTCCCTCTACTGGGCATATGAAAAAAGAGATGACGGTTCTGCATGGATTTTCTTTTTCTGTACTTATATGAACTTTTTTTCTTGATCCCTTTTGTGTGAAAATGACTGTATTATTAACCTTTCCAAAAAACCAGCTTTTCATTTTAGAAAGCTTTGCTTTAATTAATAGACAATCCATTAATACACACGAGAATTCGAGAATTCGGTGGGGGGTTGCACAACAGCACCAGAGAATGTGGTAGCAGATTGTGCAACAAGGCCTTGCAGGCTGTGAGTATTTTTTATTATATTCTCATATTTGAATGAGAGCTTAGCTGGATAAAACAAAATTTTAATTCAAAGTTCTATTTTCCTTCAATGCCTTAAAATTATTTCTTCATTTTTTAAAAATTTCTAGGGGCACCTGGGTGGCTCAGTCAGGTAAGCCTCCGACTTCAGCTCAGGTCATGATCTCGCAGTTTGTGGGTTCGAGCACCGCATCAGGTTCTGTGCTGACAGCTCAGAGCCTGGAGCCTGTCTTTGGATTCTGTACCTCCCTCTCTCTCTGACCCTCCCCTGCTCACGCTGCCTCTCTCTCTCTCTCTCTCTCTCTCTCTCTCTCTCTCTCTCTCTCTCTCTCTCTCTCTCTCTCTCTCTCTCTCTCTCTCTCTCTCTCCCTCTCAAGAATAAATAAAACATTTAAAAAAATAAAAAATAAATGAAAAATTTCTAATGTTGGTGTTGAGAAATATGGTGTCATCTGGTTCATTTTCTTTGGTGGGGAATCTCCTTCTGGAAGCTGTTAGAATTTTCTTTTTGTCTTAATGTTCCTTTATTGTGCTATTAAATTTCCACATGTGGATATTCCTTTCTCTATCCTGTTTGGTCCTGTATGCACTCTTTTTGGCTGGGATTTTTTCTTTATCTTTAATCATGAGAAGTTAAACTATATTGCTTGCTCAAGTTTTTATCCTCTTCTTTTTCCCTTTATGAAATCCTATCAACTAGATATTTGTACTTCTCCTGTCATATCTCTTAGTCTTTTTTTTTTCTCTTTATTCTATCTTGCTCCCTCTAGGTAACTTCCTCAATCTTATCTTCATTAATTTGTTCCTCTGCTATGTGTTTGCTGATACCTACCCCTTATATACTTTATTTCAATACCACATTCTCCATTATGAATATTCCCCTTAGTTCTTATTTATAACTTCTTTTTTAATTTATTTCATTTTATTTTTATTTTATTTTTTTAAGAAAGAGAGAAAGCATGCATGGGGGAGAGGGACAGAGGGAAAGGAGTGTAGAGAGAGGGAGAAACAGAAATAGAGGGGGAGAGAGGGAGAGAGAGAGAGAGAGAGAGAGAGAATCCCAAGCAGGTTCCACATTCAGCATGGAGCCCAATGCAGGACTCAGTCCCACGACCCTGGGATCATGACCTGAGCCAAAATCAAGAGTCAGATGCTCGATTTATTGAGCCACCAAGGAGCCCAGCTCTTATTTAAAATTTCTTTTTCTTGCTTCATGTTACTAATAAGTATACTTCTCAAGCATGTTTTAAATTCTTGGTACATTCTGTTGCAATAAAACTGCTTCAGATGATACATGGCATTGAGTTTATACCTTTTGTTTATAATAGTTCTACTTTTCAGGATTCTAGTCTCTCTGTTTTGTTTTGCTTTGTGTGCTTGAGAACTGGAGAGCATTCGCTTTCCGTCCAGAACTGTGTCCCGAGAACGGCTTGAAGGCAGGTGCTGGTTGGTCAGCCCCAGTGAGTTAAGGGAGAGGACCGGAGGCTAGGAGGCGCTGGGCACTACAAAGCCTCCACTAACCCTTGCCTTTACTTGCACTGCACAGGCAGAGCTTCTGGTTAGGGTTTCACCTTTAATACTTAGAAGCACCAGTAAAAGGAGGAAGGCTTCCTACACTGTAACTTCTTCATCCCTGGGCCCTTGGAGGGGCAAGAAATGAAGGAGTGAAAGCCCAATGGCGGCTGTCTCTCCAGGGCCGCTTTCAGCCACATCCCACCACCCCAGCAAGGCTTTTGTGTTACTCTCTTATCACTGGACAGCAGCTGCCAATTTCCATGATGAAGGGGTGACCACTGATGGTCCCAAGGACGTAGGGAAGAGGCAAGAGCATAACGTGCAAACTCCCCTCTCCCCACTCACTGCCTCTCGCAGCCTGCCATCTGGCTGCGGCCACCACACCCGCCGGTTCAAACAGCCTTAGTCCCACTCTTTCATTTTATAGTTTTTTCATGGCTTATTTCCCCATCTTGACAGGAACCAAAAAACAGGTTTAATTCCTTCTGGAACCCTTGTGCCTCACACACATGTTATTCTTGATCATCATCCAATGTACAATTCCCTCGAGTCAGCTCTCCTTTCCCACAGTTTCATTCCCACTTTACTTTGGCCTTCTTTCCTCTAAACCAACCATAATGTTCCTCTTTCTCTAAAATTTATTTATTGTGTCTCAGAGAAACTTCTTTCAGAATAAAAAAAAAAAAAAACTTTTACCACATCCTCAATGTCTTCCAACACCTTGTCTAAATTGAAACTTGGATACATCACAAGTACACAGCCCCAACAGCCCACTGAGGGGCAAATGCCCATTTTCCTATATATACCAGGTGTGGGTTTGGAGATCAGACTTTTCCTTATTTTCCAACACTCCCATCCAGATCTCTGCTCCTCCCACTTCAGGAAAAAAGTCCCTGCTCCTTTAAGGATCATGCCTCTCTTATTCCTCATCACTGCTGTTAACTGGTCTCTACCCACACCTCCCTGACTAACCAAAGACATTGGCAAATAATTCAGATTATCTACCCCTCTCCTGCTATCATCCTGGGTGACTTCAACATCCACATGGACAGTCCATTTATCACACTGTCTTCTTAATACCTTTGCCTCCTCAATTATAGTGCCTTCAACCCATACTTCTTCAGCTGCTATTTCAGTATTAATAAACAAAAGTCATGTTCACTTATTAAGTACTTACTATTTGCCAGAAGATATCCTTAGTGTTTTACGTGATGGTCTCATTTAGTCCTGAAAGTATTCCTATGAATTAAGTACCATTATTGACTATTTCCATTTTCCAAATGATAAAACTAAGGTTTTGAGAGTTTAAGTAACTTGTCCAAAGTTGGTCACACAGTTTATAATTAAAAGAGCCAAGATTCAGGAAGGAAATGAAGAAAGGATACTTGAAATGTTCGAAGTACAAAGTATATATTTTGATTATATTATCTATACTTTCCTCCCTTTGGCACTAAAAAATAAACCAAGAATTGATACATCAGTAATATGGAACCTGTTGATCAAAAGCAGCTGGATAAGTTGTTAAGTCAGCAAATGAAGTGAATCCTTACAAAAAGGTATAACAGGGGAGCCTGGATGGATCAGTTGGTTGAGCCTCCGACTTCAGCTCAGGTCAGATCTCACGTTCGTGAGTTTGAGCCCTGCGTCGGGCTCTGTGCTGACAGCTAGCTCAGAGCCTGGAGCCTGCTTCCGGTTCTGTGTCTCCTTCTCTCTCTGACCCTTCCCCTCTCATGCTCTCTCTATGTATCAAAAATAAATAAAACATTAAAAAATGTTTAAAAAAAAAAGTATAACATGCAGATCCATCTGTTTTAATCTTTGTTAGAAAATACACTTCTTTTGCTAGAAATTCCTGGTGCTGACACAGTTATTACCAGAATATTTATGAAAGTTGAATTAAGTTGATCCCAAGAAACTTTAAATAACCTAGCTAATGTGCTGAAAAAGAAAATAAATGGCTTACAAATCTGATTCATGAGAGGACTCTAGGATACCTTGCCCTTACTTCCTTTTTCAAAAATAGTGATATCTAATCTTATTCTGTGAATTAGCATTTTATTAGTTTTCAAGCATTATCTAATGGCCACATCTACATATTTATTCACAGAGGCATGAAGAACTAGAACTCTTGCTTTGAAGATGTCCAACTAAGTTTTGAATGCCAGCCAGCTTCATCAAGCATTAATTTTTTTAAAAAAGTAAAACATAAAAATGATCCTAAACTTGAATGATCACTGTAGAAAGATTGTAAAACTGTTAGAAATGAAAAATGGCTCATTTTGAGACTGGGAAAGGAGGTTAATCATGCAAGTTAAAGAAGATTTTGTCAGAATTCATCATTTACTCATAGCATTCAGACTTTTACATTATCCTACCTCACGTTTCTTTCTTTTCCCTTAATTAAGGTGATAACAGAACCAATGAAGTTCAAAACACAACATTTGCTTTTAGTCAAGAAGAAAATAGAAAAATTTTTAATTGCTTCTAAAGATAAGGTAATTCCTAAATCTTTCTTTCACTCAAAGTAACAGAATATATTAAATATCTAGGGAATACTTTGGAATTCATTACTCAGGGACCAAAACTGTCATGCTTTCCCCAACAATCCTGGCTGCAGCCTACAGAGTCTGTGCCTGGACAATGTGCTTTTGAGTTACTGTTTCTCATGAAGAGAGGTATGTGGAACATACAACCTTCTATATTAACCAAATTGTCCCCATGCACACGTTTCCAGAAGATTCCATTGTGGCTTCCTTTCAAACAATACACATTTCAGATAATACCTCACTGTTACCACCTAGGCTGTCTAATTCAAGAAAAGTGACTTATGCATTGAATGTATTATACAAAAGCAACTCAACTGCCCAAGACAGCCCATAACCTTTTCCCATAAGTCAGGCAGACAAAAATTGAGAGGGTTTGTGCTCAACACTCTCCCCCAGCCAAGGAAATTCTACAGATTGTGTTGCAAAAGAAAAAATGATCTCAAGTTAAAGTTTGAGACGTAAGGAGCAGTGATGAATAAAGAAATTGGAAAATATATGGGAAATCTGAATAAGCACTGACTACATAAAACAAGAATACATGTCTAAAACAATAGCAATAGTGTTAAGCTGGTGATTTTTTAAAGATACAGCTAAAAGACTGCACAAAAACAGCATACAAAATGAAAGGGGCATATGTGAGTTAATGTGTTTAACATTATATTATTCACAAAGACAGTACTTATATTGATCAACTTTAGACTTAAGTATGCATGTTTAAATGTTTTGGGTAAATGCTAAATGAATAGAAATAGAATGTATAACTTCCAAGCTAATATACAAAGGAGAAGATGAAATAAGAGAAAAAGGAAACTAAAGAGAGAGAAGATTGTGTGCAACAACAGTTAACACACAGACCAATACACCTATCAAATTAAGAATGTACAGGGGCGCCTGGTTGGCTCAGTTGCTTAAGTGTCCCACTCTTGATTCTGGCTCAGAACATGATTCTCCAGTCATGGGATTGAGCCCTGCATGGGACTCTCTGCTGAGTGTGGAGCCTGCTTAGGACTTTCTCTCTCTCTCTCTCTCTCTCTCTCTCTCTCTCTCTCTCTGTCCTCTCCCCCACTTGCTTTTGCACATTCTCTCTCTCTTTCTCTCTCTGAAAAATAAAAAAAAAAGAATGCACATAACTGCAGAACCCATGACCCAAAAGTTCCATGGCTAGTAACATACATCTGAAAGCCTAGTAACATACATCTGAAAACCTCTTGCACATATGTACCAGGAGATAGTTACAAAATATAAGGGAAGCAACCCCCTCAAGGTCTATCCCCTCTCCTTGGAACATTCTTTCCCCAGATCATTGCATAGTTCCTTCTGTAGTCCACAGATATGTTTTCAACTATTCACACTCTTTATTTTTAATATTTATTTATTTTGAGAGAGAGAGAGAGAGAGAGAGAGAGAGAGAGAGAGAGAGAGAGAGAGAGAATCCCAAGCAGGCTCTGCACTGTCAGCACAAAGCCTGACATGGGGCTTGAACCACAAACTGTGAGATCATGACCTGAGCTGAAATGAAGAGTTGGATGCTCAACTAACTGAGCCCCCAGGTGCCCCCCAACTATTCACACTCTTAATGAGATGTTTTCTGATGACCCTGTTTAAATTCTCAGTATCATCCCCAATACAAGCACTCCTTATCTTTGTCTCTCCTTTGTCTCTATCACACTTTTCACATTCTAACAAATCATATAATTTACTGTTTTTGCTGAGTCTTACAACTAGAATATAAGTTCAATAAGAGTGGGAATTTCTGTCTCTTTTGCTCACTGAGCTATACCCAAAATTTTAAAATGGTGCCTCATACACAGTGGGCATTCCACTGAAATAACAACTTCGCTTATTTTAGCAGAGAAGAAAAAGGAAGTAACCCTAATGTCCATCAACATGGAAATAAACACAGTATTTGTGTTTATACAAAGGTATATTATGCAATAGTGGGAATGAATAAACTGGACGCATCGACATGAATGAATTTCAAGAACCAATTTTTGAGCAAAAAGCAAATCACTAAAAGATAATATACAGCATGACTACTTTTACATAAAGCTAAAAAATGTGAAATGTAAACAACATATTGTTTAGAGATACATGAGTATCTGCTAGAACTATAGGCAAAAGCAAGAAATGAAAACTCGAAATCAAGATACTGATCGACTCTGGGTGCTGAGAGAGAAGGTTGGTGAGATGGGAGTACAGAAGTTCTATGTATTAAGCTAAATGGTAAGTACATGGGTATTTGCTTTACCATTTTTCATATTATTTCCTATATATTAAATACAACATATATCCAACTGATTTTAAAGAGTAACATAGGTTTGGTCCTTGTCTTTTAATGATTTTCTGCTTCTCTGGTCACTTAGATATAAAACATGTTTTATGTCTCCCATGCTGCTGAGTGGACAAGAATCTACTGGGCACCATTAAGCAAGCAGCCCCAAAGGCTCCACATGGGCCAGAAAGCGGTGAAGTCTCAGCTCCATGTCTAACTCTTGTCTTCTAACAGACTATATGAAAACCCCTACATTTGGGAGGTAATAAAATGGGGCTTTAATATTTAATCTTGTCAAATCTGTCTTTATTCCTCTCCTTCTTGATGAGTCACAGCAGCTATTTGTCCTCAGACAACATAAAGAACAATTTCTTTCAGAAAGCCTGGGTGATTCAGTCCATTCACCAGCTGACTCTTGATTTTGGCTCAGGTCATGATCTCATAGTCATGGGATTGAGCCCCACATCAGGTTCTGCACTGACAGCATGGGACCTGCTTAGGATTCTCTGTCTCTGTCTGTCTCTGTCTCTCTTTCTCTGTCTCCTCCCCTCCTCCTCTCTCTCAAAATAAATATAAATTAAAAAAAAACGAGTTCTTTCAAAACTACACAAAAATTTTATAGCACAATGCCACAAATATGGTATTTAACCTTCAATACACCATCAATTAAAGATCTAAGTCACTGTGACTATCCATTGTTCATACCATGAGTACATGCAGTCAATGGCATTTATTCTATTTCACTTTCTATCACAAAGCAATTCCTGATGATGTTGTAATGAATAGACTTACGTCTCATATCCTTGTAAAATGTTGCCACCTTAGACTTATATTTTATAATATTATACTAAATATAAATTAATCATGACCACTGAAGAGCTTCATCATTTAACTAATTTTAACCATTTTACATTAAACCTTTGAAGATTATTCTCAACATAGAAAAATAAACTGTTTCCTGATGTTATACCTGTCATAGGTACCATATCTAAAAGTCCTTTTGTCACAATTAAATTTTCCTCCATACCAAGATAAATATAGACAACTTTGTAGTATTGTGTTCTCATCAGCTACAATTTAAAAACTCTACAAATGCTCGTACACTGAAAAGCAATATTGATAGATAGGTTTCTATCTATAAATGCTTGCTTTTGGGAAACAATTTCTGCTACACTTGGTAGATAATCTTACAAATAAAATCTTATAAAATTTTTATCATCTGCAAAAAGTTTTTATACCGGGACAATTGTTTCACTTAACACACATTGCATTTCAAAGTATCTGCACCTGTTTTGTTCACATTCCAAAAGAAGCCCTACTGGTATGTCAGTTCCTTTCAGATCATTAGGTTTTTCTTTCTTTATCAATTGTCTGTATCTGGCATCAGTCACAGTCCTAGGATGATTTACTTCCTGATGGCCTTTTAATGTTGTATTCTTCCAGGGGAGCCTGGGTGGCTCAACTGGTTAAGCATCTGACTTTGGCTCAAGTCATGATCTCACTGCTCCATGAGTTTGCACCCCACGTAAGGCTCTGCACTGAGAGTTCAGAGCCTGAAGCCTACTTCAGAATCTTTCTCCATCTCTCTCTCTCTTTTCCCATCCTCTGCTCATACACTGCCCCCCTCAAGTATAAATAACATTAAAAATTTTTTCAAAACAGACATACCTTGACATTAAACACAGGGAATATCTTTCTCTTATGTGCACACACACAAAATATTCCCTTTTGCTCTCTCCCAGTTTTCTTGACATATGCAGCCTTCTTCATCTTTTACTTTGCCACTGATGCTAGAGATAACAAGAAATATTTCATTTCTCTCTTAGTAAGTCATGACTGACCCTCAGTGTCAACATCAGAGAGACCATAAGAAGAGACAGAGCCTGGAGCAACTCCAGTACTAACCTCCAGTCAGTAGTTGCAATGTTAAAATGTAGGTCCATCATTGTCAAATTGTCGGATGTCTCAAGAGTTATCAGAAATTCCTGCTTGAGGTTAAAAATAACTCACAATTTTTAATGTTGTTAAAGAATTCAATTTTTTCTAACAATTATATAGCTAAAGTAAAACACTTAACTGACCAGGTATAACCTATAGGGAAGCTGTTTGAGACTCCAAAAAATGCTTTGATGTTTCAGTTGTTGATATGGCCTTAGCAAATTCAAAGGTATTTTATGATACTTTAAACTTAAAAGGCTCCCAAGGAAACACAAGATTCTGGTAGCAAGCAATTGGATTCTGAGTTCCAAAGCTTTGCAGAAAAATACCCATTCTCTTAGTTAATCAGCAAAACAACCAGTCTCTGGTCCACTGTCAATGCAAGTTTACTTGTGGCAGTATTTAAACAGAAGGATATATGGAAAGTGTCAAGTCACTTTTTTCCCTTTAATCTTTACACACAGTGAGCCTCCATTCTTCCCTCTTTCCTCTCCTTTATCTACTTTATCATATCTGAAAATGCAAAGCTATTTCATGGCTTCCCAATATTAAAAGTACCAAAATGTTTGATGTCACCAGGTAAAACCAAAGAAATGTCCTCAGAGTTAAAAGCGACATGGGAGATAGTTAATTTAACTTATGTATAAACTCAATAATTTAGTCTTAAGCTAAAAAATTCTATGTACAAAAGTAGCACAGTAAAATAATTTCTGAAAAAAAATCCTAGCAACTGATGGTCTAATTTTACATGGCTTGGCAGATTGACTACCCTCTTAGGAGTTAATTAACAGACACTTAATGAAAAATGTAATATGTTAACATCATCTCCAATATCAGGTCTAATTTCATCGCAATTAGCATATTCTATTCATCAACATTGTCTTTTAATTTTTCATTAGTGTTAGCCTTAAAACACATTTCCATCATCTGTTTCATCAAATTAACCTTTATGATGTAATGAAAAAACACAAAGTATAAAACACAGACAGACTATATTTAGGAAATTTATAGACACTAATGATAATATTAAGAGCCTCTTAATATTGTTTCTTAGGTCAAGGCCCACCTATAACCTATTAATTCTCTTAATTCACCTTCTATCTCAGGTCAGAGGGATCCAATAAAGTTTGTAAAACTAATGTTAATGCCTGAAAGTAATGTTTTGAAAATGAAGCCAGAAAAAAAAAAATGAAGCCAGGAAAGCCCAACTTACTCATTGGTATATTACCAGCACCACTACTTAACTGATTTCACAAATGTTAGTTAGGCAGCTACCATGTGCCTACCAAGCCCAGTATACTAGGTGCTGGGAATAATAAAATGATGAACAATTAGCTAAACAGCTTACAGATTTGCTATTTATTTAGCACTGTACCATATACAATAATGTTATAAGAAGATAATGTTAATGTGAATCACAAAACCAAAGCACAGTCTGTAATAAACATCCTTGTGGTCTTTATACATTTTCCACTTGAACATTTGGAAGTTTCAAGTATATAGAAATGATATCCTATTAACAACATTATGCACATATTAGAGGTAATTTTGTGTTATTATATCAAATATTTGAAAGCCTCTGGGATTCATTATTTAATCAAGTGGTTGCAGAGTCAGCTGGCATATTATTAACCAGCTTCTCTACTCTGCTTTCTTCTAAAAGCTTGTGTACAGAAAACAAGCACTAAACTTGAAACAACTCCATGCGGTATTTTATTTTAATAAAAAACATATGTCTGTGTCAACATACACAAACACACACACATATTTTGTATATATGCCCTAACTCTTCATTGAAGTAGTAAAATTCCTATTAATGAAATTATTTCCCTTTAAAAGAAGCCAGAATTTCTTGAAGAAATTATTGATTCAAAGTCTGGGACAGAAAATGTACAAGAAGAAACTGGAATATCTTGACATACCAGAGAGCAAGGAAGCTATCGATAGGACTCAAGAGGCTATAGCTGGTTAATGATGGGGCAATTGGAGCTTCAATAAAGAAAATAATTGCATGGTTCTTGCTCAAGATGGCAATGTAGGAAGACTCTGAACTCACTTCCTCCATAGAACACACCAAATTATACCAGTTAATAGAGCAATTCCTCCTGAAGAAGAACTGACAGCTGACTGAATAGCTATTAAACAACCAAAGACAAAGAGAATGGCAAGAGAACAGGGGAGATGGAGACATAGTAACAAAGGGAACCCCTACCCCCAACACTGTGACCATCAGTGAGAAGAGATAGTATGGGACCCAGAACAGATCCCTCTGTCCTTGGGCACAGAAAAATAGCTGTGGTTTAAAAGAACAACTAGCATATAAAAGAGACAACACCAGAACTCTGCCAACAACTGAAGGAACTATGGGAAGGCCCTCCGGGTCAGTGAGACTAGAAAATGATAAGGTTTATGTTCCCGCCCCATGTTGGAAACCTGGACCACAGCTGGGTCCAGACAGCATAGGGATGTGTCCGGCCATCACAGGAAGATTGCAACTTTAGGGGACCCAGGGTCACAGGACCACACCATGTTAGGAGCACATGTAGCAATGTTGGGACACAGGAAAAAAGGCTTCAGTTTAAAAAGACCTAAGAACTACAGGAGTATTCTCTCCCCGTGCACCTTAAAAGCCTGGAGCAGGATCTGGTTCACCGTGAGCTTACAACCTCAGCAAGCCCAGGATCACAAACCCACACGAGCCACCTTGTGGTGCTAGGGCACAGAAAAGAAGCAAGTTTTGTGGTGAGGGTTTTTTTATTTTATTTTTCAGTGTTTTATTTTATCTTATTTTAAACACTTTTAAAAAATCTGTCTGGCTTTATTTATCTGTTTTTTTTTCTTTTTGGTTTTGTTCTTGTTCTGTCCTTTCTTTTTCCTTGTCCCTTTTTCTTTTTTACTTTTCTTCTTTTATTATTCTTTTTTTTCTTTTTTCTTCTTAATATTTTTTTTCTTTATTCTCTCTATAAAAAGCCATGGTTCAAAAGAGAACATATATAGCCATGGCTTCAGTCAGCCAAGAAAAGTCACTAAGCATACAGCATTTGCATAGAAGTCACCATACACAAGACCTCTTCTTCAACTTAGGAGTAGTGATTTTGCCTAATCCATAGAAACAAACATCGGAAGTCAAGCAAAGTGTGGATGCAGAATTATATGTTCCAAAAGAGAGAACAAGAAAAAACCTCAGTAAATGAATTAAATGAGACAGATATGCAATATGCCTAAAAAGAGTTCAAAGTAATGATCATAAAGATACTCACTGGACTGGAGACAATAATAGAAGAACTCAGTGAGACCTCCAATAAAAAGATAGAAAATATTAAAAAGAGTCAAATAGAAGTGAAGAATACAATAACTGGGGGTGGGGGGGAACCACACTAGAGGTAACCAACAGTAGATTAGAGAATGCAGAAAAACATACCAGCAATCTCTGGAAGACAGGGTAATGAAAAGAACACAAGCTGAGCAGCAAAAAGAGAAAAGAATTTTAAAAACCCAAGAAATCTTTCACATTTTAAGGGTTCCATAAGGAGAGAGATAAGGGTGGAGGAAGCTTATTAGAAAAAATAATAACTGAAAACCCCCATAACCTAAGGAGGTAAATAGACAACCAAGTCCAAGAAGCACAGTTCCAAAAAAGATGAGCTCAAGGAGGTCTACACCATGCCACCTAATAATTAAAATGTCATAGTTCAAAGGTAAAGAGAGAATCCTAAAAGCAGCAAGTGAGAAACAAAAAAGTTACCTACAAGGGAAAAACCTACAACACTATCAGCTAATTTTTCAGCAGAAATTGTGCATGCCAGAAGGGAGTGGCATGATACATTCAAAATGCTGAAAGGAAAAAACCTACAACCAAGAACACTCTACCTAAAAAAGGTTATCATTCAGATTTTAAGGAAAGATAGAGTTTCCTCAACAAACAAAATATAAAGGAGTTTATCACCACTAAATCAGGCTTACAGAAATGTTAAAGGGACTTCTTTAAGTGGAATAGAAATAACTATAATTAGATGTAAGAAAAATATGAATGAATAAAAGGTGTAAAATATTACAACGTATACATAAAATGTGGAGAAGGGAGTAAAAAAGGAAGAGAAGAGGAAACAGGAAAAGAAAAAAAATTTGTTGTTTTTTTGTTTGTTTTTTTGAGTTTTGCTTTTTTGGAGTTTTTTGTGGGTTTTTTTTGGTTTGATTGTTTGTTTTAGAACGTGTTTGAACTTAAATGACCATCAAATTAATATGGACTGCTATTTACTTAGGACATTATATATGAACATCATGGTAACCGCATACCCAAACACTAGGATAGATACACAAAAAATAAAGAGAAAGAAAACCAAACCAAACACTATAGCTACTCATTCATCAGTCACAAATAAAGAGAGCAAGTGAAGAAAAAGGAACAAAGAAGAACTACAAAACATAAAAACTTTAAAAATGACAATAAGTATATATCTATCAATAATTACTTTGGGGCACCTGTGTGGCTCAGTCGGTTGAGCGTCCGACTTCAGCTCAGGTTATGATCTCACAGTTCGTGGATTCAAGCCCCGTGTCAGGCTCTGTGCTGGCAGTTCAGAGCCTGGAACCTGCTTCAGATTCTGTATCTTCCTCTCTCTCTGACTCTCCCCTGCTCACACTGTCTCTCTCTGTCTCTCAAAAATAAATAAAAAGCATTTTTAAAAAATTTTAATAATTACTTTAAATGTAAATTGCCTAAATGCTCCAATCTAAAGACATAGAGTAGTGGAATGGATTAAAAAAAAAAAAAACAATATCCGTATATATGTGGCCTACAAAAGACTCACTTCAGACCTAAAGATGAATTAAAGATTGAGAGTGAAGGGATGGAAAAACATTCATGATGCAAATGGAAGTGAAAAAAAAAGCCAGGATAGCAATAATTATATGATTCAAAATGACTTTAAAACAAAGGCTACAACAAGGGACAAAGAAGGGTACTGCATAATGATAAAAGGATTACTCCAAGAAGAGGATATAACAATTGTAAATATCTATGCACTCAACACTGGAATACCTAAATGCATAAAGCAAACATTAACAGACAATAATACAACAATAGTAGAAGACTTTAACACTCCACTTACATCAATGGATAGGTCATCCAAACAGAAAATCAACAAGGAAAGAATGCATTTGAATGACACATTGGACTATACAGACCTAATAGAAATATATAGAACATTCCATTTAAAAACAATCAAATACATATCCTTTTCAATTATGCATGCAATATTCTCCAGAATAGATCACATATTAGGCCATAAAACACGTATCTTGTCTGACAATGGTAGGAAAGTAGAACTACCACAAGAAAACACAGACACACACACACACACACACACACACACACACACGGAGACTAAGAAAAAACAAATGGATCAATGAAGTGGTCAAAGACGAAATCAGAAGATACATAGCAACAAATAAAAAAGAAAACACAATGGTCCAAAAATCTCTCTGGGACACAGTGAAAGCTCTTCAAAGAAGGAAGTATATAGCAACAAGGCCTATCTCAAGAAACAGGAAAAGTCTCAAATAAGCAATTTAACCTTATGCCTAAAGAAACTAGGGGAAAAAAGAACAACAAAGCCCAAGGTGAGTGGAAGAAATGATATAATAAATATCGGAGCAGAAGAAAATCACATAGAGACAGAAAAACAATAGAAAAAACCAACAACAAAACCAAGAGTTGGTTATTTGAAAAAATAAACAAAGTTGACAAATCCTTTGCCAGACTCACCAAGAAAAAAAAAAAAGAGAGGATCCAAATAAATAAAATCAGAAATAAGAGAGAACTAACAAATGATATCACAGAAATATAAAAGATTATGAGAATACCATGAAATTTATATGCCAACAAATTGGACAACTAGAAGAACTGGATAAATTCTAGAGACACTATCTTCCAAAACTAAACTGGGGGAGGGATTATGAATAATTAAATTGAGTCGGTAATCCAAAAAATAAAAGTCCAGGACAAGATGAATTCACAAGTGAATACTACCAGACATTTAAAGAAAAGTTAATACCTATTCTCCTTAAACTATTTCAAAAAATGGAAGAGGAATGAAAGCTTCCAAATACATTCTTCAAAGCCAGCATTACCTCGACAGCAAAACCAGACAAAGACACCACAAAAAAACTACAGGACAAAAATATTTTTTAAAAAATAGCAAACCATATATAATACATTAAAAAGATCATTCATCATAATCAGGTGAGATTTATTCCTGTGATACAGGGGTGGTTTCAAATTGCAAATCAATCAATACCATGTACTACATCAACAAAAAATTTAAAAATCATGATCGCCTCAATAGATGCAGAAAAAAGCATTTGACAAGATTTAATACTCATTCGTGATAAAAATTCTCAACAATATGGAATTAGAGGGAACATACCTAATATAATAAAGGCCATATATGACAAATCCATAGATAAGATAATCCTCAATGGTGAAAAACTGAGGCCTTTCGAAGGTTAGGAACAAGACAAGGATGTCCACTCTCACTACTTTTATTCAACAAAGTACTAAAAGACCTATCAACAGCAACCAGAAAAGAAAAAAGAAGAGGCATCTGGTTGGCTCAGTTGGCTAGGCTTCCGACTTCAACTCAGGTCATGATCTTGTGGCCCATGAGTTTGAGCACATCATGCTTTGTACTGACAGGCGAGAGCCTGGAGTCTGCTTTAGATTCTGTGTCTTCCTCTCTTTCTGCCCCTACCCAATACTCTCTGTCTGTCTGTCTCTCCCTCTCTCTCTCTCAAAAAAAATAAATAAATAAAAAATAAAAACATCACAAAGATTTTTGAAAAAAGAAATAAGAAGCATCCATACTGGTAAAGAAGGTACACTGTCACTATTCGCAGACAACATGATGCCACACATAGAAAATCCTATACAAATTCAGTAAAGTGGCAGGATACAAAATTAATATCCTGAAATCAGTATGTTTCTATACACTAACAATGAAGTCACAGAAAGAAAAATTTAAAACAACACCATTTACAATTGCACAAAAAAGAAAAAATACCTAGGAATAAACTTAACCAAGAACTATACTCCAAAAGCTATAATACACTGATGAAAGAAATTAAAGATGACGCAAACAAATAGAAACATATTTCATCCTCATGGGTTGGAAGTATTAACACTGTCAAAATGTCCATATTACCCAAAGCAATCTACAGATTCAACACAATTTCTGTCAAAATACCAACAACATTTTTCACAAAACTAGAACAAATAATACTAAAATTTATATGAAACCACAAACGATCTCAAATAACCAGAGAAATCCTGAGAAAGAAGAAAAAGCTGAAAGTGTCTCAATCCCAGATTCCAAGATGTACTACAAAGCTGTAGTATTCAAAAAGTATGCTACTGGCACAAAAATAGATACAGATCAATAGAACAGGATAGAGACCCCAAAAAGAAACCCATATTTCTATGGTCAATTAATCAATGACAAAGGAGTCAAGAATATATAACAAGGAAAAGACAATCTTTTCAATAAATAGTGCTGGGAAAATTGGACAGCTACGTGCCAAAGAATGAAACTGGACTAATTTCTAACACCATACACAAAAATAAACTCAAAATGTATTAAAGACCTAAATGTGAGACTTGAAATCATAAAAATCCTAGAAGAGAACACAGACAGTAATTCTATGACATCAGCCATAGCAACATTTTTCTAGATATGTCTCCTGAGGCAAGGGAAACAAAAGCAAAAATAAACTATTGGGACTACATCAAAATAAAAAGGTTTTGCATCACAAAGGAAACCACCAATAAAACAAAAGACAACCTACTACTTTTT
Organism: Suricata suricatta; assembly: GCF_006229205.1. NCBI lineage: Eukaryota > Metazoa > Chordata > Mammalia > Carnivora > Herpestidae > Suricata > Suricata suricatta. Next base: position 78,396,169 of record NC_043707.1, read on the forward strand.
ACTATTGGGAGAAGATAGTTGCGAATTATATATCTGATAAAGGGTTAGTAACCAAAACATATAAAGAACTCATACCATTCAACACCAAAATAACAATCCAATTTAAAAAAGACAGTCTCTTCAACAAATGGTATTGAGAAAACTGGACAGCAACACGCAGAAGAATGAAAATGGACCACTTTCTTGTACCATACACAAGAATAAATTCAAAATGGATGAAATACTTAAATGTAAGATAGGAAACCATTAAAATCTTAGAGAAAACACAGGCAGTAACCTCTCTGACACTGACTATAGAACTTCTTACTAGACATGTCTCTGGAGTCAAAGGAAACAAAATCAAAATGAACTACTGGGATTTCATCAAGATAAAAAGCTTCCAACAGTGAAGGAAACAATCAACAAAACTAAATGGCAAATGACAAAATGGGAAAAGATATTTGCAAATGATCTATCTGATAAAGACTTAGTATGCAAAATCTAGAGAGAACTTATCAGACTCAACATTCAAAAATCAAATAGTTCAGTTAAGAAATGGGCAGAATACATATATATGGCTAACAGACATGTTAAAAACCGCTTCACATCACTCTTCATCAGGGAAATACAAATCAAAACGACAATGAGATACCACCTCACATCTGTCAGAATGGCTGAAATTAACAGTACAGGAAACAACAGATGTTGGCAAGAATGTGGAGAAAGAGAAACCCTCTCACAGTGTTGGAGAGAATGCAAATTGTTTCAGCCACTCTGGAAAACAGTATGGAGATTCCTTAAGAAATTAATAGAACTACGCTACAACCCAGCAATCACACTACTGGTATTTACCTGAAGGATACAAAAATACTGATTCAAAGGGGCACATGCACCCTTATACTTATAGCAGCATTATCAGCAACAGCCAAATTATGAAAGAGTCCAAATGTCCATCAACTGAGTAATGGATAAGGAAGATTTGGTATTTGTATACAGTGAAATATTACTCGGCCATAAAAAATAATGAAATCTTACCATTTGCAATAACATGGATAGAGCTAGAGTGTATTATTCTAAGTGAAATAAGTCAGAGAAGGACAAATACCATATTTCATTCATTCATATGTAGAATTTAAGAAACAAAATAGATGAGCATAGGGCAAGGAAGAAAAAAACAAGAGAGGGAGGCAAACCATAAGATACTATCAACTAGAGAACAAACTAATGGTTGCTGGTGGGGGAGGTAGGCAGGGGATGGGCTAAACGGGTGATGTGTGTTAAAGATGGCATTTGTTGTAATGAGCAATGTGTGTTATAGTAAGTGATGAATCACTAAATTCTACTCCTGAAACCAATATTACACTGTATGTTAACTAACTAGAATTTAAATATAAACTTGAAACAAAAAAAAATCCAATTAAAAATGAGCAGAGGACCTGAATAAACATTTTTCCAGAGAAGACAAACAGATGGCCAACAGACACATAAAAAGGTGTTCAACATCAGTCATCATCAGAGAAATGCAAATCAAACCACAATTAGATATTGCATCATGCCTATCAAAATGGCTAAAATCAAAAATACAAGTAACAGCAAGTGTTAGTGAGATAGTGAAGAAAAAGTAACCTGCATGCCTTGTTAGTAGGAATGCATTCTGGTGCAGCTACTATGGAAAATAATGTAAAGATTACCCAAAAAGGCAAAAACAGAATTACCATATGATCCAATAATACCAGTACTATTTACCCAAGGAATACAGAAACACTAATTCAAAAACATATATATCCCTATGTTTATTACAGCATTATTTACAATAGACATATTATGGAAGTAGCCCAACTGTTTATTGATAAACAAACAAAGAAGATGTAGTACACATACACACACACGATATTATTCAGGCATTAAAAAGAATAAGATATTGCCATTTGCAACAACATGGATGGATTTAAAATATAATGCTAAGCAAAATGAGTGAGTAAGAGAAAGACCAATGCCATATGATCTCACTTACATGTGGAATTTAAGAAACAAAACAAATGGGGGTGCCTGGGTGGTTCAGTCAGTTAAGCATCTGACTTCATTCAGCTCAGGTCACAATCTCGCAGTTTATGAGTTCAAGCCCCGCATCAGGCTCTGTGCTGACAACTCAGAACCTGGAACCTGCTTTGGATTCTATGTCTCCTTCTCTCTCTGTCCATCCCCTGCTTGTGCTCTGTCTCCCTCTCTCTCTCTCTCTCTGAAAAATAAATAAAAACATTAAAAAAATTTTTTAAAGAAACAAAACAAATGAATGAAGAAAAAAAGAGCAAACCAAACAACAGATTCTTAACTAGAGAGAACAAACTGTTACCAGAGGAAAAGCCAAGAGGTGTAAGGATGGGTGAAATAAGTGAAGGGAATTAAGAGTATACTGATGATGATGAGTACTGAGTAATGTATAGAATTGTTTAATCACTGCATTGTACACCAGAAACTAATATAACATTGTATGTTAACTTACTAAAATTAAAATAAAGTAATTGAAATTTTAATTGTTTAATTAAACACAGAAATACCAGATAATCCAGTAATTTCACTATTGGGTATTCACCTAGGAAAAACTAAAACACTAAATTAAAAAGATATATGCACCTCTTTGTTTGTTGAAGCATCATTTACAATAGCTAAGACATAGTAGCAACCAAAGTACCCATCAGTAGGCAAAGAGATAAGGAAAATGTGGCATATGTGTATGGTGGAATATTACATGCCCATAAAAAAGACAATATCATGCTATTTGAGACAACATAGATGGACCTAAAGAGTATTATGCTAAGTGAAATAAATCAGACTGAGAAAGACAAATACTATATGATGTCACTCATAAATGTAATTTTAAAGAATAATAAAAAGCAAAATTAGAACCATAAATACAGGGAACAAATTGATGGTTGCCAGAGGATCAGGGGTTTGGGCATTGAGAAAAATGGGTGAAGGGGAAGGGAGATATAGGCCTCCAGTTATGGAATGAATAAGTCACGAGGGGAAAAAAATCAGAGCATAAGGAATGCAGTCAATAATATCATAACAGCGATGAAATGGGACAGATTATATCTATACTTATGATGAACATAGTATAATGTATAAACTTGTCAAATCACTAACCTGTACACCTGAAAATAATGTAATACTGTGTGTCAACTATGCTCAAAACTTTTAAAACACACAATTTTATAGATTTCATACTATTTCATTGTATGGAATAAACCATAATTTTAAAACTTCCAAAAAAAGAAATGGAAAAGAATTGCAATGAGTTGAAATTCACCAAATGTGTTTAACTATTTTTATAAACTATCAATTATTTATGAAATATTTATAAATATTTTTAGAAATTCAAAAGATGATAAAGAACAAATGTATTATCTTAAATAATGGTTTAAAGGGGGAGGAGAGAGGTGCCTGGGTGATTCAGTCAGTTATGTATCCACCTCTCAATTTTAACTCAGGTCATGATCTCACAGTTCATGGGTTAAAGCCCTAAGTCAGGCTCTGTGCTGAAAATGTGGAACCTGCCTAGGGTCTTGCTCTCCCTCTCTCTCTACCTCTCTCTCTCCTTCGCTCGCTCGCTCTCTCTCTCAGTAAATAAATAAATAAACAAATAAATAAACTATAAAATAATAAAATAAGACATAAAAATAAATTAAAAGGGGAATGTGATCTAGCCTTGATAAGGGATCAAAAGATTTCTGCTTTTCTTACACAAATTGAATCAATGGGCAACCAAATAGTTGCAAAGACAAAGCACTGCTTTATAGAACTATTTCATTTATGAGAGAAAAAGAAATTATAAAATTATAACATTTCCTTTGAATTAATAAATTAAGGCTTTGAGCATCAACAGCTACTGACATCAAAGAAAATCAAAACTTGATGAAAATCAAGTTAATGAACTTGGGATATACCTCCCAATGAAAGAACTTTTCAAAACAAATAATCCAATTTAAAAATGGGCAGAAGATCTGAATAGGCATTTCTCAAAAAAGACATACAGATGGCCATCAGGTATATGAAAAGATGCTGAACATCATGATGATGAGGGAAATGCAAATCAAACCCACAAAGTTATATAATCTCATACTTGTGAGAAATAGCTATTGTCAAAAAAGACAAGAAATAAGTGTTGGCAAGGATGGAGAAAAAAGGGAACCCTCAAGCATTGTTAATTGAAATGTAAATTGGTGCAGCCATTAAGAAAACAGTATGGAGGTTATCAAAAAATTAAAAATAGTATTACCAAGGGTGCCTGGGTGGCTTAGTCAGTTGAGCATCCAACTTGATGTCAGCTCAGGTCATGATTTCACCATTTGTGAGATTGAGCCTTAAGTCTGGCTCTGCACTTTCAGTACAGAACCTGTTTAGGATTCTCTTTCTCCCCCTCTCTCTGCCCCTTCTGGCTTGCACAGGCTCACTTGCGCTCGCGCTCGCTCTCTCGCTCTCTCTCTCTCTCTCTCTCTCTCTCTCTCTCTCGTTCTCTCTCTCTCAAAATAAATAAACTTTAAATTTTTTAAACAAAAAATAAGAAAGTGACTAAGAGAGGAAATCTTAAAAGTTCTCATCACAAAAAAAAAATCTGTAATTATGTATGGTGACAGATGTTAAGTAGACTTATGGTGATCATTTATTTTGCAATACATACAACTATTGAATCATCATGCCATGCATCTGAAACTTACATAATGCTGTATGTCAATTACACCTTAATAAAAAGAGAAAAGAAAAAGAAAGAAATCATCAGTATCTACAGTCTTGTCAAAGGGTTAGAGCCTCAGTCTGATCATTTCTCTGGGTTTGTCTGCTGATTTGCAGGAAATAGAGGAAATGAAGAAGTTGAGCTGTACCATGAGTCTTCAATAAGTAAACTCCAGATGGTGGGGAAACTCTAGAGGTCAAGCACAATGGACCAAGTTCTTCAAAAGAAAACTTATAAGGGAAAAATAGGGATAAAAGAACAATTTGTAGGTTAAAAGAGACTCAAAGAACACATCCATTTTTCTTTTATTTGACAACCTAAACTACTAAGTCTAGGGATGCACCTTGGCTCATAGCTGTATGAACCATCAAGAATGTAAAGGAAATTATTACTGTAAAAGTCTGTGGTGACTTTGAGAGAAAGAAGGGAATGGTGATTGAGATGTAATCTATATATTTATTTTGTGTGATTCTCTGCATCAGCATTTTTTTTGCCATTTCTTACAACAGACAACAGATCATAAGTACCACAGTACATGATACAGGATTAAACTTGGATTTATGCAACGCACATTCTATCCAGTCCTCATTATCTGAGGACAGGCACCAAATGAAGTCATTTATCAAATTTGTCAATCAGGCAATATTTATTGAGACCTAGTTCGATAAACTGCTCAGACTGTGTTACAAATTTCTAAGTTGACAAAATAAAATCTTGACATTAGTAAATAATGAGTTTTTGCTTTAACAATCTAGTAACTATTTACTGTGTATCTCCTAGGAGTTAGGCATTGTGCTGAACATACAGAAGAGGAACAAAACAGATGTGTTCCTCAATTTCAAGAAATCCATATAAATTCCATTCATGAACTGAATGATATGTTGTAACAAGTTCTCTATATACATGCCTTCATTTCCATCCCTCAGAATCCCCATTTTATAATTGAAGAAATAAAGTTGAAGACAGATTAAGTGACATGTCAATTTAGGAAGAAATAAAATCAGAAATCAAACTAAGCCAGTCTAAATCCATAATTGCATTCTTAAGTGTTTGCCAAAGTTTCTCAAAGTGAGATTCTAATTTCCACAAGAGTATCTAATGATTTCCAGGACTATAAAAAAAATCATGGGATAAATATGGAGCATTTTCCTGGAATGATGATTATACTAAACTTGTAAAGAATTTAAAATATGCTTGATACTAGCATGGATATACTATAGAGTAGTACACAAAGTTCAAATATATTTTAAGATAGAACATAAGATTACAACAAAATCATTTATTCACTCTAGAAAATGAGAGATCAAGACTTTCTTACTCAGGGAAAATCCTTTGTGCTTCTTCCTATAATTCCCTGCCCTATTTTCTTTACCTGGATAACTTTACTCCTCTTTAGGACTCAAATCAAATCATCACTTCTTCTAGGAACCTTTTTCCTCAACCCCCTCCCTGTCTCAACCCCTCTAACCCCAGACTGGATTAGAAGCCCATCCTTCCCCTTCCGATTGTGTATTAGTAGTACTAGCTAGTTGTGTGCACTGTCTATATCTTCAAATTGTTTTTTTACAGTCTACCTACCCATCTTGACCATGAGCTACAAAAGAGCAAAGTCCATGTCTGACTCATGGACTTAACAGTGCAAGCCATAGAGTGGTTTTTCAATACATATATACTGACTTATTTTATTCAACCAGCAATTATTCCTAGTTATTGCTAATTTATTCTAAGGAGGTTTTTGATGAGTCAATCATCCAGATTTATTTTATTGGCTATTGATCTAAGAAAATGACTAAAATGGGGGTGCCTGGGTGGCTCAATCAGTTAAATGTCCAACTCAGCTCAGGTTATAATATTCTGGTCTGTGAATTCAAGCCCTGTGTCAGGCTCTGTATTGACAGCTCAGAGCCTTGAGCCTGCTTTAGATTCTGTGTCTCCCTCTCTCTGCCTCTCTCCCACTTGTGCCTCCATCTCTCTTCCTCTCTCTCTCTCTCTCTCTTAAAAGTAAATAAATATTTTTTAAAAATTTAGAAAATGAATAAAACATCCAAACTAGCACATTTTTCACTGTTCTGATTAATCAAATACCTAAGTAAATGTAACATTCAAAGAATGTACTCAAACTAAGGAAGATCTTTTTTTTTAATGTTTACTTATTTATTTTGAGACAGAGAGAATCCCAAGCAGGCTCCACACTGTCAGCACAGAGCCCAGTGTGGGACACGATCAGGACCTGAGCTGAAATCAGGAGTCAGATGCTTAACTGACTGAGTCATGCAGGTGCCCCATCAAAGTAAGGCAGATCTTTAAATGATACCTGGTGGTTTGAAAGTGGTGGGGCAACACTGACCAAAATAAACTATGAGGTTGTTGATAGTGAGTTGAGATTCCATTCTTCACTCTACGGAGTCAAGTTGTGAGGTCTTGGATAAATCCAATGTACATGTGACCCAAAAGTTTTCAGAAGGAGTAATACAAAAATGAAAACATGAGCAATGCAAGAGCACTGTAAGTAGCAAACCCATTTTGGAAGAAAGTAGCTAGAGGCCTTTACCTGATTCTAGCTACAGACTTCCTCCAGGTACCCAGCTATATTTTCCCCGGCTTGTGCCAAAGACCAGTGGTGGGTGGAGTAGGAAAATGAGTCACCACTACCAGGAGAGCCAACCAAAGAAAATACTGTGCCAGGAGTGAGCAAATCATCTACTGGGAAGTGATGCAGAAGAGTTCAAGAGCCAAAAGACTCTAATTGAGCTAGGACTCAAACTGGAACAGCCAAGCAAATAGAAAGCCAGGGAAAAAAGAATATGGATCAAAACTGCACAGATAGGAGATTAAGATACAAAGAAGATAAGACCAATATAAAAAATGAACTTAACCCAGCCCAGCAGAGCTTTGCCAAATAGCAGACAAGGATGCCCAGTCTTTAAAATCTTAAGAAGTGTTGTAGTAATGCAAAATGCAGCTCTTACTTGAACACTAAAAGTAGCTCTAAATTTTTAACAAGCATGCCTAATGGAAAAGAATTCTTATTTTCGTCTTTTAAGACACACGCACCAAAAAAAAAAAAAAAGCCAAAATTGATGTAGTGATAGATGAAAACAAAATCTTGAGGATCAATTTATGTTATATCAAGTAGAATTACCATCAGTTCCACATCATTCTATACATCAAGAGAGGGGGAAAAGTCCACTATTTAATATTAAGTAAGCAATTCAAAAGGCAATAAAACTCTAAGTAATCATTTCTTCTTGAGAAAAGAAGAAAGTAAGGTTGGGTAGTTGGTTGGTTGGTTGGTTGGTTGGTTGGTTGGTTAGTTGGTTTGAATTCCCTAGTATCAGCACTGTGTCTCACACATAGTAGACCCTCAATACATATTTGACAAATAAATTAAGAATGACTTTTGGCATCTGGCCAATATACCATTCCTTTGTCCTAATTTCTCAGTGGAATAATCTCATTCTATTCTGAAATTTATCCAAAACTATAAGTGACTTTTTCACTCTGAAATTTCCATATAAAAATGGCCAGGGCAGAAAGATTGGATTTCATGAAATTTGTTTCTAAAGTGACTCAGTAGAAAAAGAAATATTTCCTAAGGATATTCTGTAGGCCTCCATCCTTCATGATGGAAGTTTTGGATTAAGTTTTGGAACATATACGTGCAATGTTTGCATCTTGGACAGATTGAAGCTTCAGAACCTCTCACCATATCACTCCTTACTTCAACAAGAGTTGGAATTACTTGTACAAATAATAGCTACAAGGGGACTACAGTAATTAGAAAGCCACTAGTTTGTAATTTACAGTTCATGTCAGTTCTTTCATAGCCAATGAACACATAAAATGAAAACGATTTCACATATGACTGGTTGGGTTGTTTGTTTGTAATAGAGTATAATAATGCAGGAGGGTAATATATGGATAAAACCAAGAGTTGTATAAGGGTCTGCATTTGTTCGTCAATACATTATACAATCAATGTAGATCTTGCAGGAAATCTACTCTGCAGTGAAAACTAATTATTGCTTAAGAAATTTCTTTCAAAAAGCCAAGGACTGTCAAAGCTTACTCTTTCAAATCAGCTTTTCAACAGATCTTCCTGAAAATTCATTCTTTAAGAAACAAAATAAATTCACTCAACAGAATGAGAAGAAAAATGTTCCACTGTGGGGAGTTTAGACCTGAAAAGGAGTAGAGACGGCACGCCTTTGTTTATGCGTTTAAGAAACAACAAATTGTAAAACTATTTGTGGAGAAACCATTACTCTTAACCATCAATCAGAAATCAACTGCTGGGAACTTTCACTTTCAGCCAAGATGGAATAACAGAAACTGGTTTACCCTTCTACCTTAAACAATTATAAGATCAAACAAAATACATGGAAAAAAAATAGTTGTCAGACATTTGACAAGAGGCAGCATGAGATTTTTATCTCCTGGAAAATAGAAACAGATGAGATGAGTTCTACTTACTGAATAAAAAGATTTACAAGCTGAAACACAGAGCATGGGTGACCCAAACAGAGATCAGTGAAATTACTCAGTGGACAACCCAGAGATCAGAGCACAGGGAGGCCAAGGAAGCTAGAAGACATGGAAAAGAATGCCAAAGAAGAGAAAGCTGCACAGAGAGAGGCAGAGAAGTCCCCTCCAATCCCGACAGACACAGTATGACTATTTCCACGTGCATGATAAGAAATGGCTCCAGGCCAGGCAAAGAACCAGTAGACAGAACCAAACAATTACCTGAACTTGCACAGGGCCAGTAGACATTTTATGTCCCCTACAACCAGAATAGAAAGATGTCTTAATATTCAAGATATTGGGTAGTCTTCAGAAGAGTTATCATCTTAGTCTTGAGACTAAATTAGCCCTAGACTAAGTACTTCTCTGGATCTACCCTAACAAAGCTTAAAAGCACGTTTCAAAAGGGTCAAACTTAACTAAGTAACTTAGCTGCATACCTGCATACCAGAACAGTCTGAAACACCACTGAAAGGAATTTGACAAAATCTACTAACACCCAATAATATAAAATTCCCAAAGTCTGGTACCCAATGAAAACATACCAGTCATACATTACCCACAGCCAGAAGAAAAAGTAAACAACAGAAACAGATTCAGAAATTATAGATATGTTGGAATTAGCAGAAAAGGACATTAAGATAATTATAACTATGATCCTTATGTTCAAGAGGGAGAGGAAAATACATATATGAGAAGGATAAATATGTGAGTTTTTTTAAGACCAATTAGACTTCTACAGATGAAAAATACAACATACGAAAAAAAGGGGGGGCGCCTTGGTGGCTTAATTGGTTAAGCATCATATCTTCAACTCAGGTCATGATCTCGTGATTTGTGAGTTTCAACCCCATGTCAGGCTCTGTGCTGACAGCTCAGAGCCTGGAGCCTGCTTTGGATTCTGTGTCTCCCTTGTCTCTGCCCCTTTCCCACTTACACTTTGTCTGTCTCTCTCTAGCATGCACGCGCACGCTCTCTTAAAAATAAACATTAAAAAAATGTTTTAAATACAACATATGAAGAAAACTATATCAACATGTTTAAGAAAATTTGTTGTGCAGCAAATCCACAAAAATGCAATCAGCACACATTACCTGGTGTGGCTGTTATTTAGAGAGCTGCTATTGAGGCTCTAATCAAACAACATAATGGTCTTCTGTGTAATAGGACTATTTCTGAAACTTTCTTCATAATCATATTTCATTCATATTCTCAGGATTCAGAAAGCTTCTTTCATCTTATAATAATTATATTTGGGGTGCCTGGGTGGCTCAGTTGGTTAAGCGTCCGACTCTTGATTTTGGCTCAGGTCACGATCTCACAGTTGGTAAGATTAAGCCCATGTTGGGCTCTGCACTGATAGTGTGGAGCCCACTTGGTATCCTCTCCCTCCCCCCCCCACCCCTCTTCTACTCACTCTTGCACTCTCATTCTCTAAAAAACAAACATTTTTTTAAAAAGGACACCTAATTTTGTTTGCCAGCTTATAGCATCAACTTCCATATCCTGTAGGTTTTAGGATCCATCCTAGAGGAATGGGGTAGGAGAAACAAATAGAATATTTACCCATGTAGAAGTCAGCAATGACTTTGTATCTACCAGGATTCTTTCTAGTCCTTATCTCATTTAGCCCCTGTGTGGAATATACTACTGTTGGCTATTTGTTCCTTAAAACTCTCTTCATCTGGGGTTTTTCACCCTCATTTCTCCTGTATGTCCTTTTCTGTAAGTCTGCCTTAATGATGTCCAGGGAAATGACTTAAACTAAGAAAGCTTAAACTTCAAGGCCCCTAGCAATGTGTTCCCAGAGTCAGACATTTTTATAAAATGTATAAAAATTTATGAAAGATATATTCCCTGCATTTTGGTATCCAGGAAACACTGAATTGGCAATAAATTTAGTGGACTCTTTTTGTGGTTCACAATCACTTTCATGGGTACAGAGCAGGAACACTCCTACTGCCCACTGTGCCTGCAACATGACACCAAAGTGCAAGACCAGAGGTCACATTGTAATGTGAACATGTTCTCTAACTCCCAGACCTGAAGGTGTGTGCGGATGGAAGGAAATAAGGTTTGAAATACACAGAGCCAGAAGCAGTTTTGTGGTAAATACTTCTAATCATCAGTTGAGTAAAATTATAAATGGAGGATTTACTTCTCAGCAACACCTAATCTAGAGAGAAATTCATTCCCATCAAAACTCTATTTTATGGGGGCTCCAGGGTGGCTCAGTCAGCTAAGGGTCTAAATCTTAATTTTGGCTCAGGTCATGATCTCATGGTTCATTAGATCATGTCCAGCATTGGGCCCTGGGCCAGGCATGGAGACTGCTTAGGATTCTCTCCCTCAAAATAACAAATAAACTTTTTAAAACTCTATGTAATGGATAAAGAAGAGGTAAGATATATATAGATACACACACACACACAATGGAATAATACTCAAACATAAAAAGGAAATAAAATCTTGCCATTTGCAACAACATGGATGGAGCTAGAGAATATAATGCCAAGGGAAATAAGTTAGTCAAAGAAAGACAAATACCATATGGCTTCACTCATGTGTGGAATTTAAGAAACAAATAAGCAAAGGAAAAAAAGACAAAGAGAAGCAAACCAAAAAACAAACTCTTAACTATAGTGAACAAACTGATGGTTACCAGAGAGAAGGTGGTGGGGGGATGGGGCCAAATAGGTGATGAGGATTAAGGAATGCACTTGCTGTGATGGGCACTGATGTTTTATCAAAGTGTTGAATCACATATTGTACACCTGAAACTAATATTACAATGTATGTTAACTAACTGGAATTTAAATAAAAAACTTTTTTAAAAACTCTATTTAATCGGGGAACCTGAGTGGCTCAGTCATTTAGTTGAGTGTCCAACTCTTGATTGCAGTTCAGGCTGTGATCCCAGGGTCATGCTCAGCATGGAACCTGCTTGAGATTCTCTTTCTCTCTCCCACTCTCTTCCACTCAAGCTCTCTCTAAATAATAATAATAATAATAATTATTATTATTATTATTATATAAGGCAGCATATGTAATTATACCTATATACCCAAAAGAAAATGTATTAGAATTCCTGTTTGTGGGGAATAAATCATAAATCCGTTCCAAACAGAAATATGACTATTTCTGATGCATTGTGTTTTATACACCCCAAATAGAAGTTCACATTCTAACACAAGAGACACGTTTTGTCCCAAGTGTGATGGCTCAGCCTTGCCATAAAGGTTGCAACATGGCTAGCACAACTGGTATGGTCAGTGAGGCCAGGGTCAGGGATGTGGTGAGTTATGGCTAGCTTGATGGAGGCATGTCTAGAACCAGCAATCCAGAAAAAATGATCATCAAGTTCAGAGCAGTCTGTGTGATTAACAAGGTTCAGCCAGTCACTGAGGTTTATGGGGCAGGGGCTACGGATGAGGTCAATATGGTTGCTGTGTTTATCAGAGCTGGGACTGAAGATTCAACCAGTACAGCTGACACATTTAGTGGGTCAGGACCAAGAATTCAGTGTACCCAGCCAGCCAAGAATCTGGCAAGAGCAAAAGAAAGCCTACCCCATAAGCATTTTTCCTTGAAATATTAAACTGCTAATCACAATATTTTTCATCAAGTACTGTAATGTGAGAAAAAATAATTTTTCCAAATTTTTATTTAAATTCTAGTTAGTTAACATACAGTGTTATATTGTTTTTAGGAGTAGAATTTACTGATTGATCCCTTATATATAACACCCAGTGCTCAACACACGTGCACTCCGTAATCCCCATCACCCATTTAACCCATCTCCCTGCCCACCTCCCTTCTAGCAACCCTCAGTTTGATCCCTATACTTAAGAGTTCCTTATGGTTTCCCCTCTCTCTTTTTGTTTCTTCCTTTCCCAATGTTCATATGTTTTGTTTCTTAAATTCCACATGAGTGAAATCATATGGTATTTGTCTTTCTCTGTCTTATTTTACTTAGTATAGTACTCTAGCTCCATACATATTGTTGTAAATGGCAAGACTTCATCCCTTTTGATGGCTGAGTAATATATATCTGTTATATATTATAATGTATTATAATGTATACCCACACACACACGCACACGCACACATACCACATCTTCTTCATCCATTCAATAGTAGACATTTGGGTTCTTTCCATAGTTTGGCTATTATTGATAATGCTGCTATAAACACTGGAGTACATGTACCCCTTCAAATCTGTACTTTTCTATCCTTTGGGTAAATACCTAGTAACTCAATTACTGGATCCATTTTTCACTTTTTGAGAAAACTCCATACTGTGTTCCAGAGTGGCTATACTAGTTAGCATTCCCATCAACAGTGCAAGAGCCTTCTCCTTTCTCTGCATTCTCACCAACACTTATTGTTTCTTGTATTGTTAATTCCAGCCATTCTGACATGTGTGAGGTGGTATCTCATCATGGTTTTGATTTGTATTTCTCTGATTAACATGGATGCAAAAACTTTCAACAAGATACTAGCAAATTGAATCCAAGAGTACATTAAAAAAATTATTCACCACAATCAAGGGGGATTTATTCCTGGGCTTCAGGGGTGGTACAATATTCATACATTAATCAATATGATACACTACATTAATAAAAGAAAGGATAAGAACTATATGATCCTCTCAATAGATGCCAAAAAAATGATTTGACAAAATACAACACTCATTCTTGATAGAAAGCCTCAACAAAGTAGAAGGAACATACCTCAATATCATAAAGGTCATACACCAAAGACCCACAACTAATACAGGTTGAGAGCTTTTCAATGGGAAGAAATTGAGAGCTTTTCCTCTATGGTCAGGAACAAAACAGTGATGTCCACACTCATCATTATTATTTAACAGAGCACTGGTAGTCCTAGCCTCAGCAATCAGATGACAAAAAGAAATAAAAGGCATCCAAATTAACAAGCAGGAAGTCAAACTTTCATATTTGCAGACATTGTAATATTCTATGTAGAAAATCTGAAAGGCCCCACCAACAATTTTCTAGAACTGATCCCTGAATTCAATAAAGTCTCTGGATATAAAATCAATATACAGAAATCTATACATCAATAATGAAGCAGCAGAAAAAGAAATCAAGGAATCAATCCCATTTACAATTGCACTGAAAACAGAAAGACACTAGGAATAACCCTAATAAAAGAGATGAAAAATTTGTACTCTGAAAACTATAACACACTTATGAAAGACACTGAAGAAGAAACCAAAAAAAAAAAAAAGGAAAGAAAAAGGAAAAACATTCCATGCTCATGGATTGGAAGAACAAACACTGTTAAAATATTTATACTACCCAAAGCAATCTGCACACTTAATACAATCTCTAAAAATACCATCAGCATTTTTCACAGAGCTAGAACAAATAATCCTAAAATGTGTATTGAAACAGAAAGGACCCTAATAGCCAAAACAATACTGATAAAGAAAAAAAGCTGGGGTACCTGGGTAGCTAAGTCAGTTAAGCATCTGATTCTTGATTTCAGCTGATGCCATGATCTTACAGTTTGTGGGATAGAGCCCTGGTGTCAGAGCAGAGCCTCCTTGGATTTTCTCTCCCTCTCTTTCTGCCTTTATCCTACTCATGCTCGCTCGCTCACTCTCTCTCTCTCTCTCACTCTCACTCTCTTGCTCTTGCTCTCTCTCTCTCTCAAAATAAGTATATAAGCACTTGAAAAAAGAAAAGCTGGAGGCATCACAATGCATGACTTCAAGCTATATTACAAAGCTGCAGTCATCGAGACAGTACAGTACTAGCACAAAAAGATGCATAAATCAGTGGAACAGAATAGAAAACCCAGAAATGGACCCACAACTATATGGTCAACTAATCTTCAACAAGGCAGAAAAGAATATGCAATGGAAAAAAGACAGTCACTTCAACAAATGGTGTTGGGAAAACTGAACAGCAGTATGCAGATGAATTAAACTGGACAACTTTCTTACACCACACAGAATAATAAATTCAAAATGGATTAAAGACCTAAATGTGATACAAGAAGCCATTAAAATCTCAGAGCAGAACACAGGCAGTAACCTCTCTTTCCTCAGCCAGAGCAACTTCTTACTAGACATGTCTTCCGAGGCAAGGGAAACAAAAGCAAAAATAAACTACTGGGACCTCATCAAGAAAAAAAAAAAGCTTCTACATAGTAAAGTAAATAATCAACAAAACTAAAAGACAACCAACAGATGAGGAGAAGATATTTGAAAATGACATATCATATGAAGGGTTAGTATCCAAAAATATAAAGAACTTACCAAACTCAATACCCAAAACACAAATAATACAGTTAAGAAACGGGCAGCATATATGAATAGACATTTTTTCAAAGAAGATAACCAGAGACTCAATAAAAAGATGTTCAGCAAAAAAAATTGATGATATTTAAGCCATACATATTTTAGATCTAGTTGTTATAGCAGTTAACCTATTCTAGGGTGCACATACACACATGCGCACACACACACATACATACACACACCAACTCTTATGTTATCTGCAGAGTCAGTCAACCTGGGAGGCCTTGCATGAAAAGCAAATTCCTCTCAGAAAGAAAGGCACATTTTGGTTAAAACAAGGTATAATGATAGGACTCTATAGAGATGTTCGAGACAAGGCAGGGATCTAGTAGAAAAAAAAAGATAATTCTAAAAGACACACACAAAAAAAAAAAAGGTTGCCAGAAAGGGAGGGAATCAGGATAGGTATGAGTTGGGAGCAGAAAGAAGATGACAGTGCTAAGATGACTAGACAGGCTTATATTTTGGGTCCTGGCACAAGCAAACATGGCAGTATCAACTCCAAGGCTCTGATTAGTACTCATGACAGGCGACAACAACCCGTGACCCTGTTGAACCCATAGATCAGTTTCGGAGTCAAGCTGCATTCAAAAAGCATATTTTCACAGCTTTAAAAAAAAAGCTTTATAATATCATCCTCAATGATAACTGAAAGCTTTCCCCCTAAGGTCAGAAATAAGACAGGGATGTCCACTTTCACCACTGTTCATCAACATAGTATTGTCAGCAATCAGACAACACAAAGAATAAAAGGCATCAAATCAGCCAGGAGGAGGTCAAACTTTCACTCTTCACAAATGACTTGATACTCTATATGGAAAACCCAAAACAATCCATGAAAAAAAAAACCTAGAACTGATCCATGTATTTAGCAAAGTCACAGGATATAAAACCAATGCACAGAAATTGGCTGCATTTCTATACAACAACATTGTGTTGCTAATGAAGCAACAGAAAGAGAAATTAAGGAATCAATCCCATTTACAATTGCACCAAAAAAAGTAAAATACTTAGGAATAAACCTAACTAAAGAGGTGAAAAATCTATACACTGAAAACTACATAAAGCTATGAAAGAAATTGAAGAAGACATACACAAAAAAAGGAAAAAATATTCCATACTTATTGATTAGAAGAACAAATATTGTTAAAATTTCAATACTACCCAAAGCAATCTACAAATTCAATGCAATCCCTATCAAAATAACACCAGCATTCCTCACAGAGCTAGAACAAACAATCCTAAAATTTGTATAGAACCAGAAAAGACCCAGAATGGCAAAAAATTTTTTGAAAAAGAAAACCAAAGCTGTAGGCATCACAATCCCAGTCTTCAAGATGTATGACAAAGCTGTAACCATCAAGACAGCATGGTACTGGCACAGAAACAGACACATAAATCAATGGAACAGAATAGAAAACTGAGAAATGGACCCACAAGCATATGGTCAACTAGTCTTTGACAAAGCAGGAAAGAATATCCAAAGGAATAAGACAGTCTCTTCAGCAAGTTGTGCTGGGAAAACTGGGTAGCAACATGCAGAAAAATGAACCTGGACCACTTTCTTACACCATACACAAAAATAAACTCAAAATGGATGAAAGACTCAAACATAAGACAGGAACCCATCAAAATCCTTGAGAAGAAAACAGACAAAAACCTCTGACCTCGGCCGCAGCAACTTCTTACTCAACACATCTCCAGAGGGAAGGGAAACAAAAGCAAAAATAAACTCTTGGGACCTCATCAAAATAAAAAGCTTCTGCACAGTGAAGGAAATAATGAGCAAAACTAAAACCCAACTGATGGAATGGGAGAAGATATTTGTAAATGACATGTCAAATAAAAGGTTAGTATCCAAAGTCTATAAAGAACTTATCAAACTCAATACCCTCCCAAAAAAAAACAAATAATACAGTTAAGAAATGGGCAAAAGACATTGCCCATAAGTGAATAGACACTTTTCCAAAAAAGACATCCAGAAGGCCAACGACATGAAAAAAATGCTCAATATCACTCATCATCAGGGAAATACAAATAAAAAACTACAATGAGATGCCACCTCACACCTGTCAAAATGGCTAACATTAACAACTCAGGCAGCAACAGATGTTGGCACAGATGCAGAGAAACAGGATCACTTTTGCACTGCTGGTGGGAATGCAAACTGGTGCAGCCACTCTGGAAAACAGAATGGAGTTTCTTCAAAATACTAAAAATAGAACTACCCTATGACCCAGCAATGGTACTACTAGGTATTTATTTAAGAGAAAAAGGTGTACTGTTTATAAGGGGCACATACACCCTCTAAGTTTACAGCAGCACTATCAAAAATAGCCAAAGTATTGAAAGAGCCCAAATGTCTATCGATGGATGAATGGATTTAGAAGATGTGGTATATATATATATATATATACAATGGAGTATTACTCAGCAATCAAAAGGAATGAAGTCTTGATATTTGCAACTATGTGGATGGAACTAGAGGGTATTATGCTAAGTGAAATTAGTCAGAGAAAAACAAATATCATATGACTTTATTCATATGAGGACTTTAAGATACAAAACAGATGAAATAAGGGAAGGGAAGCAAAGATAACATAAAAACAGAGAGGGAAACAAAACAAAAGATTCTTAAATATAGAGAACAAGCAGAGAGTTGCTGGAGGTGTTCTGGGAGGGGGGAATGGACTAAAGGGGTAAAAGACATTAAGAAATCTACTCCTGAAATCATTGTTGTACCATATGCTAACTAATTTGGATGTAAATTAAATAAAAATTTTTAAATAAATAAAATAAAAGTGAAAAAAGAAAAGAAGGAAGGAGAAAGGAAAGAAAGAAAGAAAGAAAGAAAGAAAGAAAGAAAGAAAGAAAGAAAGAAAGAAAGAAAAAGAAAGAAAGAAAGAAAGAAAGTAAGAAAGAAAGAAAGAGGAGGGATGAATGGAGGGGTGAGGGAGGGAGGGAGGAAGCAAAGAAGGAAGGAAGGAAGGAAGAGCCACTGTTTTTGAGGAAAGACAGAGCTCCTACTTCCTCCTACTTTCAGGTCACACATCGCTGAATCAGTCTCTAAAGCAACTTGAAGCCCTAATCACACTGCCTGTCTCCTCAGTAAGATACGGGGAAAGACTTTGAAAACCTTTTGTACACTGCCAATTACTGGTGATTTATACCAACTTTCTTGTTCTACATTTAGAACTCGTCCTTGGGACTAGCCACTAAGCATGCAAAATGAGATATATGGATGTTTGCAGATAAATGTACCTTCTCTTTCCCAATCTCTGCTCTCTATTCTGAGATTTAAAACCTTGATAATATAAAGGTTATATCAATTACTGTTAACCTCTGTGATTCCTTACGCCCTTTGAGAATGAGGCAAGCTACTGACTCTCAATCCTGAAAAAGGACATATATACATATGCACACCCCAAAATTTCATATAATTCCAAGAAATTCAGGTCGACTCCAAGTTTAATATCTGTGAGATGGTTTACTAGATTCTTTATGGAGAAAACTGGGTCTCAAAGGACTCAGTTTTCTCAAGGTAGTGAACTGATTGGCAGACATACAAACCCAAATCCTCTGACTCCAAATACAATGTTTTTCCTACCACCCACATGGAGCTACTTCCCAAACAGGTATCCATCCATTGACCAGGCTCAGATGCTGTTTCACTTCCAAGGTGCTTTAGAAATGTGGGAATTACCTGTAGGCATCCACAGGACACTTTTCACTTTCTCAGGGGACATAACTACAGGAATTCTTGGCATTGGTTTATTCATTTTACAAATACTTACCAAGTCCCACATATGTGGCTGGCGCTATAGGTTTAAGGGACATAGAGACCCCCCCCCACCAAAAAAAAAAAAAATATATATATATATATGGTCACTGCCAGCATGGGCCATGTGATCTATTTTGCTGTCTCTCCTCTGAAAGGCAGCAGACCCCTGGAATGGTCATTTATTTCTATAAAGCTTTGCATAAGAAAGATTATAAACCATTCACCATAATTTTTAATAGTTAAATATATAGGTGTGCATATTTATATATATACATTTTTACGTATAATATAAATACACATTTAGCCAATAAGCTTTGAAGTGGTTCATTGTACACATGCTTCATCTTAGAGATGTTGTTGGTAATTAATGGTAGAATATGATTGACAGGTTGGTTAAGTAGTTTTTGAATTCCCTAAAAGTAAACTAACTGGCTTGACCTCATTGAAAAAATAACATGAAAGAGATTTTGTACAATTTGTCCTTAATGATTCTAGACTCTATAAACTATTCAATAACTCTACAATATATTCACATATTACTCAAAAATACTGATTTTGGGGTGCTGTGGGAGGGAAATGGTAGGCTTAAAATGGGTAATAGCATGACACGGCCCAATAGGAACCTTTTGGGAATTAAAAGAACTTTTATGTTAGCTCAGTTTTATTATGTATTATTTATCATTAGTGAGACTAGATTACTACAGTAACCAAAATCTCAATAACCTAACAACAAAAGCTTATTTCTTGTTCAGGGTCTATCACCAGTCCTGGATACTCCCCAGGGCAGCTGTCCTCCATATGTTGGCTATGACATTCCTGACTGCTTCAGTGTAATGGCATCTCCATGTCAACGTGCGCCTCAGCGACTGCCAAAGCGAAGGAAAGAGAGAATAGAGAAGCACACCCAGCTCTTGGATGTTTCCACCCAGACTTCCTCTCTCTTCATGTTTCATTGGCAGCAGCAGGTCACATGACCATACCTAACTTCACAGTGGACAGGAAACTCTCCCTCCCACATCGCTGGAGAGAAAGGTAAGAATCAGCTTCCAGTGAACAGAACTAATGTCTACATCCAGAGCTGCAAACTTAATGCCAACATGATTCCACAAATAATCCTCAATGTAGAAAGTATAACTGACACTAATTTTATTTGTTTTGTTAAAGCAAGGACAATGAGATATCAGGGTTTTGCTTTTGTTTTATTTTGTTTTGTTTTGTTTTGTTTTGTTTTCATTGTAGCTGTCAGTAGTGTGTTGTGTTAGGTAACTGTCCATGAGAGGAAGGTAGTTTTTTAGCTGTTTCTAATGTTTTTGTTTTCATTACATTAGCTCTAGACTGCAGAGGCTACCACCTCATATTCGTTCTGAAATACAATGCACAAATTCATAACGCATGTGCCCAAAGTCACAGTCTAATAATCACACTTGAGTGCAAATTCTCTCTGATTTCCAGGTCCGATTTCACCACCACTAGCCAGAGACTGGACTTACTTCGGAGGGCAGCTGTTCCAGGAAACCTGCAACGATATTCCCAGCTTGCAAGGTTGACATGATAAGCAAATTAAACAATCAAAGATTAAAATGCTATTAAATCTCTAAATCAAAATGAAAGAAATGTATTATTTAAAGTATGCATAATTTGAAAGGTTAGACTTGGTTAACAACAAAACAAAATTTCTTAAATTTAAATTTAATACCCAAGTAACATATTAGTCAAAATATCTGATTGAGCACTTATATTATCCAGAGATCTGCAAAAAAGTTTAGATACGGTTTTGATAGTTTAGATAAGGTTTTGATAATATTTAATTATTGTTTGTTTTCTAATTTTATTATCAAGGGGGCATATCCACACAAGTCTTAAACTACCCTAATGAGTATCATTTATGCAATCCTCCTATGAGATCACTCTCATTTATGGGTCCTAGAAAAAAGCATGAGGTGGTCCAAAGTGAAAAATTACTTAAATTAAACCCATCTGCTGATACTAACGTACTAGAGCTAACTTGGATGTAAAAGGGAAAAAAACAATCAGAGTTTTACGTAATAACATCTTGTTCTAGAAATAGGAAAGACATGTGTTCATGTTAACTGAACTATCTGGCTTTGCATCTAATGTCCAACACCATGTGAATTGTCAGGTTATATAAATCTCATTCCAAAACTAAACATCTGTCTAAAGTGACTAATTAGATTAATAAATTCAAACAAAAAAGGAGGAGGAGGAGGAAGAGGGGGAGAGGACAGGAGATGAAGAAGGAAAACAATTTGAGATGTGGGAAGTGATCACTCTGATAAACTCCTGTCTGAAGTGTACATATTTGTAAGCTTATCATTAGGTAGACATAGAAATTTATTTCCTGGGCAATATATTCATTCAAAATGGGTTTTTTCTCCCTAGTAAAAAACTACTGCAATGAACCAAAGAAAAAAAACTCAGACTAAAAAATAACCTTATAACTCTTTGGAATAACTTATTACCAACAATATTTAAGCTAAGAAAGTAATTTTCTTCTAAACTACCCACACCTCTTTTCCCCATTTTTCCCTCTGACTGGACAGGACAGTGTTCCAAAACAAAAGTTCTTTTCTGGCACAGCCTTTCTCATCCCTCTGCTTCTTACCAAATATGTGCTTCTGAATGTGTTTTCATCCAGCCTTGTGATAAGAAAACCCGTGCTGTATCAAACCAAAGAAACCCAATCTCTGCAGTGGCATTACATTACTATTCAAAGTTTCATCAGGGAACATCATCATAAAAGCTGACTATCACTCAGGAAGAATGAACGCTAAAAAAATTTTTTTAATACTAACACAGTCCATACTGAATTTGTAATCCTGAAAAAGCAATGGAACATTTACTAAATATGTTTTTAATTTTGGTTACCAGAATATAATAGCATCTTACTGATGAAGCACATTTTCTCTGTAATCTATACGTGGAAATTCAGTTTTGTGAAATACTTTGACTCATCAGCTCTTTTACCCCTTAGTATTTTTTGTAACAAAAACACACTACACATACACACATAGCTATTGAGTAGCCAAAAATTTGTTCTGGCCCTGCCAGACAGAAGTATGTTTCAAATTAACAGAGTTGGCACAAGACAGGGTACATATGGAACACACTGACTTGCCTGTAACCTAACAATTAGGTTAATACAATTTCTCCTAGGTCTACAAAGGGTTGAGCCAGTCTGCAGATCCAGAAATGCAGCAGTGTTATCAAGCATGCTCTCCAAAGACAGCGTTAGCTGGCAAATAAAACCATGAAAAATAAACCATAGAACAGACAACTTGGGACTTGAACTTCAGAGCTGCCCAACACAAGGGTGGTAATCCAGACTGATGCTTAGAGATATACTTCCTACAAAATGCATAATAATCCTGACAAAAGAAGCCCTATAATTGTCAGATGGCACAGATTATCGCTAATAAATGTATTAAAATTCGATCATGAAAGAACCCTTATTTGTCACACCACTTTGAACTCAAAGTTAGAATGATTTTGCTACTGCTCTATTTGTTTTCTGTTTTAAATCTTTTTAGATTGACTATTGAGGAACAGGGTAGGCCTTTCTCAAGCACAAGAAATAGAGCTTGAAGTTGAGAAAGTTCTCTCTCCTTCCCTCCTAAAGTGATCTTCCCTCTGACATTTTGTTTATTCCTTAAATTCCACTACTAGCCAATGGTCCCTGTTAAATGAAGCCTTCTTCCTCAGGATCCTCTAAAATATCAATTTTATTGAATGTACCACACTGTGCACAAACGAATTTTAGGTTGATTTGTGAAAGGGCTGTTATTCTTTCCGGCAGGTGTTAGCAAACTATGGGCCAAAGTTTTGCTGGAACATGGTCATATCCATTCCTACCCACTGCTTATGGCTGCTTTTGTGCTGTACTAGCCAAGCCGAATAGTCAAGACAGAAACAGTATGGCCCATGAATCCTAAAATATTTACCATCTGGCCCTTTACAGCAAAGTCTACCAATTCCTGATATAGAACAAAGGACTTCCTGGGTACCTAGAAGTGAGGGTAAAAATGAAAGAGGAGATGGAGAACATATGTAACAATGTTTTCCTTTTGGGGAATGCTCCATTTAAGGAAGGATCTTTGCATAAATAATTCTCACAATATAACCGGCAGAAATCAACATCACAGGCTCTGACACACAGCTAGGAAACATCTGTTCACTAAATACATTCATTCATTCATTCATTCATTCACTATGTATCAAGGACTTACTACTTGAAAAGCACTATTAGAGGAGCACTCTAAACTGGAAAAAATGTAACAAAACTCTACTCTTAGGGCTTTCATCCTAGTGCAAAGAAACAAAATAAACATATCATTTATAAATTATACAAGTGTTAAATAATATTTCAGGGCAAACGGACAGTGGAGGGTGCAGTTGCACAAAGCAGTCCCAGAAGGCCTCCCTCATCCTAAGGTCTTCGATCAGAGTCCTGAAAGAAATGAGGGGAAGCTGCTCGCTGGTTCCCTGGGGCCCTGGGGTACCGAGGAGTTTGGCTGCACCCAGGAAGCTGCGGTCGCTGGAGCACAGTGAGGGAAGGGTCATGGCAGGTGAGAAGTCAGAGAGGGGAACTGGAATAGCGGTACTTTGGGTTCAAAGGCCACCATTGGAACTTTGAATCTTACTCTGAACTGGTAAAAGTTTTAAGGAAAGGAAACACAATCTAATTTGTGATTAGAATAATCACTCTGCCTTAGGGAGCCAAGGTGAATATATTCATAGAGTAAACTAATTGCTATGAAAACAAACCAACAACCAAAAAACACCAAAACAAAAAAACAAAACTAAATAAACAAAAAACCCTTCTTCCACACACTAGACTCTTTCTCCTTTGGGAAAATACCTTAAAGAACTTGTCGGGTTATTAAAGGTAAGCCCCTCCACCCTCACCCTGAGCAGACTCAAGAAGGGAAAGATTTAAAATAAGAAGAGGTAAAGTGGACTTTACCCTAAACTGACAGTTTTTGGTATTACCCCACAAGAAGAGGTAGACACAGGTTTGGGCTTCGTGGACATGGGAAAAAGGAGGAAGACGCTTGGGCAAGAAAACGACCCGTGCCTGGGAGCTGCCAGCAGGGCTCTGAGAAGACACCAGTGGGTGGAGGTGGCTGCAGAATGTGAACAGAATTGTGTCTACTACTTCCTTTCAGCTGCGTACTTCTCTCTAATGAAATGTAACAACCCCCACACACCCTCTCCATTACCCCCAGTCATGAAATGTATCT
Source organism: Suricata suricatta (assembly GCF_006229205.1). NCBI lineage: Eukaryota > Metazoa > Chordata > Mammalia > Carnivora > Herpestidae > Suricata > Suricata suricatta. Next base: position 78,420,777 of record NC_043707.1, read on the forward strand.
GCTATACACAACTGTTTGGTGTTGGTGTCATTTTTTGTAGATTTTTCGAGAGGAGACAAGAGAGAAGCAGCATTGTAACCTGCATCCAAAGACACCTAAGGTCTCCATTCTCTCCATAAGAAAATGAAAATTACTCAAATAAAAATACTGTCTGAACAACAACACTCACATTCTAGTGTTCAGAAATCAAGATATTTTATGTAGCTCTTTTTTAAGGATTATTCTAGAGCACAAGAGGATTTGTGGTCTATCACCCACACAGCTGAAACTTGGGTTACATATTTGAATTCAAATTAAGGACGTAGAGGCGCTTTTAAGCTAGGGGACTTGCCAAGGTCCTACAGCTGGTTGCCTGGTAACACCGGGACCCAAGCCCGCTCCACCACAGCTGCGTTCACCGGCCCAACTTTTCCTAATCCCAGCTGTACTGATGGTGTGTTTATTGAGCCAGATGTTTCCAACAACTCAAGTCACTTCCCAAGATAAATTACTCATATAGAAGGGCAGGCTAGCACTGACTGCAAACAACTCTAAAATGCTAATTTCCAGAGCCAGTATTCCACCCTGACAGGCATTCTCTGAGGTAAATAAATCCATTAGGTTTAAAACTGTCTTTTCACAAGGGCACCTGGATGGTTCAGTCTGTTAAGGTTTGGACTCTTGATTTTGGTTCCACTTATGATCTCACGGTTTGGGAGTTCAAGCCCCTTGCACAGGGCTCTGTGTTTACTGTGCGGAGCCTGCTTAGGATTCTCTCTCTCCCTCTCTCTCTGCCCCCACCCCTGTGTGCATGTGCACACAAGCATTCTCTCTCTCTCTCTCTCTCAAACACAAAACCTCCATTAGGTTTCTGCTATTCTCCTGTTGACCTATGAATGCAAACATATGGTATCTGTCCTTCTCTGCCTGACTTATTTCACTTAGCATGACACCCTCGAGGTCCATCCACTTTTCTACAAATGGCCAGATTTCATTCTTTCTCACTGCCATGTAATACTCCATTGTGTGTGTGTGTGTGTGTGTGTGTGTGTATATATATATATACATCTTCTTGATCCATTTATCAGGTGATGGACATTTAGGCTCTATCCATGTTTTGGCTATTGTTGACAGTGCTGCTATGTTGTTTTGTATCTTAAATCCCACAGATGAATGAAATCATATGATATTTGTCTTTCTCTGACTTATTTCTCTTAGCATAATATACTCTAGTTCCATCCATGTTCTTGCAAATGGCAAGATTTCATTATTTTTGATCACCTAGTAACACTCCCTTGTATACATATACCACATCTTCTTTATCTATTCATCAGTCATTGGACATTTGGGCTCTTTCCATACTTCAGCTATTGTCAATGGTGCTGCTATAAATATAGGGGTTCATGTGCCTCTTTGAAACAGCACTCCTGTATCCTTTGCCTAAATACCTACTAGTACAATTGCTGGGTCATAGCATAGTTATATTTTAATATTTTGAGGAAACTCCATACTGTTTTCCAAAGTGGCTACACCAGTTTTCATTCCCACCAGCAGCACAAAATAGATCCTCTTTCTCCACATCCTCGCCAACATCTGCTGTTACCTGAGTTGTTAACGTTAGCCATTCTGACAGGTGTGAGGTGGTATCTCATTGTGGTTTTTATTTGTATTTCCCTGCTGATGAGTGATGTTTAGCATTTTTTCATGTGTCTGTTCACCATTTGGATGTCTATTCATGTCTTTTGCCCATTTCATCACTGGATTATTTGTTTTTTTGGGTGTTGATCTTGGCAAGTTCTTTATAGATTTTTGATACTAGCCCTTTATCTCAATATCACTTGTAAGTATCTTCTCCCATTCTATCAGTTGCCTTTTAGTTTTGTTGATTGTTTCCTTTTCTGTGAAGAAGCTTTTTATTTTTATGAGGTACCAAGAGTTCACATTTTCTTTTATTTCCCTTGCCTTTCAGAGACATGTCAAGTAAGAACTTGCTATGCCCAAGACCAAAGAGGTTGCTGCATGTTTTCTCCTGTAGAATTTTGATGGTTTCCTGTATCACATTTAGGTCTTTCATCCATTTTGAATTTACTTTTGTGTATGGTGTAAGAAACTGGTCCAGTTTTATTCTTCTGCATGTCGCTGTCCAGTTTTCCTATCACCATTTGCTAAAGAGGCTGTCTTTTCTATTGTATATTCTTTCCTGCTTTGTCAAAGATTAGTTGGCCATACATTTGTGGGTCCATTTCTGGGTTCTCTATTCTATTTCACTGATCTATGTGTCTGTTTCTGTGCCAGTACCATACTGCCTTGGTGGTTACATCTTTGTAATACATCTTGAAGTCCAGAATTGTGATGCCTCCATCTTTGGTTTTCTTTTGCAGAATTGCTTTGGCTATTCAGGGTCTTTTCTGGTTCCATACAAATTTGAGGATTGTTTGTTCTAGCTCTGTGAGGAATGCTGGTGTTATTTTGATAGGGATTGCATTGAATATGTAGATTGCATTGGGTAGTATTGACATTTTAACTATTTGTTCTTCCAATCCATGAGCATGGAATGTTTTTCCATTTTTTGTGTTTTCAATTTCTTTCATAAGCTTTCTATAGTTTTCAGTGTATAGATTTTTCATCTCTTTGGTTAGGTTTTTTTCCTTAGGTATTTTATGGTTTGGGTGCAATTGTAAATGGGATCTATTCCTTGATTTCTCTTTCCATTGTTTCACTATTGTTGTAGAGAAATGCAACCCATTTCTGTGCATTGATTTTATGTCGTGCAACTTTGCTCAATTCACGTATCAGTTCATGTATCTCTTGGGTTTTCCACACAGAGTATCTTGTCATCTATGAGGAGTGAAAGTTTAACACCCTCTTTGCCAATTGGAATGCTTTTTATTTCTTTGTGTTGTCTGATTGCTAGGGCTAAGACTTCCAATACTTTGTAAAATAACAGTGGCAAGAGTGGACATATCTTAGGGGAAAGCTCTCAGTTTTGCTCCTTTGAGGATGATATTAGTGTTGGGTCTTTCCTATATGGCTTTTATAATCTTGAGGTATGGTCCTTCTATCCCTACTTTCTTTTTTTATTATTTTATTATTTATTTGTTTGTTTGTTTGTTTTAATAGTTTATTGTCAAATTGGTTTCTATATAACACCCAGTGCTCTTCCCTACAACTTTCTTGATGGCTTTTATCAAGAAAGGATGCTGTATTTTGTCAAATGGTTTCTCTTATTTCTTATCCTTAATTTTAATCTAAAATTTCTTATCCTTAATTTTATTAAATGATGTATCACATTGATTGATATGCAAATATTGAATCAGTCCTGCATCCTAGGGATAAACCCCTCGTGGTGAATATTTCTTTTAATGAATTTTTGATCCAGTTTGCTAGTATCTTTTCGAGAATTTTTGCATCTGTGTTCATCAGGGAAATTGTCTGTAGTTCTCCTTTCTCTGGAGTCTTTGTCTGGTTTTGGAATCACAGTAATTCTGGCCTCATAAAATGAGTTTGGAAGTTTTCCTCCCATTTCTATTTTTTTGGAACAGCTTCAAAAGAATAGGTGTTAACTTTTCTTTACATGTTTGGTAGAATTCCCCTGGAAAGCCATCCTGCCCTGGACTCTTGTTTGTTGGGAGATTTTTGATTACTGACTCAATTTCTTTACTCTTTTTGGGTCTGTTCTAATTTTCTATTTATTCTTGTTTCAGATTTGGCAGTTTATATGTTACTAGGAATTTGTCCATTTCTTAATTCGCCCAATTTGTTGACATATAATTGCTCATAATATTCTCTTATTATCGTTTATATTTCTGTGGTATTAATTATGATCTCTCCTCTTTCATTCGTGATTTTATTTATTTGTGTCCTTTCCTTTTTCTTTTATGATCAGTCTGGCTAGGGGGTTATCAACTTTGTTAATTCTTTCAAAGAACCAAATCCTGGTTTCACTGACCTGTTCTGTGGGGTTTTTTTCCTCAATATCATTTATTTCTGCTCTAATTTTTATTATTTCCCTTCTTCTGCTGGTTTGAGGTTTTATTTGCTGTTCTTTTTCCAGTTCTTTTAGGTGTAAGGTTGGGTTGTGTATTTGAGACCTTTTCTCCTTCATTAGGAAGGTCTGGATTGTTATATACTTCTCTCTTATGACTACCTTTGCTACATCCCAGAGGTTTTGGGCTGTAGTGTTTTCATTTTCATTGGCTTCCATGTATTTTTAATGTCCTCTTCAATTTCTTAGTTAACCCATTCATTCTTTTGTAGGATGTTCTTTAATCTCAAAGAATTCATGGTCTTTCCAAATTTTTTCTTGTGGTTGATTTGGAGTTCCATAGTGTTGTGGTCTGAGAGTATGCACGGTATGGTTCTCGATATTTCTGTACTTTTGGGGGCCTGATTTGTGTCCCAGTATGTGATCTATTCTGGAGAATGTTCCATATGCACTCAAGAATAATGTGAATTCTGCTGCTTTAGGATGAAACATTCTGAACATATCTGTTAAGTCCATCCAGTTCTATGTGTCATTCAAAGCCATTGTTTCTTTGTTGATTTTCTGCTTAGATGATCTGTCCATTGCTGTAAATGGGGTGAAGTCCCCTACTATTAAGGCACAGTTATAAATAAGTTTCTGTATGTTTGTGGTTAATTGATTTATATATTTGGGTTCTTTCATGTTGGGGACATAGATATTTACAATTTTTACATATTCTTGGTGGATAGACCACTTAATTATGATATAATACCTTTCTTCATCTCTTGTTACAGTCTTTATTTTAAAATCTAGTCTGTCTGACATAAGTATGGCTATTCCAGCTTTCTTTTGGTGACCATTAGCATGATAGATGGTTCTCCATCCCCTTACTTTCAATCTGCAGGTGTTTTTAGGTCTGAAATGGGTCTCTTGTAAGCAGCATATAGATGGGTCTTGTTTTCTTATCCATTCTGATAACTTATGTCTTTTGATTGGAGCATTTAGTGCACTGACATTTAGAGTGAGTACTGAGAGATATGAATGTAGTGCCATTGCATGGCATGTAGAGTTGGTATTTTCTGGTGATGTTCTCTGGTCCTTTCTAGTCTTTGTTGCTTTTGGTCTTTTTTGTTTTGTTCCCTCTTTTCTCCACTGAGGGTCCCTCTTAAAATTTCTTGCAGGGATGGTTTAGTGGTCATGAACTTCCTTAGTTTTTGCCTGGGAAACTCTTTATCTCTCCTTCTATTTTGAATGACAGCCTTGCTAGATAAAGAATTCTTGGCTGCAAATTTTTCCAATTGAGCATGTTGAACATATACTGTCACTAATTTCTGGCCTGCCAAGTTTCTGTAGGTAGGTGTGCTGTGAACCTGATCTGTCTTGCCTTACAAGAAGGATTTTTATTCCCTTCCTGTTTTCATAATTCTTTCCTTGTCTGTGTATTTTATGAATTTGACTATGTTATGTCTTGGTGATTGTTGGGTTTTGTTAAATCTAATTGGAGTTCTCTGTGCTTCTTGGATTTTGATGTCTGTGTCCTTCCCCAGATTAGTTTTCCACTATAATTTGCTCACATAAACCTTCTGCCCCTTTTCCTCTTTCTTCATCTGCTGGGACTCCTATTATTCAGATGTTATTTTTTTCTAATAAGTCACTGAGTTCTCTAAGTCTTGTATTGTGGTCTTTTGCCTTTGTTTCCGTCTTATTTTTCTGCTTCATTATTCTTCATAATTTTGTCTTCTGTATCACTGATTTGTTGCTCTGCTTCATCCATCCTTGCTGTTGTAGCAGTTATTCAAGATTGCATCTTGGTTATAGCATTTTAAATTTCACCCTGACTAGATTTTACTTTTTCTTTTTATCTCTGCAGAAAGGGACTCTATGCTTTTTTCAGCCCTAGGTAGTATTCTTATTATCGTGGTTCTTAATCTTAGTTCGGACATCTGGCTTATATCTGTGTTGATTAAGCCCCTGGCTGTCATTTTTTCCTGGTCTTTCTTTTGGGTTAATTCCTTCATTTTGTCATTTTGGAGAAAGAAAAACATTAATAAAATAAAAAATTAAAATTAAAAATATTAAAAATAAGACCAAAAAAATCAAATAAAGGAAGCTATGTTCTTAGGTGTGTTTTGGTCTGCTTGTTAAAAGAAGCTTGATTAGAATAGAGAAAAAAAGGAAAGAAAAGAAAGAAAAAATTTTAATTAAAAAAATTGTATAATAAAACAGAATAAAATGAAACTAAAAACTGAAATAGAATAAAAAATTTTAAATAAAGTAAAAATAATTTAATTTTTTTAATTTAAAGAGAAAAGAAAAATAAATTTTTCTCTTTCTGTCAAGTTCTGTGGCTCTAGTTGCAAATTATTATGTTAATCCTCATATCAATTTCCTAGGCATGCAAAATGGTTTGGTGCTGATAGCTGTGTTTCAGGGACAAGACAAGCTGAGGATCTCCATGTTCCCCTACCATCTTCTCTCCTCCCTTCACACAAACATTTTAGATGTAAGACTGAAAATGACGAAGTCTCAAGTGACTTGATTTTAGGTCTTGTATAAGTTAAACTCTATGATTCTATCACCAATAAGATGTAGATCACAACATCTACTTCATATAATGGTTTTTCAGTATTAGAGATGATGTATATATGATGTTTAGCACTGTGCCCAGCACAGAGATTGCACTCAATAAGTGGTACCTATTATTAGTAATTAATACTGATAATTACTTGAAGTAAGCAGAGCTGACCCTATATTGGGGCAGTGGTGAGGGCCACCCACATGATTTGTGAAGTACTCTAGAGCACCTGATGGAAACAGTCAAGTTGCAGCCTAAGGGTGCTATATACTTCCCTAAGTAAATTCCCTCTGAGACTACCAGGACTGAAAAAGCACAACATGGTCAAGGCAACAGGGCTTCACATGTCTACAAGCTGCATAAATACCTCTCAGCACTATAATCTGATTCTGTCCCCACAGTAAAACACTGTGTAAATATCATAACCTCAGCTATAGTCAGGTAAACCTTAATAAACATAAAATTTGAGAAATAAAACCCATATTTTACTTGCTATCAACTCAAACTTTCACCACCTTTACTTACAATAACAAACTTTACCAAGGTCAAAATTGAATTCAAGAAGTAATCCTGGAAAAGTTTAGGTTAAGACAGTGAGGCATGAAAAGGCCCTGGACAATTAAGCCTGACCCACTTTCCTGGGAAATGTGGTTCAAGGCAGTTTGGCACAGAAGAACATGCAGATCTCAGGTCAGGAGGGCCTGGTCTTTGTCTTAACTTCTGCTACTCACCAGCTGCATAAACATGTGTAAGTCAAGCAACTGTTCCAAAACTCAGCATCCCTATCTGTAAATGGGGGATAACAACTGACCTACCTGCTTTATTAGAATACTAAAAGATTCAGCACACGAGGCATTTTATAAACTACAAAGTCCTATGTGCGAGTGCTTATTATTTTTCAATTCTGCTCCACATACAGTAAAACAAACAAGCTTTTAGTTTATGAGTGCCTAGTAAGCTAGTGCCTAGTAACAATTAACTGGGGGGGGCGGTATTTTCTGTCTTATTTTTTGTTTGATTCATTACTTCCAAAATGAACCTGATCCTGTTTTATAAGTATTTTTTTTAATGAGCAATAAGTTAGGCAGTTGGGACTCACATAAGCCACCATATGACCCTACATTTGATGAGTTCTTTTTCCCTATTCTTGTGATCTCCTTAGACACAAGCTTTGCTGTGTGCTGAATAAACGGGCTCCCTACACGCAACCTTAAAGCAGTAATGGGTCTTTGGCAACCACCTCCCCTCATTTTCAATGCTCCCTTTTTCCATAATACCCTGTACTTCCCCAGTACTCAGTATCCTCATACTGGTCCCTGATCACCCAGAGATCCCCCCCCCCCAGCAGCCTATTCCAGTCTGGCATCCTTGTTTGAGCCTTTCTAATGCCCCATGTTTCCTTCTCCCATTAAATTATTTCTGTCCCAAGTTATATCATTTTGACCTCTGCTGATATGAATAACAAAAATGTCTCTCTCAAGTAAGGGATTTTCATTTAGTTCTTCTTAGATATTGTCTAAATCCCAAAGGCAAGACTGTAGTGACAGGAAATTTGAAATGCCAACACAAGAAGTAGTTGAGGTATTCACACACCCTCACTTGTTCATTCATCAAACACATACCCAGCACCCACAGGAAATTAGGAATAATCAGAGAAGGAGGATGTGACAAATATCATGACAATGATGACACCCTCAGCACATCTGAGGGAAGCCCAAGAGCCAAAGTGTCAATGGCCTAAGGCCTAGTTGTGCAGTATGATGAAGGATGGGGTAAACAGGCCAGGGAAAAGGTTTCTCACAAGTAAACCCAGTATTTCTGATTAGGTCAATACCCAAACCCACTACATCATTGTTACCCAAGCAACAGTACCAGCTGCATGAAGCATTTCAAGTTGCAATTTATAATCAATTGAAAATGCAGAAGATACCATTTTTGTCCTCAAAGATCTTCCAATCAGATGGGAAAGGCAAACAAGGAGGCAGTTTATCATAATACAAGGAGATGCTAACTTATTATCAGTCTAATCAAATACCCCTAACACTGGATAAATACCAGAAGCTAAAAGAATTCTACCCACTACCAACAGATGAGCGTACTACATAATACTGATGGCCCATATAATAGTAATGGGAGTTGGCTTGTACCATCAGGAGCAAAATTCTAAAGACTCTCAAGTTGAAAACTAACAACCTGAGAACAAACTGCACATCTAGAATGACAGCTCAGCTGGATTCTCTTATTGCACTGAACTGCTCAGCAGTAGTTCCATTTAGAAGATCAGTCTATTTCCAAAGAGCCTATTTTATAATTCCTTAAGTGTCTTTTGGGGCAAGACAAGTAGAAGAACAAGATATTTATCCCCTTTGTCTTGATTAGTCTGTTTTCTGCTGAGCTTTAAGATTTGCTAAGGTGCAGTGACCACCTAGCAGCAAGGCTATCAACACACCAGTGGAACTAGGTAATGAAATGAGACCAAAGTTGGGGAGAGGGTTTCAGTAACTGCCAATCCAGTCAGCAGTGATCAGGACTTCTGTCTTTCAGCTAAGAGAGCAAACTGACCAACCCATAGGTGCCATGAGGCAGCATGTTAACACGTGACTCAAGGGCTAGAGTCCCTTCCTTGAACATATTTACCAAAAAATACAAAAGTGTTCGGGTTAGGAGGCTCCTGCATGCTGGCCCCATTTAGGCTCTGGGCTGGGAAAACACTTGGCTGCCAAAGGATTTAAACCTCCACCATCTCCCAGCCTCTAGCCATTCACCCTGTTCTTGATGTTTTCAACTGAAAATGTCTGAGGGAAGCCCGTTTAATAACAACAATAAATATTGTTCAAAAAATTTCAGAAAATTTGTGCTTCTCTTAGTTCCTTCTTTTAACCCTGATTTCTGGAGACAGAAAAAAATTGTTCATTTTAACCTATTTGTTTTAGAATCAGGATTACATTTCCAATTCAAATGGAAGCCATCCTTCTGAAAAAGGAATCTGTTCAAATCTTATAAATCAGAAAAAGGCAAAGCTACATTTGAAAATGTTTTTAATCAAATAGTAAATAATAGTGAATAGCTTAAAAATATCTTTAAAATGTATAAAAGTCCATGAATAAAGCAGAAAATAAAGGTGGCAGGACTTCTGGATAATATCCTCTCCTTACAAATGTCTGATTCAAAGCATACAAAGAAAAGAGTAAAAGAGGACAAGACATTTGATCACTGGCTTCTTCATTCCAAATGAAGAGAATATACTAATTATTGAGACGGCAGGTATGTTCTTAGAAAAATTACTTTCTGCATATCTATAAAAAAAAATAAAACCAGCCTTGAGGCTAACATAGGATTAAAGGAAGTAATAACTGAGAATTACTTAACATAGTAATCAATCACCAAATGCTCTTACTTATTCATTTGTTCGCATGGGTAATAAATGTTTAGTGACTGCCTACTACATGTCAGACACTCCGCACCAGAATACAAATAGGGCCAAAACACATCCCCTGCCCTTACAGAACTTAGAGTCTAGATAGGCTTCCCAGAGTTTGGGGGGCGGGGGGGGAGGGAGGGAACAAAACAAAACAAAAATTTAAAAAGCCAACCTTGACTCATAGAAGCTTCTTTCTGTGTCCCTGGAGGGTTGTCATGGTAATCGGTATGCTATTCACAAAATATTCCCAGCTTTCTTTTTTCCAAGTACATAGTAGGATTATATTCTCTATCTCCTTTGAAATTAGATATGCCCATATGACTTGCTTTGGCCAATGAAATATGAATATTAGGGACAGGTGACATTTCTAGGCTAAAATTTTAAGAGTCATGACACATGTCCCCATGTTCCCTTCTGACAGAAGGATCAAGGAGCATATGTCAATGGAGCCTCCTTCAATCTAGTTTCTTGACTAATTACGGAAAGCAGATCTCCCACTGAATCTTGCTGTAAATGCAGCACAAAGACTTAACTTCTGTTAAGTCTCTGAGATTCAAGTTTATTTGTTGGTGCATAATATTCTATCCTTAGCCTAACAAGTATAGGTGCTTTCTCTAATCACCAAAATATAACTACAACCTGAGTTCAGAACATTGAGAGTAAATTTAGAAAGTGGACCTGATGAGCAAAGATCTGAAGGACAAGTTGAATTGATCTAAATGAAGTAGTATATAGTGGGGGTGTGGGATGTGGGGTGGGCAGAAGAATGGAAGCAACGGGCAGAAAGGTCTTGAGGAAAGAGGGAGGATGAGCCACTTTAGGAACCAAATGAAAACAGGTACCACTGAACGGGAGATCAACCGAAGAGGCTCAGGATGAAGCAGACGTGTAGGGCCTCAAGGCCATGTTGAGATTTTTAGCCATTATCCTAAGAGCAATGGGGAGCTTCTAAAAGGTTTTACATAGAATAACAACATGGTTCGATTTGTGTTTTTGAAATATAATTCTGGATGTAGTGTTGGAGAATAGATAGGACACAAGCAAGAGTTAATACCAGGAGAGACCAGTAGAGGACTACTGCAATAACAGTGCAGGAAAGAGATCATGGTCATTTGGACCTGGCAGGAGTAGCAGAGATAGAGAGAGATGTGGAGAAACTTTAGGGATATTTAGGCAGCAACATCAAAAGGGTTTTAATCATAGACTGGCAACAGAAGTGAGGTAATTTCCACAGCTGGTTGGATAATGGTGCCAGTCTCCAACACAACAAAATCTACAAGAGAAGGAGGTTTGAAAAGATTATAAATTCTGACTTGAGTATTTTGAAGTTTAAGTTCCTCCAGCATCATAAACTTCAACAAAACCTAAGCTGCAGATATTAACACAGACAATGATTCATTTGTATTTTGGAAAAGCCAGAGAGTGATCAATAAGGGGGTAATTAGGGTAAGTATTAAAGAACTACATTTGAAAACCAGGAGAAGATTAGGAGAAAGCAGAAAAGGAGGTCAAGGAGTGGCCACAGAGTTGTAGCAGGCATGGATGCAGCAGAAGTCAAGGAAGAGAGTTTGGCCAGGTGGAGAGAGTCTAGTCTGTTAGATGCTGCTGAGCGGTCAAGTAAGGTAAGCAGTATGAGTTTCCATTGGATTTAGAAATAAAGGCAACTGGTAGCATTTGGTCTGGGGGAGAAAAGGATGAATAAGACCAAACGAGTCCCTGCCTCCGTGGGGCTAACATTCTAGGGATATAAACAAAATAAAAATAACTGCAAGCATTGTTAACTATTATGGAGAAAACAAAGAACTAAAGTAAGAATACATATGAATATATATGTATACACATATACATATATATACAAATGGGGCAGAAAGATAAAGACAGAGGTAATGATTAAACAGGGAGATAAAGAATAAAAATGAGCCAGTTACACAGAGGGGTGGGGTGGGAAGGTAATGAGGGGACCACAACTTAGACACAGGGAATAATGAGTAAAAAGACTAAATAATTTTTTTAAGCTTTGTCATCAAGGAATTTCTAGAAGACCATGATGACTATAGTTTTAAAAGCAAGGAAATTTAGGCAGGATCAAATTTTACAAAAAACTGTAAGACATAGTAAAATGTTTGTATTTTACTTGCTATATTAGTTTTCTAGGGCCACTATAGCAAAGTACCATAACTTTGGCTTAAACAACAGAAACTATTTCATAGTTCTGGAGGTCAAAAGTCCAAGATCAAGACATCTGCAAAGCCATTGGCAAGGATCTTCTGAGGCCCTTTCCTTGGTTTATGGATGATCATTTCCTCCCTGAGTCTTTACGTTGTCTTTCTTCTGTATCTGTCTGTAACCCAATCTCCTCTTCTCATAAGGGCCCCAGTCATATTGGATTAGAGGCCATAGTGACATTATTTTAATTGATTACTTCTTGAAGACCCTATCTCCAAATACAGTCACATTCTGAGGTCCTGAAGGTTAGGAATTCAACATATGAATTTGGAGGGAACACAATTCAGCCCATGAAACTTATGCAAATAGGGAAGCCATTAAAAAGATTTAAGAAGGAGAATGACATAATCCAATTTATATTTTAAAAACTATGTGGCTATAGTATACAGAAAACATGGAAGAAGAAGAAAAGTGGTGATAGGGAGATGAGTTAGCAGATTATATCAGTAATTAAGATCCCAAGGCAGACATTTTTAATCTAGAACAGACTTGAATGATAGGTGATCCACAATTTTCTTAGTGCTGTATTTACAGAATCATATTGTAAGGACACAGGTCTGAATCAAACTGACTCTGATCTTGGAGGCGTAGGTGTCAGTTTCTCAGAATCATTAGACAGTAGAAGGGCACACATTGCCCAAGGCAGGAGGGACTTGTAACACCCAATCAGGAAAGGCCACCTAACACCCTTAACATTTCTAAGGGCAGGCCTAAAAGGCTAGTCACGCCCTATGTGAGGGTCCTGGGTCTACTCTGTAATTGGTTAACACTCTAAATGAGATTGGGTCTCGCCAAAAGTAACAATGTATATGGTTAAAATTACTGTCAATAATAATAGGCGATAGTGATTGGGTCACTGTACCTGTGTCACAATTTCCTGTAACTCCCCTTTCCCAAGCCCATAAAGGCCCTACCCCTCCTTTGTTCGGGGCTCTCCGCGTGGATCCACTGCCTTGGTGAAGTCTGTGAGCCCGAGCTTATAAGCCTGTAATAATAAAGCCCTTTGCTTTTGCATGGGTGACTCGGTCTCCCTGGTGATCTCTGGTTTTGGGGGACGATATTGGAAACTTGGGTATAACAATATGAGGATACACGTACCCATAATGTGATTACTCTCAAAGCCCTGTTACATCCAAGAAGCAGAGTGCAATGGCAAAAGTAAGTAAAAATAATTAAGAAACTCCTTTCTTTTCTCTTACTACTCAAAGGCACTCAACCTCACAATGCATAAAAGCACTTACTAAAATACCTTTTTCTGCAATTATACCAGAACCTCTCTCCTCAAAATCCTCATGGAAAACTATTCCTCCATGACCAACCCTCTATTGCATAAAGCACTTTCTCCTCTACTTATCTCTTCTTCCCTTTTTCTCTAGGAACTTTATCATGTAGAACAACTTAGCTTCTATTCTTCAGAAAGAAATCTTTAGGGGGGGGAGAAAAAATTGCTTCACTTAGACCAAGGATTCTATTTGTGAGGCAGGGAAATGGTGGGAAAAATCTGTGAACTCATTAGTCATTTTTGTCTGATCTCATGCATTTTCTTTTTTTTTTTAATGTTCATTTATTTTGAGGGAGAGAGAGAGCATGCGCCAAAAGGGCAGAGAGAGAGCAGGGAGAGGGAATCCAAAGCAGGCTCCAAGCTCAGTGTGGAAACAGAAATGGGGTTCAATCTCACAACTGTGAGATCATGACCTGAGCCGAAACCAAGTGTCAGAAGCTTAACTAACTGAGCCAGCCAGGCGCCCCTGATGTCACCCATTTTCTTAAATAAAGAGTCTTGACTTTCATCAGAATCTCAAAGGCATTGTTAAGTGTGCTAATACCATTGAAAGAAAAAGAAAGACAGCTGGGGACAGAGACTGTGCTGTGGAGAGACAGTGAAACAGAGCTTGTGATCCTCCAGGAACTGAGCAAGGCCATCTGACCATTCCTAACAGTCAGACTGGTCCATAAATAGGCCACATCTGTGGTTCTACACTCTGCCCATATTGCATCCCCAAACAACCAACTGTGTACTGATGAGACATCAAACAAAGCTAATGGGCTAATTGGGTACCGCCTCAAAGGACAAGACCCTTGTGAGTAAATTTATTCTGTTTTGAATGTAATCCATTAGGAAACCCTGAGTAAACTGGCTGATTTAGGTCATCTAATCCAGAAATAAGTGATCTTTTCATTCCAATCAAATAAGAATTTAATGAAGATATGTAAACAGTGATTCTATCAGACCACAAACCTGCTGTGTACAGACCATAAAGAGACTCTGTGGTAAGACACAAAAGAAATGAAACACATACTACAAAAGGGGGAAATAATAAAATGTACCCTAACCTCACTTTTCTTTCCACGTTAATTTCTTCCCAACCTTCAAGTCTCAGCTAAGGGCTTATCTCTTTGAGAGCCCTCACTCCAGTCTTGGCTAAATGTCTCATCTCTTGCTTCACAGTATCTTGTGCATTATCCTTCCACTACCACTTTGTAATTAAAATGATCTGTCTCCTCCATTTGACTGTGAGCTTCCAGAAATCAGGCACTGGATCTTATTCTTTGTTTTCTGAGCACCTAGCACAGTGCCTGGTACAAAGTAGGTAAACATTCACTGATAAGACTGACTTCAAATTTTATGGTGTTTCAACTATAGTACCCTGCCTCCTGGAATTAAAAGACCAAAATAATTTGCCTATCGTTTAGCATCTGCAGAGTTTTGCAGAGATTCTAGTGTTGTTCAGGAATTGAAAGTATCTTCCGCCCAAATTTCTGCCTAAGGATTAAGAAGTTGAGCCCTATTGTCTTGGAAAGCTGTGAGAATCAGGGGCAGAAAGCTGATGGGAACCGGTGAAGGAATTAAGGAAAGGAAGTTTCCAGTCCCCATTCTTTATAAAGTTTTTTTTTTAATTATTTATTTTGAGAGAGAGAGAGAGAGAAAGGGAGAGGGAGGGAGCCAGGGAGAGGCAGAAAGAGGGAGTGGGAGGGAATCCCAAGCAGGCTCCATACTGTCAGTACAGAGCCCAATGTGGAGCTTGATATGGGGCTCAAACCCACGAACCATGAGATCATGACCTGAGCAGAAACCAGGACTCAGACGCTTAACCAACTGAGCCACCCAGGCACCCTGCAATGTTCATTATTTAGTCATCTATGGATGCCTGTTCTGATATTACTCAACCTTTCAAAGGGAACTTCCCAAACTGCTTCCCAAACCATATCCCATCCAAAACTGCCTTCTGAATCATTCAAGAGCCATCTAGATGTGGGTAGAAAAGCATTAAGTTATTGCAATAGTGTTTTTCTTAAGCATCACATGTGTTACAACATTGTAATGGGGCCATTCATGGTTTGAGCCTCCTGGATCAGGATTTAGAAAAGTCTAACATCTGAGATCCATTTAGTGGAAGTAAGAAAGTTGAGTCTTTCAGTGAATCCATCTGCCTCAGGGTCACCTACCATACTTGGGTCTTCTCCAGATCTAAAGAACAAGATTCTCTAAGGTTGGGGATGGGGGGGGGAGTTGTTAGAGATCTCCCCTCTTAAAAATAGCTCATATGTAATACCATCATCAAAACTCAGCTCAGAAATTGTATCTTCAAGGAAGACTTTTGAACACTCACCCAGGCTTGAGAGCTGCTTCAACATGTCCTCTTATTTTATTCACTTTATCTGTCTTACCTGCAACATTGGTTTCCAAGAGGGCAGCAAATTTGTCTTCTTGCTCACTGCTGATGCCCAGAGTTTTGAACAGTGTTGATGACTTGAATGGACAATTCTTACACACTCTAAACATAGCCAGATACTAGAGTTGAAGCCAGTCCAGAGCATGCAAGGTCCTCCAAGGTATGTATGGCTCCTGACTACCTCTCCCAACTTTCCCTACTTCAACTCTCTGCTTCACACTCAATACTCCAATAAGATTCAACTGCTTGTTGATGTTCTTTGCACACTCCCTTAATTCCCCATGTTTTTGCTTAATTTGTCCTTTCTTATTCTGAACCTCTGTCACTAAGTCCATTTATGTACTCCTCCATACATGTGCCCACGCCACAGTCTGGGAAATCCCTCTTTCTTTTCAAGTTTCTGCTGAGGCATCTCCTCCTTTCAGAACACTTCCCCATTCCCACTACCCCAGAAAAGTTTCTCTTCTCTGGGATCAGTGACAGCCTATGCATATTTCTATCTTTGCACTTAGCACATTACTTAATAATCATCTCTATGTTCATCTTCCCCATTAGACTATGAACTAACTCCTTGATGATGCAGATCATATCTTTTTTATCTATTCCCAGTTTCTATCTCAATTTTTAGCACAGAATAGTCATTCGACAAATTACTATTTAACAAATGAATGAACACACGAGCAAACAGAGTCAAATGTACAGACATAACTGTTAATTGAAACAGGAACACATGTATCTGAACACTGCCCAAACTGGTGATTGAATTGGTTGATCACAATAGGGTATCAGGAGTGGAGGGTGTTTATACATAAAGTTAGTCATCTTATGAGATTGGCAAAAAGTGTTAAGCCAGAAAGGACCAATAGGTGCTTACATTTAAACCAAGTAGAGAAGAAGCTGAGAATTCTAAGGCTATTAACTAAGTCATAGCAAGAAAGTAACTCATAAGCCTGGGATCAGGTCAGAACAAGTGATTGTCCAATATGGTGGCCAGAGAACATAGAGGGAAGAAGTAAAGTAGGTGGGGAGAGAGGGTCCAAGAGAAAGTCCAAAAGACAATGAGTCAGTCATGGTGACTTCTGGGTGAGTAAGCCTTCAGCTGCTTAGTGAGCCTGTCATGGTATCTTAAAGTGACAGAGTTCCCTGGATGGGATCTGAAACAACTTGTCACTAAGTTCTAGTTTAAAGAAATGAAAATCATATTGTGTTGTCAATTAAAAGCCCAGTGTTTTGGTTTCCTATTGCTGCTTTAACAAATTACCATAAACTTCCTGCGTGGCTTAAAATATCGTAAATGTATTATCTCACAATTCCAGAGAAGACTAAAAAAGGATGGCTCAGGATTAAAATTAGCATATCAGCAGGGCTATTTTCCTTTAGGAACTTTAAAGGATAATTTATTACTTGCTTGCCAGCCTCCTCTTTCTTTGGTTCATGGCTCTTTCCACCAATGGCCTTACCCTGACCTCTTCTTCCATTGTCCACAGCTCCTTCTTTGGCTCTCTCATCCAATCTTCCTGTCTCCCTCTTACAAAAACCCTCGTGATCACATTGGGCCCACCTAGATCATTCAAGAGAATTGCCCCCTGCTCAAGATCATAACTTAATCATATTTGCAAAGTGCCTTTTGCCATGTAAGAAAGCATATTTATGGGCGCCTGCATTAGGACATGAAGATTTTTGGAGGATCGTTTTTCTATAATAGTCATCCAAAGGAAAAAAACTATTTTAAAAACTGAATCAGGTTTTGATAGAAACAGTAAGTACATAGCTTTAAACTCCCCATCAGTGATAAACAATAAAAGAAAAAAGTAACACAAAGAGAGAGTGAGGCAAAGTATGAGAGACTCTTGAATACTGAAAACAAACTGAGGGCTGAAGAAAGAGGGGGAAAGGGGAAGGGGGTGATGGTCATGGAGAGCGGCACCTGTGGGGAAGAGCACTGGGTGTTCTATGGAAACCAAGTTGGCAATAAACTATTTTTTAAAAAGTGACACAAATACCTGAAAAGTAGGGGACAGAGAAAGAAAAATTAGTAGTGTAATAATTTATAGTTCCAACTGACTTTTCTCAAGTAAAAATTCAAATATAAATGTGATGCTGTCACTCCTAGAAAAATATAACAATTCTACTACCTGCCTTTTCGTTGGTTATGCATCTCTGCTTTCTAGATCCCCTGTCTCTGTGACCAAGGACACACATCCCCAAACTGTAGGTAGTAACCAACTCATGTAGCACAGGGATTCAACCCAAGACATGAAAAGGAGGAAAATCTGGTTTTTGTTGTTTTGTTGTGTTCTGTTTAAATAATAATAATAATAATAATAATAATAATAATAACAACAGCAAATGTTTTTAAAAGAATCTCTGGGTTTTATTAAAATTATTGAATATAAAGATAGAAAAGATTTCATATGCTTTACATGATCAAGATCAAGTATACATTTTTCTGCCCAGCTGGGACAGAAACAGATTTACAAACTTAGTAGATAGTGGCAGATGGTGCTGGTAGGGGCAAGTGCTGAGTAAATCAGGATTGCAAAGGTGGGAGCTATCAACAAAAGCAATATCAATTACCCTTCCATCCAGCCACAAGAGAAGAAAAGTTATTATAAGTAAATAGTTGGTAACACTGGCAGACACTTATGTTTCCTTCATTTGTCTCTTTCTTTTCCTCTTTGGATAAAATGGAAAAGAAGGAAAAAAAATAAAAGTTCAGAGCTCTTTTCAAAGCCTTGACTGAGCATCTACTTTTTTGTAAGACAACTTAGTTTATCCCCATAAATTGTTCTCTTATCAAGTCAGGTCACTTAATTTGTAAGGTGTTGAGGACTGGATTTGTTTAAAACAAGAAAGATTTTTGCATGTTTATCAGCACTAGAGAAGGAGCCCATAGAAAGAGCTAAAAATATAATCAAAGGGGAAATAACTTGATTCCTGGATATGTTTCTTTTTTTTAAAAAGAATAGAAAAAAATTACCAGCACAAGAGTGAGAGGATCTGTGTTTCTCAGGAACTGGATGAGAGCGGAGATGACGCTGTGAAACATGATGGGGTTGGGGAAGGGCAAGGTAAGTGTATCCATCAGTTTTCAGGGCAGAAGCAAAACAAAACAAAGCAGATGAGAGTTGAGAGCAATGATGAGGTTTCAGAAGAATCACTGAGAACCATCAGGAGGGAAGCTGACCAGATTATCAAGCAGTTTTGAAGGCCCATCTGAGATCTGAGACCACTAATCCATAGAGGGGGAAAAAATCCAAACAATTATATGAATGTTTCCAGTAGTCTAATGTAGAGGTAGACAAACTTGTTGGCTGAACTGATCCAAGTATGAGGGTCTATAGGACCAATGGAATAAAAAAAAAAAAACAAAAAAAAACAATGGGACACAGGGGTGCAGACTGAACAATCATTAAAGCTGAAGAAGAGTCTGTGATAGGTGCAGGGGAGAGGCACATTAAAACATGAAAAGG
The DNA here is from genome assembly GCF_006229205.1 of Suricata suricatta. Classification (NCBI taxonomy): domain Eukaryota; kingdom Metazoa; phylum Chordata; class Mammalia; order Carnivora; family Herpestidae; genus Suricata; species Suricata suricatta. The sequence continues at coordinate 78,440,089 of NC_043707.1, forward strand.
ACAAGGTCACATTGAGCCTAGACTATAAGTACTCTGGCTGTACAATGAACAACACAACTGAAGACATGAGGCAGAAAGACCATGAGGAAGCTATAATACTAATCTTAAAACAGAGATTACAGGGGCGCCTGGCTGGCTCAGTCGGTTACGCCTCCGACTTCGGCTCAGGTCAGATCTCACGTCCGTGGGTTCGAGCCCTGCGTCGGGCTCTGTGCTGACAGCTAGCTCAGAGCCTGGAACCTGCTTCCGGTTCTGTCTCCTTCTCTCTGCCCCTCCCCTTCTCATGCTCTGTCTCTCTCTGTATCAAAAAATAAATTAAAAAAAACATTTTTTTAAAAAACAGAGATTACAAACATCTGAACTGGCAAAGGTAGTGTATTAGTTTCCTGTGGTAGCCACATTAATTTACCACAAACTGGATGGTTAAAAACAACAGAAATGTATTCTTTCACTGTCTCACATTTCTGGAAACCATAAGGCCAAAATCTTTCCTTGCCTCTTCCTGACTTGTGTGGTCATCATCATTTCTTGGATTCTTTGACGTGTGGCTACAACCCTCCGATCTCAGCCACTGTCTTCACCTTCATATCACCTTCTCCTCCGTGTACCCATGTCTTCTCCTCCTGCCTTTCTCTTATAAGAACACTTGTCATTGGATCTGGAGTCCACCCAGATAATCCAGGATAATCTCATCTCATATAAGGAACCTTAATTTAATTATGTATGCAAAGACTCTTTTCTCCATATAATATAATGATCAAAAGTTCCAGGGATCTGGATATGAACATATATTTTGGGGGCCACCATTCAACCCATTATAGGTAAAAACTGTGAAGAGGGAGGAACAAATCTGAAAACTATTTGAGAGGCACAGTCAGCAGAATTTGATGTTTGATTGGCTGTGGGAGAGAAGGGGAAAGAGGAGTCAAGAATAACTTTTAACTGACTACCTACATGATACTACCTACTGAGATAGAAAACATGGACAGGGGCTCCTGAATGGCTCAGCTGAGTGTCCAACTTCAGCTCAGGTTATGATCTCATGGTTCCTGAGTTCAAGCTTCACATTGGGTTCTGTGCTGACAGCTCAGAACCTGGAGCCTTCTTTGGATTCTGTGTCTCCCTCTCTCTACCCTCCCTCACTTGTGTGCTCTCTCTGTCTCTCTCTCTCAAAAGTAAATAAACATTTAAAATTTAAAAAAAAATGGACAGAAGAGACCACTGAATGAAGAAGATGATGTCTTTTTAAACATGCTGATTTTGAGGTGCCCATGAAACATCTAGATGGAGATATTTGACAGATAGCAGGACCTATATATCTGACTCAAGTGACAGAGCTGGTCTCAAAAAAGGGATTAGGGAATTGATGAGCATAAAAGTGGTAATTCAAAACCTCATAAATAGATTCTTTTTTTTAATTTTTT
>NC_043707.1:78441612-78450446 GCF_006229205.1 Suricata suricatta
AACAAATAGCATTATCAGAGGAGAGGTGCGGGGGGGTGGGGGGGGGAGGAGGATCAAATAGGATTAAGAGTATACTTATCGAGGCGCCTGGGTGGCTCAGTCAGTTAAGAACCCGGCTTTGGCTCAGGTCATGATCTCGCGGTTCGTGGGTTCGAGCCCCGTGTCAGGCTCTGTGCTGACAGCTAGCTTGGAGCCTGGAGCCTGCTTCAGAGTCTGTGTCTCCCTCTCTCTCTGACCCTCTCCTGCTCGCGCTTTCTCTGTCTCTCAAAAATAAATGAAATAAAACAAAACAAAAGAGTATACTATCATGAGCACTGCACCATGTACTGAATTGTTGAATGACTATATTGTACAGCTGGAACTAATATAAACCGTATGTTAACTACCCTGGAATTAAAATAGTAAAATTTAAAAAATAAAAACCTCAAAGAGGATAATATTGCTCAAAAAAAATAATAGGTGACAAGAACTACAAAGGATTAGAAATGGACACCTGGCAGTTAAAGGGGAGACAAGGGAGGAGTAGCCCATGAAAGAGACCAAAAATGAATGGCCAAACAGGTATGAATAATTTCAAGAGAATGTAGGGTCCAGGAGCCAAGAGAATAGTTTCTGGAAGTAGGAGGAAATAAGCAATGTCAAATGTAGGAGAGAGGGCAAGTGAGTAACGTATTGAAGCAGATGACAGAGGGGGAGAGCTATCATGTGGGGGCCCAGATAAAAAGCGGTCTAGACAACGAGACAGCACATATAAAAGCCATGAATATTTAGGGATGCTCAAAGAACAACAAGGAGGCCCGTGTGGTTGTTACAGAGTCAGCAAGAGAAGTAAGTAAAGGAGGAGTACAGAAGTAAGAGAGTCCTGGTCATATAGGACCTTTCTGACCATTGTAAAGAGTTTGGCTTTTATTCAGAGTGAAAATGAGAAGCTCTCAGAAGGGTTTCTGCAGAGGAATGACATGATCTGACTTCTGTTTTAACAGGGCCACTTGGGTCTCACTATGTGAGAATAAGGGATAAGGCTCAAAAGTATTGGAGACAGCCTGTAAAAGGAAAGATGTAAGTAAAGGAAAAAAGGGAAGTATGTAAGATCACATAAGAGAGTACTGCAACATCTCAACAAAAGATTATGGCAGCTCGAACCAAAGATCATATTCTTCCACATATAAATAGAGGGCCTGCTGTACAAATAAAACTTCAAGGTAAAGATCTAGTCCCTTATTCCAACCAGATGGCCTACCTTAAGCCTCTTCTATAAAATAATTTGATTCAGCCACTGTGTAGGATGCTTTGAGGAGGACTGAAGTGCAAAGTACAAAAGTGAGAACAAGAAATAGGACTCAAAATATATGTTGAAAACAGACTGAAGAGAGCTAGAAAAGAAACCAAACTACTTCTGAAAAATCTCACTTGACTGTCTTACAACATATTGCATTGCACACTGCAAATGTGTGAGTACACATATGTTCCTCCCATAATTCACCGGAAAACCCAGTGATTCATTCCTCAGCAAGAAGGATCCTGGAAAACTTTGATTAATTTGAACCCACCAGTGCTGCATCAGTGCTGAAAAATTCAGTCAGGAGGAAGAAAAAAATTAAAGGTGTTCTTCATTAGACTATGAGCCAGCTACACATCCTCAATATCCCCCCATATCAGGAATCACAATTAATATTGTGAAATCATGCAGCAAATTGAATAGCATTGTTTCACAAACTCTCTGGGTGTCGTATGAGACATTTAAAGGGTCAGAGCTTGGCAATAGCTCAGCACTGCGCGGAAATGACCGAGGATATGCTCTACCTTTGGAGCCTCTCAGTCACTCAGGAAACTCTGAATAATGGGAATAAGCTATTGCACATGCAAACTGTATTCACTCTGAAATTTATTAGTGTTGCTCCAACATCTTCTATTCAAATGCAGCCAGAACATCTCCCTTGGGCATATGATTTCCACTGAATCCAGGAGGAATTATGCCAACCTCAGAATAGTACAATGGTTCTTTCAGCATTTGACAGCAAAACTATGAGTTTAGTGCTGAAAATAAACATGCACATCCCAGCATTCTTTCTTCCAGAAACATGTTGCACCTGAAGTTTTGATTCCCAGATCAGCTCACAAATGTTTGTTTAATCCACACTGTTCCTAAAACACTTTAAAAACAGCACCCTTGGACCTACCAACATGAGAACCTTGTTTCTGTTGATTTAATGGATATTTCTGCAACACTGGTTGCATGCTGATCATTGTGCTTGTACTGGGCTTTCAGAGTTGTAGAGAACATAGCTCTTTCCTTCAAGGACTCACCTTGGACATGGTGATGACTTTAGATACAACTCTAAAAGCATGAAACGTGACAGAAAAAAACTGATAAGCTGGACTTCATTAAAAGTATTTTTTTTCTTGCTTTATAAAAGCAATGTAAAGAAAATTAGAAGATGAGCCACAAACTGGGAGAAAATATTTGCAAAAGACATTTTATAAAGCCTGTTACCCAAAACCCAAAGATCTTTTAACACTCGGCAATAATAAAACAAAAAACCTGATTAAAAAGTGGGTCAAAGACCTTAACAGACACCTCACCAAAGAAGATATACAGGGGCCCCTGGGTGGCTCAGCCGGTTAACCATCGACTTTGACTCAGATCATAATCCCGTGGTTCACAAGCTCGAGCCCTGCGTCAGGATCTCTGTGCTGACAGCTCAGAGCCTGCAGCCTGCTTCGGATTCTGTGTCTCCCTCCTTCCCTGCCCCTTTCTGCTCATGCTGTCGCTCTCTTTCTCTCCCTCTCAAAAATAAACACTAAAAATTTTTTTAAAAGATATACTGATGGCAAATAAGCAAATGAAAGATGCTCCACATCATATGTCATCATGAAAATACAAATTCAAACTAATGTGATATGACTACACACCTAGTAGGATGACCAAAATCTAACACTGACAACACCAAATACTGACAAGGATATGGAACAACAAGAACTCTCATACGTGAGAATACAAAATGGTACAATCCCTATAAAAGTTTGGCAGTTTCTTATAAAACCAAACATATTCTTACCATACAATCCAGCAATCACACTCCTTGGTATCTATCAAAAGAAGATGAAAATTTATTTCCACACAAAACCTGCACACAGATGTTTATAGAGGCTTTATTTATAATTGCCAAAAAATTGGAAGCAAACAAGATACCCTTCAGTAGGGGAATGGATAAATTGTAGTACATCCAGAAAATGAAATATTATTCAGTGCTAAAAAGAAATGATCTTTGAAGCCATAAAAAGAAATTGAGGAACCTTACATACCTATTACTAAGTGAAAGAAGTATGATTAATTATATGACATTCTGAAAAATTCTAATCTATGGAGACAGTAAAAAGATTAGTGGTTGCCAGAGGTCAGAAGGAAGAGAAAGATGAACAGATAGAGCACAGGGAATTTTTAGGGCTGCAAAAATACTCCGTATGATATTATAAGGATTATGACATAACGTATGTCATTGGACATTTGTCCAAACCGATATAATCTGCAACACCAAGAGTGAACCCTAAGTTCACTATGGACTTTGGGTGATTATGATATGTTGGTATAGGTTCATCAATTATAAGAAATGTACTACTCTAGGGAGTGATGTTGATAATCAGGGAGGCTATGATATATGGAAAATCTCAGCAGCTTTCACTCAATGTTGCTAAGAACCTAAAATGACTCTAAAAATAATAATATCTTTTTTAAAAAATTTTAACAGCATACAAAAGTAATTCAGGGACGCCAGGGTGGCTCAGTCAGTTAAGCATCTGACTTAGGCTCAGGTCATGATCTCATGGTTCGTAGGTTAAAGCCCTGCGTCAGGCTCTGTGCTACAGCTAGTTCACAGCCTGGAGCCTGTCTTTGGATCCTGTGTCTCCTTCTCTCACTCTGACCCTTTCCTGCTCATGCTGTCTGTCTCTCTCAAAAATAAATTAAAAAAAAAAGCAATTCACAAAAAAAGCAACATAAAAGATCAATAAACAAATTTTAATCTCATTAACAGCTTTTTTTTTAATTTACTGTTTATTTTATTTTTAAGAGAGAGAGACAGAAAGTGAGCCGGGAAGGGGCAGAGAGAGAGAGGGAGACAGAATCTGAAGCAGGCTCCTGGCTCTGTCAGCCCAGAGCCAACATTGGGCTCCAGCCCACGAACCTGCAAGATCATGACCTGAGCCGAACATTTAACCCAACTGAGCCACCCAGAGCCCCTCTCATTAACAGCTTTTAAATGCAAAGTCAAATAACATGCCACTTTTGCATCCCAGATATGGAAAAGATAAGGAAAAAATGGTTACTGCAATACATTCCTGGTGACAGTGTCTATTGATGCAACATTTGACAAGACAATTAAGCAAGTCATGTTGAATACCTTTAAAAAGGTGCACAATTTTTGACCCATTGATTCTAAGAATTTATCCCAAGTAAATAACTATGCATATGCACAACAATGCATACACAAAGATATCTGTAGTAGCAAAACATATACATACACAATAAAGAATTAATTAAATAAAGCATAGTGTGCCCAAACAATTAAATACTGTGAAATCCTTAAAATTGACATGCTAGAAGAAAACTTAGCTATTGAAAGACTTACACTAACATATACTGAAGATATAAATGGGAAAATGTTATCCTTTAAAAGATTAACAGTGTTAGGATTATGGGATTTTTATTTTCTTCTTTGTGTTTGTCTGTCCTAAATTTTCTGTAATAAGCATGTGCTGCTTCTGAACAAAAATATTTTAATGGTTGTTTTGAGAGAGAGCAGGGGAGGGGCAGAGAGAGTGGGAGACAGAGGATCCCAAGCAAGCTCTATGCTGACAGCAAAGAGCCCAATGGGAGTCGAACTCATGAACAGTGAGATCATACCTAAGCCAAAGTCAGACATTTAACTGACTGAGCTACCCAGGGACCCTGAAAAAAATATTTTCATTGTTTGATCCCCTTTTCACAAAAACCTACTAAAAAGAAAGAAGTTTCCTACCTTGTGTTAGGCAGGCACTTTGAATAAACTGTCTCTGATCCTTAGTATTGTATAACAAAGTAACTGCTATCTGCATTTTCAGTGAAAAAACTGAAGAGAGCTGTAGTAAGTTCCTAACGTGACTCAGCTTCTGTGATGGTTAATTTTATGTCACCTTGATTGGGCCATTGGGTACCCAGATTAAACATTATTTCTGGGTGTGTCTTTGAGGGACATTTCCAAATGAGAGTAGTATTTTAATGGGTGGATTCAGTGAAGTAAATTCCCCTCCCCAGTGTGGAAGGGTCTGAATAGAAAAAAACAGAGGAAGGAAGGATTTGCCCCCTTCTTGAACACTTGAGTTGAGACTTCTGTCTTCTCCTGCCTTTGGACTGGGATGTAGACCATTGACTGTTAGGGTTCTCAGGCCTTTGGAGGTACACTACTGGCTTTCCTAGGTCTCCAGGAAGATGCAGATGCAGATGGTGCAGATGGGGAGCCAACTCCTCATAATAAATCTAGATAGATAGATCGATCGATGGATCAATAGATCAATCCTATTGGATCTGCCTCTCTGGAGAATGCTAATACAGATAAGGAGCAAGGTCAGGATACAGCCTAGAGCTTCAGCTATTACTCTTCACAATGTCCAGCTGCCTTTAAGATTATTGAATCCCTGACCAGCCATCAAAACTGGGAGAGCCCTGTGTTCTAACCAATACAGGCCCAAAATTTAAAAATTGCTGGAAGCTCAGACGGTTAAGCATCTGATTTCACCTCAGGTCATGATCTCACAGCTCATGGGTTTGAGCCCCATATGGGGCTCTGTGCTGACAGCTCAGAGCCTGGAGCCTGCATTGGATTCTGTGTCTCCCTCTCTCTCTGTCCCTTCCCTACTCATTCATTCATTCAGTCAGTCATTCTCTCTCTCTCAAAAATAATAAACATTAAAAAAATTGCTGAAGCAGTCATGAAGCCAATAAAGTTTTAGAAGCAATAGTATTAAAAATAGGATTCTATGCAAGGATCTATATAAAGTCACTATAAGCTGCACAGAACCAAGAGTCAGATAGGGTAACTTCCTCTGAAAACTTCAATAACACAACTTTAAATGTAGAGAAAAATCCATCAAAATCCAAGATTTAATAAGTTTGACACACTTCAGTGGGGCATCAAACCACATGTTTCACTTTTACAAAAATGCTGATATCATTATAACCATTCTACCTACTACTTCTCAGTCTCATTTCCTACCTCCACTTCGAAGCATGGAAACATCAAAGTCATGATACTGCTACCTGTCATACTCTACAGGTCATCCTTCACATTACCAGCTTCAGAAGCTTTAGGAATTCTCCTAAATCATCTACTTCCCTCAATAATTTCATTAGGGCTTCTTGACTATATTGATATATTCAACCTTGAAATAATTAGTTCCATAATTTATCACTCTCTAAATGGGCAGCATTGTCTTTAAATAATTTGCTTCAAGCTATATGAAGAGTTTCCCCATTACTCTAGTGTAGAGAGCATTGCAAGAAAAGTCTATATTTTGTATTAATTATTACTTGAAGCTTCAACCTTAATTTTAGTCTTTCTGGAGTCCTCAACCAAAAGAAATTCTCCTTACAATATACTCTGCCAGGCACATCTATGTTGCTTTTTTTTATTATTATAACAGCCCTATTAGAACTTTTTATTCTGAATTTGTTGTGCATAAGGAAAACAGCTTTGCCTGTAATTCATTGTGCTCTGACCTTATAACACCAACTTGTATTTGACCAATTAGGGACAAGGCCAATCTTCATTATTCTTAGGTCTAGTCAGCTAATAAATGACACATAACCGATGATTTCTTTCATATAATCTTTAACAAGGACTTAGAAATTGCATTGATCATGCCCCAAGAGATGAGGTACCAATGGTTAATTCGCGTGGGCACATCTGAAAAGACCTGTCAGTTTCCTATTCCATTCTAGCCAGATTTTTTGGAAAACATTGGGAAAAGACTGAAATTCCCCACCAGCCTAAGACTTCATGCACGTTTTTACAACATTAACTGGAAAAAACAGGATTCCCAACATGGCACCAACAGACCTTGACACATAAAATCAATGAGCACTCTGAGTCACTGTGGTATGCAGATGTTCTTTAATGGAACCTCAAAAGCCAAACAAAAAAATGACTTTGCTGAATCCATTATGAAAAGAACAGAAACTAAGTGTCAGTAATTCTCTAATTCCATGGCATTTGAGAGCCTTAAAAGTCTGGCAAGTGTTTATAAATTTTTTATGATGCTTGTGGTCTTGAAGAAATGTCTGAACTCTTTCCAGTGGAGTGAAAATTGCTTCTGTTGTCCTTGAAAGTAGTGATGCCACACTACAGGTTGCAAACTCAGACATACTGACATGCTCTCAGAGAAGGCAAGATAAGACCCCATACAGACCAAACCTAATTGCCAGTGTATTTGTCTTCTGCAGCAGTAGGGGGAAGGATTCCACAGTACAAGTTTCGAAAGCCATCCCTCCTCAACTGAAGCACTGGATCCCAGGTTTTGATTCCACATAGCTGCTGCTGAGAGAGGACCTTCTGAACCAGAAATGTGATTGCTACATGAACGCTGCACAACAGCCACGCAAATAATGCTTCATTTCACCAACATTTGCAATATAAGGTGATAGATCTTGTTTTGAAGATGTTAGGATTGGTGGCCTCTTTTCATGGGCTTCTGAATCCACCATGTTGCTTAAGATCTTTCTTATTCAGGGCACCTCGGTGGCTCAGTCAGTTGAGCATCCCACTTTGGCTCAGATCATGGTCTCCCAGCTTGCAGTTTGTAAGTTCCAGTCCCACACAGGGCTGACTGCTGTCAGCCCATCAGCAGAGAGCCTACTTTGGATCCTCTGGCCCCACTCTGTCCTCCCCCGACCCCTTGCACTCCCTCAAAAATAAACATTAAAAGAAATAAAAGATCTTTCTTATTCGTGAAGGATTTCTTTAACCCACTGCAGCAGGCACCTAGCTCCATGCCCTGTCGCCAGCAGCCCACAGGTAGGTAAGCCCACAAGCCCCTCACTTTCACACTGCTTGGAGCAATTGGCATACGGATATATCATCTAGTTAACTTTATATCAGAAACCTAAAAAATTGTTACAGGAAAACTTACAAATTATAAAAAAGGAGCACATAAATAAGAATCCTTAGGTAGATTTTCCAAAGATCGTTTAAATTATTCCAAATCTTTTTAAAAACCTTTCTCAATAATCTCTAACAAAATTCACCACAAGAGACTGTGAATTTAGGATGATCATTTCTCTTCCTCTAACTTGATTCAAAGAGAGGAATGGAGAAATTGGAAAGATAAAAATATCTTAAAATTATAGTGTAATCCTGTATTACAATGGGTCAAATTCTTTACAATTGGTTATAGAGTACCCAGTTTACAGGATGTGGAGAAACGGGCACACTCCTACACTGTTGGTAGGAATGTAAACTGGTGAAGCCGCTCTGGAAAACAGTGTGGAGGTTCCTCAAAAAACTATCAATAGAACTCCCCCATGACTCAGCAATAGTACGGCTAGGGATTTACCCAAGGGATACAGGAGTGCTGATGCCTAGGGGCACATATACCCCAATGTTCATAGCAGCACTGTCAACAATAGCCAAATCATGGAAAGAGCCTAAATGTCCATCACCTGATGAATGGATCAAGAAGATATATATATGTATATATATATGTGCATATATACACACACACACACACACACACACACACACACACACATACACAATGGAGTACTACATGGCAATGGAAAGAATGAAATCTGGCCATTTGTA
>NC_043707.1:78450546-78507238 GCF_006229205.1 Suricata suricatta
CGAAATAAGTCAGGCAGAGAAGGACAGATACCATATGTTTGCACTCATAGGTCTAACAGGAGAAACCTAATGGAGGACCAGGGGGAGGGGGAGGGGGAAAGAGAGTTGGGGAGAGAGAGGGGCGCAAAACCTGAGAGACTACTGAATACTGAAAGTGAACTGAGGGTTGAAGGGGGAGTGGGGGGAAGAGGTGGTGGTAATGGAGGAGGGCACTTGTGGGTAAGAGCACTGGATGTTATATGGAAACTAATTTGACAAGAAACTATTTTTTAAAAAAAGAAAGAAAATTCTATGCAGTACAGAATATAATTGGGTCTCATTTATTATGGATTAAGCATAGTATAAAATTCGTGGTCATTGGATACTGGAAACTAAATCCATTAACAGGAGTCTAGCCTCTCTATTGCAAAATAAGAATATTTCATTATTTTGATTTTCATCCCCCTTTTACCACGACAGCAATCTATGTTAGCAATACCACCTATTCTACTTCTACTCTCTCTTTCCTGCCCCTCAGCCCATACAAGTTAACTAGATTCCCTTCAAAGAGAAGAGATTCTAACAACAAAACAAAACTCTAACCCATATAGAAACCCTTGTTTAAAAAAAACTTAAAGAATTTCCCCAAAAAAGTATAAAAGATACCAGCAGCTACTCTGTTTCATAATACAAGATAATGTTCATGTGGAAAAACTGGATGAGAATCCAGGAAACATCCAAAGTGATTGTCTTTCTGAAGTAAACATCTGTGTTGATGGGAAATTAAGACATACGCACACATCTGTATTCAGATTTCAAACACAATTCCCAAGGGAAGCATTAGAATTCCACTAGTTTTTATGGGAAAAAAACAATAAACATCTCCTCAGCTTTGCAAAATTTTGTATAACAGCACCGAATGCAACTATACCAGACTAGGTCTTTCATCTGTATGCTCTGGGAAATAGAAAAATTGGAACTGATTTTTTTAAAGTTCTTTTTAACAATTTGAGCATCTTCACAAGCCCCTACACTGAGCCTACGATCCTTCTGTGCCACCAATGCCAGTCATGGTATTTGTTTATGATGACAGCTTCTTTCCTAGTCTAGTCATTGATTTTTCCATTCTACAACACACTTAGTCATGAATGCTGTTTATATGCTCAGTTACAGAAACATTCCTGCACACCACGAGCAGTGAGGGCTGTCACTCATGTGCCACTACCTTGAAAAAATACATATCTCTTCCTCCCATTCTCATTCTCCTTTCCAAGGAGCTCACAGTGGAAAGATTACTTCACTGGTTTTATAAAAGGCACTAGAGCAATCCCACTTCCTAAAGGAACCACACCCTAATCATCAGAAAGAGAATACTGGGGAAACACAAAAAAGGAAAATGATGGAGCACCTCAGTGGCTCAGATTGTTGAGTGTCTAACTCTTGATATGCGCCCAGGTCATGATCTCACAGTTAGTGAGGCTGAGCCCCTGCATCAGGCTACATGCTGACAGCAGGAGCCTGCTTGGGATTCTCTCTCTGAAAATAAATATTTTTTAAAAATAAGAAAATGATATATGTAAGCTGATCCCATTTTCTTTTGAAGATCAGCCCCCTGAGGGCAGAAAATATTCCTTCTTGATGTTTCTTCCGCTACCAAGTTGCCTATGCAACTGAATTCACCAAGGAAACTAATAATGAAACCCAAAAAGCATTCTTACTATTCTCTGTATTTTTACTGTCTTTCAGTAAAACTACCTTTTAAAAAAGAAAAAGATAAAGGAGCAAGGATAGAGAGAGTAAAGAAGCAAAGTAGCACTTTACAAACCCCTGTCTCTAAGCCTCAGAGATGGGCCACAAAGTACATACTCTTATGCTCATTTTTTAAAGGAAGAGGTTGAGGCCTAGGTGGCTCAGTTGGTTGAGTATCTATCTGACTTTGGCTCAGGTCATAATCCTCTGGTTCTTGGGTTTGAGTCCCATGTCATGCTCTGTGCTGACAGCTCAGAGCCTAGAGCCTGCTTCAGATTCTGTGTCTCCCTCTCTCTCTGCCCCTCCCCCCATTCGTACTCTGTCTCCCTCTCTCTCAAAAATAAACACTGGAAAAAAGTATTTTTAATAAAATAAAAGGGGGTAAGTTGTTTGTGGCATACAACTAAAAATTGGCAGAGCCAAGTTTCAAATTCACTGACAAGTACCTAGAATTTAGCATTTTTATATTGCCAGGTAAATACAGAGCTTTTGACAATTGATCCTGGATGAAAAAAAAATAACACTATTATCATCTCAATATCTGATAAAGTTAATGTAGTCAAAACCTCATTTTAGCCAGAAAGCAATCTTAGCCAGAAAGCTCTCTTAGGAGAGCATCCATAAAATTTCTTAAAACTTAAACAGTTTGTTTTTTTAAACTTTTAAAAATATTTATTTATTCTTGAGAGAGAGAGACACAGCATGAGCAGGGAAGGGGCAGAGAGAGAGGAAGTCTCAGAATCTGATGAGATGTCAGCACAGAGCCTAACACAGGGCTTGAACTCACAAGCCATGAGATCATGACCTGAGACGAAGCCAGAAGCTTAACCAGCTGAGCCACCCAGGCACCCCAAGACTTAATAAGTTTTAAGCAACACAACTTCCTGATAAGTCTTTTGTAATAACTACAAAATTTGTATATAATGAAGCAAGCTGTTGTATAAAGTAATTGCCTACAAACTAGTAAAGAGTTCGAGGACTGTATTAGTTTTCTTTTTTTTAATGTTTATTTATTTTTGAGATAGAGAGAGACAGAGCACGAGCAGGGGAGAGGCAAAGACAGAGGGAGGCACAGAATCTGAAGCAGGTTCCAGGCTCTAAGCTGTCAGCACAGAGCCCGACGCGGGGCTTAAACCCACAAACTGAGAGATCATGACCTGAGCCGAAGTCAGACACTTAACTGACTGAGCCACCCAGGTGCCCCTGTATTAGGTTTCTATTGCTGAGTAATAAATTATCACAAATTTAACAGCTTTTTAAAAATACCACTTATTAATACACAGTTTTATAGATTAGAAGTCTAGCATGGTATGCCAGGGTTCTCTACCCCTAGTGCTACAAGACTGAAATAAAGGTGTTGGGCACCTTGTCTGGGGCTCTGAAGGAAAATCCAGTTCCAAGTTTATTTTTATTGTCATAATAATTCACTTCCTTGCAGCTGTAGGACTGGGGTCCCACTTTCTAGATAGTTGATGCCAACCAAGAGAAGACTGTCTGCATTTGAATGGTTATGTGTTTAGGTCAGGTGCACCTGGATAAAGTCAACTGCGCCATGTAACATGACGTAATTACAAGAGTAAAATTCCACAAATTCTGTCTGGGAATTAGGCAGAACATATATAGCAAAAGCAGGGGTAAAAAGTCTTGAGAGCCATCCTAAAAACCTGGTAGAAAATGGACAGATCGAAAGTATTATATCTGACATGTGAGCAAAAGAAACCAAACACAAAATACTGTTAGAGTCCATCTATATGAAGTTCAAAATAGGCAAAACTAATCAGTGCTACCAGATAAAGTCATGTCTTGGTGATCGTTAGTGTCAAACAACAGAATACTGGAAAAAGGATTTATTCATTCAACAAGTACACATTGAATGCCTCTCAAATACTAAATAAAGTGAATTTCATGGCAATCAAGATAAGGCCTCTGTCCTTAAAAATCTATCAGGGAAGGGGCACCTGGCTGGCTGAGAGCATGTGACTCCTGATTTCAGGGATGTAAGTATGAGCACCATGTTGGGGGAGGGGATAGATATCACTTTAAAAAATAAAACCTTTTTAGAAGATAACCTTAAAAAAAAGAAGAAAATCATATCATGTGATAGGACAGAGCTGGTAACTAATTGGCATTACAGGTGGTAATCATTTTGTGCTATGTGAATATATCAATTCAACACATTATCTTATACACCTTGTATAGTATTACATGTCAAGTATATCTTAATAAAAACTTAAAGGTATTAACAAAAGCTAATCTAGCAAGGAAAAGAGAGACTAATAGGCTACAGACTAGGAAACTAATAAATATCTACCATGAATTGTGATAAGCTTCACACATGGAAAAGAAGGAGGCACTCTGAGAACATAGAGCAGAAGAACTGAAACTGGTTTAGGGCATCAAAAAGTGATATTTAAACAAAGACCTGAAAAAATTTAGGTAGGTGAAGAGGAGGTAATAGTTGACTTGGTGATACTGGTTGATTGTGGACTGATCATCACTTACTGTAAGACATGACTACCTAGAGGCCATGCAGTCTTTTTCTCCATCATTATGAGGGCAGGCTCTGGAACAATGGAAGTACTAGTCCTGCCTTACACTATGCTGGCCAAACAATGCCTTTAATGCTATGACATTATCAGTTCTGGACATTCTCCCACCAAACGAATACTGACAAGGTAGAGAGTGACCAGAAGGTGACCATTACCACAATATAGAAGCTTGAATCAGTATGAAAAGAGCACGGCGAAATGACACAGCAGCTTCATGCTCAGGCTCTGGAATCAGACTGCCTGGGTTATAATCCTAACTCCATCACGGGCTGTGTGTATCTTTGGCCATTCACCTTCTGTAAGCTTAATTTCCTCATCTCTAAAATAAGGCAATAATGTAAAAAAAAAAACTGCCAAGTAATTAAAGAGTAGCTTCTTTAAGAAATACAAATGTCTTCAGGTAGAAGATGTATTAAACTCCTTCTGTGTAAGTTATGATGCTGGTATATTTTGAATGCATATGAGGAAGAACTATTCTCCTGCCACTCTGCCTGACTCACCAGCCATACCCAATTGTCATTGCCTGAACACACAAAGTTCACTTCAATTCCCATACATTTTCCCATCTTTTTCCTTTCTGCTAGCATGTCCTACCTACTCTTGTTTGTTCAAAGAGTTTCTCTTCATCCTCCAGAGTTTCAACTCATGCATTGCCTTGCTGATGAAGATTTTCCTGTCTGTACAAGACAGAATTGGGTGATCGTTTGTCCATGCTTTCACAGCTCTATGAATATATCTAATGTAACATGCAAACTGTACCATGATTGCTTATTCATACATTCATCCCTCATTGTTACAAGCATCTTGAAGGGTAAGACTGTACATAGCACTTGGCACATGGTAAGCAGTAAAAATATTCACTGAATGAACTGAATGAATAAATGCTGATGCCTTAAGAGGGTAAGTTCCTGCCACCAGTAATATTTAAACAAAGACCATACGGAGAGGATTGGGTGTCTCAATCCTCAACTTGCTAATCACTAAACAGGACCCTCCAAACCTGAGAGTCCTTGGTGCTAACTGAAGAAAGCTAAATCACAAGAGCAGAGAGAAGAAAAAGTTGTATATTCAGGGAATAGCAAGTGCTTCTGTTTGAGCAAGAGAGGACAGGACAAAGATAGTCAGATCTGCAGCAAGAGGGTGATGGCACACCCAAAGGAGTAAAGCACAATTATTTAATAAAGATACTACTTGAGAGGAGTGGGCAAGGTAAAGTACCCATCACAGGATGATAAATCTTGCAGAGTTTAGCAACAGCAGACAGCTAATTTCCACCCATGATTCCAACACTGGTAGGGAAACAAGTAGAGTTTCCCACAACACTGTAAATGTGGAGTGATTTGATAAGAGTTCTGGCCTAAGTAGAAAAACAGGACTTGGTTTCCGCCAAAACCAGAGTCCTACAGGAAGAGAGAGTGAAGAATAAATATCTTGGTATCACATTACCTTCCAACATCCTGCCAGTGCCACCCAACAGCCAGATACAACAAAAAGCTGGACAGCAAGGAAGCGAAGGAGAGGAAATCTATAGAAGTCAGCCTCTTGAACCCCAGGGCTGGGCAGACAATGAGCAACAGTAGTCTAACGGCATGAACATCATTTGGTGAGCCCTCAAGAGCCACCACAGAGTCTGGGACTTGAGGGCGACATGATCCAGGCTTCATCTGAAGGCCTTTAAATCTGCATCTGAGGATGTTTAGTCTAGTGGCTGTAATCAGAATGAACTCTGAATGGGGAGAGAGAGAGATGGAGCCAGGAAAACAAACCAGGAAATCACTGAAATGGTTCAAGCAAAGGGGGAGGAACATAAGCAAGGGGATGCACTCATGACTCACATCAGCCACTTGGATGGCTCCTGAGTCTCCAGGATATTGCGCAATCCCTAGGCTGCTTACTCTCCTTGCAAGCAGCCCACCAAGTCACAGAGGTGGAAAAGAAAAGTCTCCAAACTGAGAAAATGTTTCTGGTGTATACACTTCAGTCTCCCCCTGATGTTCACTTTCTCTCTTTTGCTTTGTGTCTGTATATACGGAGCAAAGCCAGAGGAAAGTAGCTGCAGCAACTGCAGGTCACAGAACAGAAGGCAGGAACTGAGCTTCTTACCACAAAATGCCCCCCCCTCCCAAAAAGAACAGATATCTACAGAAAGAAAGCCCTGCTTAATTATCAGTCACCATTTCCCCAAAGCTGTACATTTTAATGCTTCTCTGGCTACCTCCCTCTCTTAACACAGTGACCAAATCCATCCTTCCTGCCTTTTCACTCCCCAAAACTATCTTCCTTAAGCCCCACCTCACAGGGATTCATTCTCAGATATTATATTCAAAAGCTATCTGACAATCTTTTCTACAACTAGATCAGCAGAGATGACTAGAAGAAGCTTCATGTTACTCTGTGAAGCCTTGTCTTTTGCATGAGCAGATGCAGATTCCTTCTTCCATTTCTACTGCATCTTATCTCCATCCCAGCATGCATCATGCCATGTCAGCACCCCGCCATGGTGGGTGCAGCCAGAGTAGGCACCTGATAGTTCCTTTTACTAAGCAGATAGAAAATGGCTCTGGTTTAAGTTTTTGATTTCTGTTCAGAATGGGACTCTTCTTATTAGTAATATTGTTATGTAAAGCTCCCTAAAATAAAAAGAGCTGGTAACTGCTTGAGTCCTTAGCTGTTTTCTGAGACACTATGCAGCAAGGCCTCACTGGATTGGGATTTACTTCTTTTATCCACTGCCTCATTAGAAGCTTAGCTCTGTTAAGAGGATTACTTACCATACAGTATCACTGAGCACATGGAGAACCTTTAAAGATTTGTTCTTCTCTCAACAACTCTTTGCCAGGCTTTTCAAAATCAAAGAGTGGAAGGAAAGGACATCTGAAAAAGGAAAAGGCTGAGTTACCACACACTTAGAAGCCTTTCCCCTTCTCACCCATTACCGTATGTCATTAGCAACATTAATCAACAAATCCTGATAAATAATTTCTATTTTCAGACTAAAGGGTAAAAATAATACAAAGCAGAAACACAACATGTGTGTGTGTGAGACAGAGACAGAGACAGAAAAAGACTATGCTCCCTACACACATACACACACAGACACAGACACACACACACAGACACACACACACACACACAAATACACAATCATTCCTTCTAACTTGTCCTAAAACAATCTTGTTTGCATGATTAGAGCTGCATTTGAGTCAGAGTTCTTAGAAAAAAATAAAGAGTTCTTTAGAATCTCCCCTACTTCTCCCATGCCACCTGTAGGTCCAGTCCCAAGGATAAGAGGAATACCAGTTGGTCCATCCATAAGCTTTTGCTTAGACTCAGGGCTGTTGAGGAGATAGTCAGATGCCCCTCAGAGGAAAATAGCAAGGCCAATTGAAGGCCAAATTGGCAAGAAACCACTTAGAAACCATGTGTGCCCTTCAAACAGTAAATAACAGGGGCGCCTGGATGGCTTAGTCGGTTAAGCATCCGGCTTCGGCACAGGTCATGATCTCATGGTTCGTGGGTTCGAGCCCCATGTCAGGATCTGTGCTGATAGCTAGCTCAGAGCCTGGAGCCTGCTTCAAATTCTGTGTCTCCCTCTCTCTGTGACCCTCCCCTGCTTACACTGTCTCTCTCTGTCTCTCAAAATTAAATAAAAAACATAAAAATTAAATTTAAAAAACACAGTATATAACATTGTATGGATTCAATAATTCAGTTTGTTGGTGAATGTAGGATACAGTTATTTATCTTACTACAAATTTGTCTTTGTTTTCAGACATCCTTCTAAAAACCAATTTCAGGAGCACCTGGGTGGCTCAGTCAGTTGAGCATCTTGCTTCTGCTCAGGTCATGATCTCACGGTTGGTGGGTTTGAGCCCTGCGTTGGGCTCTGTGCTGACAGCTAGCTCAGAGCCTGGAGACTGTCTTCAGATTCTGTGTCTCCCTCTTTCTCTGCCCCTCCCCTGTTCATGCTCTGTCTCTCTCTCTCAAAAATAAAATAAAAGCATTAAAAATTTTTAAAAACAATTTTTAATTACACTTTCTTTAATCCTCCTTCTATTTGTACCCAGGTCTGTTTTCTATACAAAGAGCTATGCAAATAAATTATTGGAATCATTACCCTTGACGCAATGTAAATCTCTTTTATTTGACTATGTTTTTTCTTGACTGTCAGAAAACAGTCTGCAGTTGCCTTCCCAGTGGAGCCCACTGAACAAAGGGCAGGTATGGCCCAACAGGGTCCAAGATATAAGGGTCTCCTCAGAATGGGTGGGAGACTTGGCCACAGGCAAGCCAGGGCTGTCTGGATCTGTGCTGCTATGACCATCATCTGGGCAGCCACTCTTTCTTTTATCTTCTGATGCGTGGTCCTTGGCTGTTGGCTTAACTTTCATAAGCACCCCACTTTCCCAAGCCTCATGGACCAGTTCCTGCTTTCATATCTTATTTTCTCTAGCAAAAATGCAAAGGAATCAGTACTGGAAAGCTCTGAGGACCAGGGAGAGTGAGTAAATGGCTTTATTTTCCTCCCTCTAATGGAACATAAATTCTTCAAGGGCAGGAGCAAGGAGAGGTGGTTCGTTATAAGCTATTAATGTACTAAAATAAGCCAATCAGAGGAGTGTCAGACTTCTTTTCAAATCAAATCCTGGCTTTGCTGACAAGGAGAATATGAGGGATCTGGACTTTGTTGGCTTTCAACAAAACATTATGTTTTGCTTTGTTTTGTTTTTCAAAGAAACATAATTTTCCTGGCTGTGATATGAAATGTTTCATTTTATCAGCCTGTGTTAAGCAGTTCAGCTATGGCTATAAATGTTCTCTGGCTTTTGTCATTAGAATGAGCTGTTCAAGTGCACAGATCTCAAAGGTGATGTCCTCAAACCATTATAAGCAAAATCCTTTCATTCTTCATTCAAGTAAACACGGCTGGAATAACTTCTGAATCTGGCACGGGCAAGGGTATTAGAGTCACTTTGCAAGTACTTATCTATAGTAATGCCATCCTCAGACCCTACCAATCAGTAATGGTGTGTGCTTCAAAAGCAGCTGGTGAGGGTCTCACCTACATGATCTATACATCTGGAACAGGGAACATTTACTGGTGTTAAGGTATGCAAGGAAAGCTACATGGCAGAGCAGTTATGCACACTGACTCGGATGTTTGCCTGGATTCAATTCCCATATCTGTCACTTTTTAGGTCAAGTAGAACAGACAATTTAACCTATGAGTTATACATTTTTTAAAAAGACTTGGATAAGGACTTTGCACATGGTAAGTACTATACTAAGTGTTATTGTTACTAAGGCAAGATCCTGGCGATAACAGGGCTCTAAGCCACCACCAGGAGGAATGAATGATCCAAGCCTCAGTTTTCCTGCTACTACAGTGGCCAAGTCATCTCCCATGGCATTCACCAGTCCTTGCTGAGGCTGCCCTGTCTTGCCAGCAATGCCACCACACTAAAAAGAATGTGTGTTTCAGCACTGCCCTCTCCAAACTCTCAGTGCTGCTTTCTCAGTCTCCTGAATTGATCCTGTTGTTCTTGCAAATATAAGGGAGAATTCTCTTTCACCACTGCTGCATATCTTCACCAGACTACATGTGACCTTTCTCTCTTTGTTTTTTTTTTTAAATAAATCACCCATAAGGGTAGTTGCATCATTTTAGTTTTCTACAGGACTATCTTTCAAATAACCTGATAAAACCTGTAACATGAGCCATGTCAAAAAATTTTCAGTGACAGCTCAAACAGCCTGCTCAAAAAGTCTTCACTGGAAGTGAAGAGTTAAGATGGTGGAGAAGTAGGGGAACCAGGACCTCCCTTGTCCCTTAAACACAGCTGTATTAAGGTCAGAACACTTGGAACACCCAGGAAATCTAACAGTGGAGTGACAGAAATATCTCCACAGGTGGAGGGAGACAGCTTGGTGGGACAGAGGTGCGTGGATGCAAATTAGTGAATCTAAAACATCATGGGCACTGAGGGGAGGGATCGCCTTCTGTGGATAGACCAAAGAGGGGAAAGGAGAAGCTGTAGATTGCGGTTTTCTGTTAGGACAAGAGAAAAACCTCTCCAGACCATGGACTAGGAGACAAGAAATATGAAGAGTACCAGTCTCCACTGATAGATGGGAGTTTTCAAAAGTGCCTAACTTTCTGCAACTTTCTCTGGACTGAAGTGCAACTGAGTGCATACACCTGGGGAGAGGGGAGCCAGCATGGTAGTGATCTCAGAGGCACACTGGGAGAGAACAGTTCCCTCTCTTGAGTACTGTGGGAAGAGAGTATATTGCCCCCTCCCAAGGACAAAAGACCCTGCAGATGCCAGCTATATCAGCAGGGTGCAGTGATGCTACACCAGAACACAGTGGCACAGTGCAGGATCTTGTAAGTCATCCATCAGGTTTTGAATCCCAATTGAGTGCCTAGGAGGCATGGGAGACTAATGGAGTAGGACAGGCCAGGCACCCACTCAACTCTGTGAGGACTGCCTGAACAGCGTGCTTTGTGACACCGGAGCAGGAAGGAGAGATTGGGGTGTCATCAATTTCCTTCCCATAACCAGTATGGTTGGGCTTCAGGGAACAGCACAGCGGCCCCCCGTGGAGGTGGGACTTGCTTACACCAAACCCCGCCCCTTCATGAATGGCAATTGCTTACTGGAGTGAAATTGATGATACTAAGTGAACCAGATGGCCTCTCCTCCAGACCAGCATAGCCACCAGTCCCAGGAACCAACAGACAACTGTCGTAATGTTTTGTATATTAGTCTGTTGCTCTTTTTTTTTTCTCTTTTCTTTTCTTTCCTTCTCTTTTTCTCTTATTTTCTTTCTACCTTCTTCTTTTTGTCCTTTAGAATCAGGCTCAAAGTTTCTGACTTGATTTTTGGTCAATTCTTATATTTTTTTTTCTTATTTTCTTTTTTCTCTGCTTTGTTTATCTGTTTAATCAGGCATTTTTACTCCATGCTTTTTACATCTTTTCTATATCTATCTCTTTCTTTATTTTCCTTTCTCTCTCTCTCTAGATTATTCTATTTCCTATCTCTCTGATAGTTTCTCTGATTCTCTGCTTAGTCTTTATATTCCACCTTTCATTTTTCCTCTTTTATGGGATCAGGTCCCTTACCCTTTCTTCTTTTCCAGGGTTACTTCAATGAATAAATCAAAAAACACCTGATGGAAAATCTAAACATTACACCACTATGAGTAAAGAGTAGCTTTGTAGAAGACAACCCAGTGGGCTAGAACAGTCAAATACACAAGAGTGCCATTCCACACTCCAAAAACACTTCCTGAAGTGCCAAGCCCTGAACAATGTATGACCCATTTTTAATATAGTAGTTCTTGCACATGCAGAACACATAACAAGCTATTAAAATGTATAAAAGACAGAAACCTAGCCAAAATGACAAAATGGAAGAATTCTCCTCAAAGGAAATTCCAGAAAGAAACGATAGCCAGAGAATTGCTCAAAACAGATATAAACAATATATCTGAGCAAAAATTTACAAGAACAGTCATAAGCCTAATAGCCAGGCTTGAAAAAAGCACAGAAGATAGCAAAGAATCTTTTGCTACAGAGTTCAAAAACCTAAGAAATAGTTATGATGAATTAAGAAATGCTATAAATGAGATGCAAAATACACTAGATGTAGTGACAGCAAGGATGGAAGAAACAGATGAGAGAATAAGTAAACTAGAAGATAAAACTATGGAAAATGATGAAGTTGAAAAAGGGAAGAAAAATTACTATACTACAAGGGGAGATTAGAGACCATATCCATATCCATATCATAGGAGTTTCAGAAGAGAGAAAGGGGCAGAAGGTGTATTTGAACAAATTATAGAGAAATTATCTAATCTGGGGAAGGAAAACAGTACCCAAGTCCAAGAGACACAGAGAACTCCTTTCAAAATCAACAAAAATAGGTCAATACCATGATATGTCATGGTGAAACTAGCAAAATACAAAGATAAAGAGAGAACTCTGAAAGCAGCTAGGGATAAAAAGGCCTTAACCTATAGGTGTAAACACATAAGGGTAGTAGCAGATGTGTTCACTAAAACTTGACAGGTCAGAAGGGAGTGGCAGGAAGTATTCAATGCGCTGGATAGGAGAAATATGCAGCCAAGAATACTTTATCCATCTAGGCTGACATTCAGAATAGGAGATACAAAGGCTTTCCCACTAAACCAGCCCTGCAGAAAATCCTAAGGGGGACTTTGTGAGCAGAAAGCAAAACAGACTACAAGAGACCAGAGGTATCACCACAATCATGAATCCTTTTGATGCCACAGTGACACTAAATCCATATCTTTCAATAATCACTATGAATATAAATAGACTAAACGTCCAGTCAAAAGACATAGGGTAATAGAATGGATTTTTTAAAAATCCATCTATATGCTGTCTACAAGAGACTCATTTTAGGCCTGAGAACACCTCCAGATTGAAAGTGAGGGGATAGAGAATCATCTCTTACGCTACTGGACGGCAAAGGAAAGCCAGACTAGCCATATTTACATCAGACAAACTAGATTTTATTTTGTTTAATGTTTATTTATTTTTGAGAGACAGAGAGACACAGCATGAGCAGGGGAAGGTCAGAGAGAGAGGGAGATACAGAATCTGAAGCAGGCTCCAGGCTCTGAGCTGTCGGCACAGGGCCTGACATGAGGCTTAAACCCATGAACGGTGAGATCATGACCTGAGCTGAAGTCGGCCGCTCAACAGACTGAACCACCCAGGCACCCCAGACAAACTAGATTTTAAAACAGTCTATAACAAGATTTGAAGAAAGGCTTTATATCATAATTAAGGGATCTATCAAAAAGCTAACAATTGTAAATGTCTACACCCCCAATGTGAAGTTCACCAAATATATAAGTTGATCAGTCATAAACATAAACAAATTTATAGATAATAATACCTTGATAGCAGGGACTCCACTTACAGCAATAGGCAGAAAACCAATAAGGAAGCAATTGCTCTGAGTGATACATTAGACCAGATGGACTTAATAGATATATTCAGAGCTTTTCATCCAAAAGCAGTAGAATACACATTCTTTTTGAGTGCACATGGAACATTCTCCAAAACAGATCACATGCTGGGTCACAAAACAGCTCTTAGAAAACATAAAAGGAATGAGATCATAACACGCATATTTTCAGATCATAGTGCTATGAAACCTGAAATCAACCACCAGAAAAAATTTGGAATGCCCCCAGATACATGGAGGTTAAAGGATATTCTACTAAAGACTGAATGGGTCAACCAGGAAATTAAAGAAGGAATTAAAAAGTACATGGAACCAAATGAGAATGAAAACACGACCGTCCCAACCATTTGGGATGCAGCACAGGCAGTCCTAAGAGGAAAATACATTACAATTCAGGTCTATCTCAAGAAGCAAGAAAGGTCCCAAATACACAACCTAACCTTAGACCTAAAAGAACTAGAAAGGCATCAGTAACAAAAGTCCAAAGCTAACCAAAGAAGAGAAATAATAAAGATTAGAGCAGAAAAAAAACAATATAGAATTAAAAAAAAATAGTTGAACAGATCAGTGAATCTAAGAGCTGATTTTTTTAAAAAATAAACAAAATTGATAAACACCTATCCAGTGTTCTGAAAAAGAAAAGAAAGAGGACCCTAGTAAATAAAATCACAAATGAAAGAGGAGAGGTCACAACCAACACCACAGAAATACAAACAATAATTATAGAATACTATGAAAAATTATATGCCAACAAACTGGACTGTCTAGAAGACATGGACAAATTCCTAGACATACACACTACCAAACCTCAAATGGGAAGAAATAGAAAATTTGAACAGACCCATAAGCAGTTAAGAAATTGAATCATTTATCAAAAATCCCCCAGCAAATAAGATTCCTGGGCTAGATGGCTTCCCAGAGGAACTCTACCAGACATTTAAAGCAAAATTAATACCTATTCTTCTCAAGCTGTTCCAAGAATATGAAATGGACGGAAAGCTTCCAGGCTCATTCTATGAATCCAGCATTACAATCAGACAACAAAATGAAATAAAATGAATCCACATTGGCAAAGAAGTCAAACTTTCACCCTTTGCAGATGACATGATATTCTACATGGAAAACCTGAGAGACTCCCCCCAAACTCTGCTAGAACTAATCCATGAAGTGAGCAAATTTGCAGGATATAAAATCAATGTACAAAAATCGGCTGCATTTGTATACACCAAAAACGAAGCAACAGAAAGATATATCAAGGAATTAATCCCATTTCCAATTGTCAAGAACCATAAATACCTAGGAATAAACCTAATCAAAGAGGTGAAAGATCTATATGCTGAAAACTTTAGAAAACTTATAAAAGAAATTGAAGAAGACATAAAGAAATGTAACAACATTCCATGTTCATGGATTCGAAGAATAAATATTGTTAAAATGTCGATACTGCTCAAAGCAATCCACATATTCAGTGCAATCCCAATCAAAATACCACCAGCATTCATCACAGAGCTAGAACAATCCTAAAATTTGTATGGAACCGCAAAAGACATAGAATAGCCAACTAATGTTGAAAAAGAAAACCAAAGCTAGAGACATCCCAATCCCAGACTTTGGCCTATATTACAAAGGTGCAATCATCAAGACAGTATGGTATTGGCACAAAAACAGACATATGGATTAATGGAATACAATAGAGAACCCAGATGGATCCACAAATATATGGCCAACTAATCTTCAACAAAGCAGGGAAGAGTATCCAATGGAAAAAAGAGTCTCTTTAGCAAATGGTGCTAG
The DNA here is from genome assembly GCF_006229205.1 of Suricata suricatta. Lineage (NCBI taxonomy): Eukaryota > Metazoa > Chordata > Mammalia > Carnivora > Herpestidae > Suricata > Suricata suricatta. The sequence goes on from NC_043707.1 coordinate 78,465,623, forward strand.
GAGAACTGGACAGCAACATGCAGAAGAATGAAACTGGACCACTTTCTTTTTTTTTTTAATGTTTTTTTATTTATTTTTGAGAGACAGAGACAGTGCGAGCAGGGGAGGGTCAGAGAAAGAGGGAAATACAGAATCTGAAGCAGGTTCCAGGCTCTGAACTAGCTGTCAGCACAGAGCCCGAGGTGGGACTCAAACCCACGAGCCGTGAGATCATGACCTGAGCAGAAGCCAGATGCTTAACCAACTGAGCCACCCAGGCATCTCTGGCCCACTTTCTTATGCCATATACGGAAATAAATTCAAAATGGATGAAAGACTTAAATGTGAGGCAGGAAATCATCAAAATCCTACAGGAGAAAATAGGCAGCAACATCTTTGACCTCAGCCTCAGCAACTTCTTATTTGACTTGTCTCTGAAGGCAAGGGAATTAAAAGCAAACATGAACTATTGGGACCTCATCAAGACAAAAAGCTTCTGCTCAGCAAAGGAAACAATCAACAAAACTAAAAGGCAGTTGACAGAATGGAAGAAGATATTTGTAAATCACATATCAGATCAAGGGTTAGGACCTAAAAGTATAAAGAATTTACTAAACTCAACACCCAAAAACAAGTAATCCAGTGAAGAAATGGGCAGAGGACATGAATAGACACTTTTCAAAAAAAAAAAATCCAGATAGCCAACAGACACATGAAAAGATGCTCAACATCACTCATCATCAGGGAAATGCAAATCAAAACCACACTGTGATACCACCTCACAAAGGTCAGAATGGCTAAAATTAACAACTCAGGAAACAATAGATGTTGGCAAGGATGTGGAGAAATGAGAACCCTCTTGCACTGTTGCTGGAGGCAAAGTGGTACAACCACTCTGGAAAAGAGTGTGGAGGTTCCTCAAAAATTAAAAACAGGATTACCCCATGATCCAGCAATTGCACTACTAGGAATTTATCCAAAAAATACAATAGTACTGATTTGAAGGAGCACATGCACCCAATGTTTACAGAAGCACAATAGCCAATTTTGGAAAGAACCCCAGTGTCCATCAACTGATGAATGGATAAAGAAGATGTGGTTTCTATACACAATAGAATACTACTCAGCGATGAATAAGAATGAAGCCTTGCCACTTGCAACAACATGGATGGAACTGGAGGGTATTATGCTAAGCAAAATAAGTCAGACAGAGAAAGACAGATACATGTTTTCACTCATGTGGAATTTGAGAAACTTAACAGATGACCATAGAGGAAGGGAAGGAAAAATAAAACACAAGCAGAGAGGGAAACAAACCATAAGAGACGCTTAAATTCAGAGAACAGACTGATCATTGATGAGAGTGGGGGTTGGAGGGGTGGGGAAAATGGGTGATGGACATTGAGGGGGGCACTTGTTGGGACAAGCACTGGGTATTATATGTAAGTAATGAATTACTAGATTTGACTCCTGAACCCAAGACTACACTGTATGTTAGCTAACTTGACAGTAAGTTAAAAAATTAAATTACATTTAAAAAAAAGAAAAATATATATGTATGTATACATGTGTGTATATATGTGTGTGTACATGCATATATGTATGTATATATACATATACAAACAAACAAAAAGTCTTTTCACACAAATTAAAATTACTCTTCCAAGGAGGTAGGGAAGGTATCTTGATCTCTTTCATAAATCAATATCATTACACTTTATTCATGTCCCCCACACACATACACATCAACACATACTACTACACATCAGCATATACATGTGCACATACAAAGTCTTACACAACATGCTGGAGAATTTTAGTCTCCTTATCTTTTTTTAAAATGTTTTTTATTTATTTTTGAGAGAAAGAAAGAGAGAGAGAGAGAGAGAGACAGCGTGAGCAGGGCAGGGTCAGAAAGAGGAAGAAACAGAATCCGAAGACAGGCTCCAGGCTCTGAGCCAGCTGTCAGCACAGAGCCCAACATGGGGCTCAAACCCACCAACCGTGAGATCATGCATAACCTGAGCCGAAGTCAGATGCTCAACTGACTGAACCACCCAAGCACCCCAAGTCTCCTTATCTTTTTTTCTTTTTTTTTATTTAAATAGTTTATTACCAAGTTGGTTTCCATATAATACCCAGTGCTCTTCCCCGAAAGTGCCTCCCTCCATGACCATCACCCCTTCCCCTTCCCCGCTCCCTCCTCAGCCCTCAGTTTGTTCTCAGCATTCAAAAGTCTCTCATGATTTGCCTCACTCCCTCTCCCCAACTCTTTTCCTCCCTTTCCCCTTCCTATGGTCCCCTATTAGGTTTCTCCTGCTAGACCTATGAGTGAAAACATAAGGTATCTCTCCCTCTCTGCCTGCCAAGTCTCCTTATCTTGAGGACCAGTTATCAATTCCAAATTCTGTATGCAATATTCTCAAGAGCACCTATCAAGTTCATATGCATTATGTGTCTAGCTGATCAATTAAATTGTTGGAAGTCATTACAGTGACCTTTAACATTAAATTCTGTGTACCATCCTTTATTACTTAAAATATTCCCTTGTTATCATTAAGATGAAGAATGTCTGCAAAGCAGATAGCTGCTGAACTCAAGAATCAATGAAAGCAAGTCTGTTTGCCTCCATTAACATCAAAGATGAGAGAATCGGTACATATATACAAACGAGTCCATAATAGCAAGTTCAAACAGCATACAGGGGTAGCCTCATGGTTGGTGCATGAGCCTTATAATCAGAAAGAGTGGGATTCAAATCCCAGTATGGACACTAATTAGTTGCATGACCTTCAATTTTCTTACCCAGTCTGTGCATCAATGTTCTCATCTGTAGGATTCAAATACTAATACTGACCTCATAAATATGTTGTAAGGATTGAGAAAATGTAGGTAAGACATTTGGTGTAGTACATAGTAAGCATGTGTTCAAAAGCTATTGTTTCCTGATGAGAATCATTCCTGATGGATTCTGAAATAAACCAAACAGTTCTTACCTAGATAAGATCTTCAAGATGGTTAGTGAGTTACTGACCAGGTGCCACTTTGCCCTCTTTCCAGATACCTGAATACCTTGATAGTGCGATTTGCAAAGCACCACAGAGGAAGGCAGCATGAGTCAAAATAGCCAGATATTCTACCAGACAGCCGCAGCCCTTAGGGAAGAGTCTAAGGAAAGGATGACAAAGCCAGAGTATGGGTTGGAGCTTTCCAAGGCAGTTTCACTTAGTAAATAGTTATAGGACACATGTTCCCGGCACTGTTCAGAGCTGAGAGCACAGCATCAACCAAATTGGACAAAAACTCTTCCCTGTGGAGCTCACACTGCAGTGCAAGGAAGCAGAAAATAAACAACTAAATTAATAAAATATATAGTAAGTCTGATTGTGAAATGTGCTATAGAGAAAAAATCAAGTAAGGAATGGGAATAAACAGAGCCAGGATTTCTCAAGATAATGCAGAAAAACCCATGCATTGGTCCATCAATATCGTCTCCCCTGGCCCTTGATCCACAATGACTGCAGATGATCACACCATTAATTAATACTCAGTAGCTTTTTTTTTTGAGTGAATGACATGTCTCAAGAGAAAACCGAAACCTCAGAAAATAAAGCAAACTTTACATACCTTTGTCAACTAGGTAGAATTTGTGTCTGGTATACTTAAATACTCAATAAATTGTTGTTGCATAGTTCAGTGTCTTAGCAAGCAATCACAGCTCCCTCCACAGAGCCAGGATATATACAGTGACTGCAACATCTATAATTTGAATAACATGTGCCTGATTGCTCACCCATACCTGGCATTCCTTTAAGTACTTTAAATGGACTATCTCCTTTGAGCCTTTCAATAATACTGGAGATTCAGGGGAGGATCTGCCCAGTAAACGAGTTGTGAAAGCCTTCTCTGTTGAGTGGTGCCCTTCCCTGTAGAAAAGTGCATCCTTATCAGTCATAAGTTGGGTCCTGACTGATTCTGATTACCAATCCATCAGATGCTCTTCAAATAGTCAAACACCGACGTTCACAATCTTTCTACCCAGCTGCCAGCTCTTCTCAGCAAACCACAGTTTCTGATAACCTTCCAGTCCAGACCCAGAATTTAATATCTTTTCCCTTTCAATCATTCTACTGGTGTTATCCACGACTCACTGTATCCAAACTCTAGAAGCAATAAGAGCCTCCATGAGGTTACAAACAGACCAAGAATAAAATCTGAATACTTATTTTTTTATTTTTAGAGAGAGACACAGAGTGGGCACAGAGGAGAGTGGCAGAGGGAAAGAGAGAGAAAATCTCAAGGAGGCTCCAGGCTCAGTGCAGAGGCTGACACAGGACTTGATCCCACAACCCCAAGATCATGACCTGAACTTAAATCAAGAGTCAGAAGCTCAGTCGACTGAGCTACCCAGGCGCCCCAAGAAAGCTAAACACTTTAAAGTGAAAGAAAGCAAGAAAGTAAAGTACTTGCCCTGGCATGCAAACAACAGTTACAAAAAGGTAGTGAAAACTTTGATTTATTATGCATTTAGAGGCCGATTTTGATTCCCAGGCTGGAAAGACACTCAAGGACGGAGGACAGAGTTACCTGCAGTTTGGTATAGGCAGCTTCACATGGCTGGGAGAAGAGCTAGGTGGCACTGTGTTCTGGCTGCACAAAAGAAGACCCCCAGAAACGAGCCACAGGGTGAGCCTCATCAGCAGCTGCTTGCCAAACGAATGCCAGTCCCAGACAAATCCAGTAGAACCCATGCCTGCTGGCTAGATCCCATCTTCAATATTTAAGAGCTGAAAATCAGTGTTGACTTCCAAGAAGTCAGAGCTACTGAAAACCCAAACTATAATTAAGAGAAAGATTAGATTTACCAGGAAAAACAAATTACTAGAAAAGTAGTGATGTAACCAGTTCTGGGAACAAACAAGGCTCACCTCATACTTTTTTCCAGTGTTTTAAAAGGAAAGAGGCAGCATCCATTTAGCAAGGAAGTGGAGGCAATAGTGCAGATGCACAAAAGAATGGAGCTGGAGGGAGGGCTTCATGCCCCTGTGCCATATGTGGTCCAAGTTCAATGCTAATCAGATCCTGTTGCTCTCCTGCATACACCCTGCAGCAGCCTCTCACTCCCCTTCAGTTAAAGCCTGAACTGCTCCACCTGGCCCATAGAGAGTTGCAAAATCTGGTCCTCTCATTGGCTTTGTCTCACCCTTCACCTCTTCCATACACCCATTCTGAACTTCTCACAGGTCCTCATAGGTGTCTCCATTCCCATAGCCGTTGGGTCACTGTATGGAACACTCTTCTGCTCCTCTCCCCATCTTCCTCTGACTGGCACTGCTTATTCTTCAGATCTCCACTTAAATATCATTTCCTTGAAAAGACTTCTTACCCTCCTCTAGGTTAGATCCCTTGCTCCGTTCTCATAACCCCTATACTTCCTTCTCCACAATACTCAACAACTTTGTGATTAATACCTATTTTTTATGATGGTTACAATATTAATTTTATTTTTGAAAAACTCAGATAACATTCATGATAAAGTTTTGTGAAAAATTAAACTTCAAATGGATATAAAAATGTCTAAAATTAATTATGAAAACCATTACCAGCTTTTTTGGTCTGAGTAAAAAAGTAAGCTATACCGAAAGGAAACTGTCCTGTCAGAAGGTTTCTTTTATTAAAATGGACATTGTGTGCTATATAAAAAGTACTATACTTGGAAAGTAGCTGATGGTCTCTGTGATCATATGCTTTTCAATCAGAAATGTGAGTAGGAACTTCCTTAAGATATTATCTAATCTAACCTCTTCTCTTTTACCAATTAGGAAATTAACTTGCAGAGTAGCAAAAAAAAAAATTATTTTAAGGTGTCAGGTAACAACTCTTAAACCCATATCATTGTCAAATCCTAAATGTGTTCTAAACTTTAAAGAAAGATTTATTTTCATTCTTTTCTATTAACTATGTATTATATTTTATGAGAAAAAACAATGTCCAGAAACAATATTGATAAATTAAGAACACCAGAGAGGAAAATGGTAACTTATTAGAGGAGTTTTGTTCTTTCATAAAGTAGGGTAATTTTCTTTTTTTCCATCATAATTGTGAGATAAAATACTCTAACAATTATATATACTATTGCCATATTAATAACATTTGTCCCCAAACTCTCATAATACCTATTTATTTATCAGCCTTCCCTTGTAACTAGAGTAAGTGCTCATAAAACACCTGTTAATCAATTAAATTAAAGTAGAATTTATTTTGTGAGCCTAGGTCCTTCTTTCTCCCTGAATTCTAAATTGGGAGAAAAAAAAAAACATATTAGGCAACATCTCAGGAGAGAAAAAAGACAATTCCAGAAGTTTAGACTTTATGATCATCCCATACATTTCTTCACTAGTATGTGTCCCCCCCAAAAACCATTCTATATACTTACCTTCCCACCTATCCCTTCCCTTGCACTCAGGAAATATTATCTTTCCCCCTACTAATTTATTCTCACTTTCATTAATTCAATAAACATTTATAAAGCAATTTTTGTGTGCCTCATACCGACTTTTTAAAATTTTTGTTTTCAACACTTTGCAGTTGATGATTTAGGAGCTGACTGAAATAAAAATGAAGATATATGCATGTTTTTTTAATTTCATGGGGTAAAAAAGTTGATAATTAAAAATATATTTAGTGAAACCTTAAAGGAAAAAGTTATGAATCTTTGAGTTGATGACAACAGTTGAATTGTCTTGAACTTCATGATTTCATTGGCTCACAAGTTTTTTAAAGGTTGGAAGTTGTTTCAGGCCTGGTTTGACTCAGAGCTTTGTATAGTCACCAGGCTCTGGCTCTTTTGGGGTTCTCTAGGCTCTACTCAGCTTCCCAGATCTCACTTCTTCCAATACACCAGCAGAGGAGAAGCTCTTCACCACCTCCCACAGAAGAAAACGAAAGTCTTCTTCCCAGGAACCCCCAGCAAAAAGAATTTCTGCCCCTCCCTGTGGCCTGAATGGGGTCAGATGCCCATCCTGGGACCAGTGAGTGATACACACTGGTTGGCTTAAGCCAGTCAGAAGCCACCTCTGGAGCCAGAAATGGCTGCACAGCTAAGCAAAGTAGAACATATCCCTAAAGGGAAAAAAAAAAAAAAAAAAAAAAAAAAAAGGCTGCTGAAGAAATGAAAAAATAGATGCAAAAGAAGCAATCAACAAGTGTGCATTACACAGATGAATCAAGTTTTTCAAAGCAGCACTCAAGATTTTCCCCCTTTATGTGAAAAAATATGTCATCATTCCTGTGTAGCTTATAGAATCCCCACTGCTTAGAATTATAAAGAATTTTACAGATAGTACACAATCCATCTCCCTCATATAATAGCAGTTAGGGTTGGGAAAATTGAAGTAAACTGTACCCAGGTTACACATCTTAATGGCATTGAAAGGAACATAACCCAGGTGTTTTTATTTTCAATCCAACATTCCTTCTCATATGTCAATACTACACAATCAGGGAAAAATCAGACCATATGATGTGTCATTTCTGTTATTCTCTAAACATAGAGTTTATTTGCAGAGAGAGTGTGTCTGTTGGGTTTATGAGGAAGGGGTAAGTAGGAAAGAATGAAAGAATGGAAAAAGAACAACTTTAATATGTTTTTAATTTTGTTTTAATTCACACAACTTTCTAACAAATGCATTGACCCAAAAAACAGAACTTCTCTTAGAGCTGAGAAAATCTGACAGTAGGACTTTGGTTTAAAAAAAAAAAAAAATCCACTGCTCACTTCAGCAGCACATATACTAAAATTGGAGAGATACAGAGATGATTGGCACAGTTCCTGCAGAAGAATGACACACAAATTCTTGAAGTGTCCCAGATTTAAAAACAAACAACAACAAAAAGAATCAATATAATAACAACAATTAGATTTGTAAATCCTGGTCCTGAGGCCAAGTACTGTTTGGAGAAAAGATAGGCTGCTGGCTCTGCTCTGAACAGTTCATGTGTCTGAGACCTGCCAGATAATGTCCATTTGTAATGACCTTGATACAAGGAGGGACTCTTAAAGAGAAAGAGCTCATACTGTTCAATTGTTAAAAATCACAGGGCAACCTGTGCCCTGTAGTCTGTGAACTCTCCTCCAGATCACAGAACTGCTTCATTTTCAGGGCAGACCAGCTAGCAAGGGTTAGCTTTGGGAGTAGGAAGAAAAACGACAACCAAAAGTGCCATTCTAGAACCTGCCTGGCAAATCTATCCATAGTATTCACACCTCCTTCAGATATGGAGAGCCTATTCAAAGGCAAACAGCACACTTAAGAGTGTACTTGTCTTAAATGGTTATTTACCATTAGTACCTCAGCAGGAATTAATTTAATTAAAATTCTGCTAGCTCTGCTGCCCTGCTGCCCTGCCCAGACTGCTCTTATCCTCTCTCCCTCCTCCAAATCTTGTGACCTACACTCACCTTCTAAATATGTTGAATTGTGATTCCACTGCTCAAAACACTTTGACAAATCCAAGTGTTTCTAGGATAAATATTGCCTTTTAAATATGATCCACGAGGTCCAGAACCATTACCCATCATCTCCCCTTTGCTCTTACCACCCGTAGTCCTGATGCCACCTCCCAGAATACATTCATTTTCATTCCTTCTTCTCCCTATCATGGCTGTTTTCTCCACTTGGAAAGCCCCTTCACTGCCTTGACTGTAGAGCACATCCTGACTACATCTTAAGTCCCAGGGGAAAGATGATCTCTCCTCTCAGTTTCCCTAGATAATTTCCCCTTCAACATCCCCTATAACATTGTAGTTGGGTCATTTTTTTTTTTTTACATCTTGGTCTTCTCCATTGAGTTGTTAGCCATTGCACAGAGTAAATGCCCAATTAATGTTTGTAGAGTTGGATTGAAGTCAGCCATTTAATGTCTCTTTTACTTTCAAAGCAGAATTAAATCACACTTTCTTCCAAAATACGTCCTAAATTATCCTAACTCTAGGCTCAGTCTATTTCTTGAGTCAGTCTGGTTACTCCCCCTATTCAATGCCAAAACTACAAGTGCAGCCCCAAATTCAATTCCCAGAACCAAGTGTGAACTAAGCCAAGAGACCTTCAGGTAACTCTAGTCCACATTCAAGAGCTTAGCACCAACCACTCTTGCCACTAATCCCAACTTGCATTTATTTATTTGTTTGTTTAATAAATATTTGAAAGCCTACTTTGTGCTAAGCCCTATATCAAATACAAAAGAAATGTGGATAAAGCAGTTATGAACCCAACCCTCAGGGAGACCACAGTCTCACTGGAGAGGGTGGGAGGTAAACCGGCAACCCTGTTGCAAATCCTCTCTCATATCTTGTCCAATCTCCAGTCTGTCTGCTTCATTTCTTGTCATTGGGATTCTTTTTGCCTTGATTCTTATTCCAGAAACATCAACTCTCTTTTCCAGACTGAGATCTTGCAATTCTACTGTCAGGATAAAAAGCCTTATCCTGAGATTTCTTTTCCATGTAACCAGCCCTTGTGCAAGCCACTCTTCAATGAGTGAGGAAAAGGTAACTTCTTCACAAGGTCACTGATCCTTTGTATCAGGACACTGACGTGATTCTCAAGTCTATCATCTAATAGTCTTTAACATAAAGTATAAAAGATCCTCTGGGTATCCTGTTTAAAATGAGTATTCCTAGGATCCATTTCCCAGATATTCTAGTTATCTATATTTATTATAAGTCCTCCAAATGATTTTGAAACAGAAGGTACAAAAATTTTGGGCATTGTCCTAAGATCGACATGTTCTTTTAAGGCTTAAAATCATCTACACTGCCTCACTCCACCACTGTAGTTTTGGACCCTACAAACGTTCAATGATCCAAGTCCTCTACCAAAAGAAGTAGAGTTTGGATAGCAGAGGACCTACTGTGCATGACAGTCTGCTTTAGCTTTTGTATACTATAATCCCCAAAGTTCCCATCACTGACATTGCCTACAAATTGGAACATCTTAGATGCTTTAGGCTGTAAGCCACTTGACAATAGCCTTCGCAATGTAGCAGTGTTTGGGGGCTTGGGTTTTTGGAGGTTTTTGTTTATTTATTTTGGGAATGTGACTTCAAAGGCAAGAAAACACAAGAAAAATCAACAATGAGACTACATCAAACTACATCAAGCTTATGCAAAGGAAACCATCCACAAAAAAAGTGAACCTACTGAATAAAAAATATTTGCAGATCATATCTGATAAGGAGTTAATATCCAAATCTATAAATAAATCATACTAGAACCCCCCCTATGACCCAGCAATAGTACTACTAGGAATTTACCCAAGGGAATTTACCCAAGCATCAGGAGTGCTGATGCATAGGGGTACATGTGCCCCAATGTTCATAGCAGCACTTTCAACAATAGCGAAATCATGGAAAAAGCCTAAATGTCCATCAACTGATGAATAAATCAAGAAGATGCGGTTTATATATACAATAGAATACTACACGGCAATGAGAAAGAATGAAATCTGGCCATTTGTAGCAATGTGGATGGAACTCAAGGGTGTTATGTTAAGTGAAATAAGTCAGGCAGAGAAGGACAGATACCATATGTTTTCACTTATAAGTGGAACAGGAGAAACTTAACAGAGGACCATGGGGGAGGGAAAGGGGAAAAATAGTTGGGGAGAGGGAGGGAGGCAAACCATGAGAGACTCTTGAATACGAAAACTGAGGGCTGAAGGGGAAGGGATGAGGTGAAGGGGGGTGATGGGCATGGAGGAGGGCAGTTGTTGGGATGAGCACTGGGTGTTATATGGAAACCATCTTGACAATAAACTATAAAACAAAAAGAACTCATACAACTAAATAACCAAAAAATAAATTCCAATTTAGAATGGGCAAGAGATTTGAACGGACATTTTTCCAAAGAAGACATGCGGATGGCCAACAGGCACACCAGGGAAGTGCAAATCAAAACCACAATGAGATATCACCTTACACCTGTCAGAATGGCTATTATCAAAATGACAAGAAATAAGTGTTGGTGAGGATGTGAGGAAAGGGGAACCCTTGGACACTACTGGTGAAAATGTAAATTGGTGCAGTCACTAAGGAAAACAATAGAGAATTTCCTCAAAAGCTCAAAAGTAGAATAATCATGCAATTCAGCAATTCCATTTCTGGGTGTCTATCCAAAGAAAATGAAAACACTAATTCAAAAAGGCACATGCACCCCTTGTTCACTGCAGCATTATTTACAATAGCCAAAATATGGAAACAACTTAAGTGTCCACTGATGGATGAATGGATAATGATGTATATACCCACACAATGGAATGTTACTCCACCATAAAAAAAAGAATAAAATCTTGTCATTTGTGGCACTATGGATGAACATTAAGGGTATTATGCTAGGTGAAATAAATGAGAGAGAGAGAGAGAAATACCACATTATTTCTTTTTTTAATAACCTTTTTATGTTTATTTCTGAGAGAGACAGATAGACAGACAGACAGAGTGGGAAGGGACAGAGAGAAAGGGAGACACAGAATCAGAAGAAGGCTCCAGGCCTTGAGTTGTCAGCACAGAGTCCAATGTGGGGCTTGAACCCACTAACCATGAGATCATGACCTGAGCTGAAGTCAGATGCTCAGATTGAGCCACCCAGGCAACCCTGACAAATATCACATTATTTCACTTTCATTGTGGTGAGTATTTTGCAATTTATATAAATGCTGAATTACTATGCTGTACTCCGGAAACAATATAATTCTATATCAATTATACCTCAATAGATAAAAAGAAATGAATTTATACTAAAGGTAAAGATCCAGAGGAAATACTATTGCTAGAAAAGTCAGGTTTAGTAGAAATGCTAGAGTTTGCACTGAGTTCTGAGGGAAAAAACTGAAGTTTTAACCATCCTAATAATATTTCCCATTTACAGAGAACGAATTATGTGCCAAGCAATGTATGAGCTATATTATGTATGTTTTTTTCTAATCCTCACAACCATCCTTTGAAGAAACCGAGGCAGAAGGAAGTCCAGAAACTTTCCCAAATTTCCACAGCTAGAAAGTGAGTTAATTCAGGTTGATCCCCAAGTCCACAATCTATAATGCCATGAATCAATGAAATCACCACCTCCTCAATTTTACCAGAGTTATTAATAGTGCATACTAATCCCTGAAAGGCTCAAATATCACTTGGAAAATTCCAAGGGGTTCAAAAAATTTTAAGAAACGGAAGTTTTTCTGGAAGAATCAGGAAACGGTTGGGTATTCAGTTGGGTATTCAGAGCAAAAAAAGGAAATGCCCAATGGCAGTGTTCATTATTGTGTCCACCTCAATAGCACTAAACATAAAATAAAATGAACTTGAACATTTCAATATTGTTTTCTCTTTGGAGCAACTGACTTCTACTTAATACGACAGAAAAACAGACCACTGAGCATATGGCTGCATGATGGCTCATCCTAATAAGGCTTTTTGGCTGAGCTTCTGCAGTTTCTGTCTGCTTGAAAGATCCCCTGGTCCTTTTCCTAATTGCACTGGCTGCTCCCAGAATGAACACTAGGTAACCAACGCTAGTGAAAGAGCACTTGGGGCCATGCTGGCCAGAACACCCACATGGCTTCCAGGCAGCTACAATGGATGCCAATGATTAATTAATTGATGCCAATGGGGGTTGTAAGCTGGGAAGGAGGGCACAAAGATAGGAAGCAGACACAGCACAGCCACCGATGTCGCACCCCCTGGCATTCTAGCTTCTGTGTGGAACAGAGATGAGAACATTTGGTTTGGAGTCCCAAGTCCAGGTCCGGGCCTATGGGAAATTGGGTCTTGCTAATTTCTGAGACTAATTCCTCATCTGTAAATGAGAAGAATAATTCCTGCACTACTCATTGCAGAGGCCTTTGTGAGGCTCCAGTGAGTTATTTGTATGTGAAAACTCCACAGAGACTATAAGTAGGTTAAATGCCTCCACCTTGATTAGTCCCATAGCAATCTATGCTTCTCTAACAAGAATTCATCATATTTTACAATTATTACTTCTTTGCCTTTCTCTTCTAGGCTTTACATACCATAAGGATAGAGACTATATTAATATAGCTCTCCACTGTTTCTGAGTATCTATCATAGTTCATAATGACTGGCCTTCAAGAAGTATTTGTAAGATAAATGGATAAATGATGAATGCGGCCCTCTATAGCGTTCATTTCTTTTGTGAAAATTTCATTTCCTGGTAAACAAATCCTATCTCATCCTCATGGTCCTAATTTATGTCAGCTAATGGCAGCTTTCTTTCACTTTTTAACTGTTGTTTCAGACACAGCATGGACCTCAAGAAGTGCATAGTCCAAAGAGAATAAGATGCATAAAAATGAAAAATTAAGTAACAACAAAGACAGCAAATGCTATTTCTAACAAGTTCTCCTTGTTTAATGTCAACTTTTTTCAAAAAATTAACATCTGGGGTAATTCCCAACATCCTAAAATTGCAAGTTTCTATATTTGTAGATGATGGTGGCTGTAAACCACATGGGCTATTTTAAACATAACTCCAATTGTGTAGGATTCTCAGACTTTTGTTTGTGGAAGAGTGAGTGAAAGCACTAAGAAGCACAGTAGATATTATGTGTGCAAAAGCATGGAGGAAAAGGTAGAGACGGCCAGAGGATGCATCTGTAGATCCCAGGGAAACATTTTCTGTAAATAAAGATCTAGACTTAAAGGTAGTCTCTATTATTTACAAAGATATGTATATAGTGAGAAGAAATTGGAAAGCACAGATTCCATGCCCCAATATTTTTAGTTTCTTGAAATTATGAGTGTTCTCTAATCTGCAAATATGCAGATATAATGTAATAATTTGAGGAAGCCACCAAGGTTTTTTTCTAAGAGGTATTTTCCTTTGCGATAAGTCTACAGGGAAGACCTAAGGCCAGGGTATCACGTGACATAGGAAAGCTCGGGGACACTTCTGGCAAGAAAGGGTTGAGTGAAGTCTTTATCACTATTGGGATTGATATGCAAGGGAAGATGAAATGGTGAAAACAACAAAGTGAGAGTTCTACTAATAAAGGCTTCCTGACCTAATACCATTAAGTGAGCAACTAATGAACTCTGTCATAGTGAAGTTTGAAAAGACAAATGGTACAGTTCCTTAATCATTTCTAATGCTTCCTTTAAAGAAAATAAGCAGGGGTGCCAGGTGGCTCTGCAGGTTAAATGGCCAACTTTGGCTCAGTTCATGATCTCACAGTTTGTGGGTTTGAGCCCCACACAGGGCACTGCACTGACAGCTTGAAGTCTAGTATATGTACTGAGCGAGTACTGACAGCTTGAAGTCTAGAGCCTGCTTCAGATTCTGGGTCTCCCTCTCTTTCTGCCCCTCCCCTACTCACACTCGCACTCTATCTCAAAAATAAATTAACATTAAAAAATGTTTTTAAAGAAGAAAGAAGACAAATTGCAATCAGTAAAGTCCTCCTGTATTCATTATCCAACAAATAAGTCTTAAATTGGAGCTCAGTATATACTACCTTCTAAAAGTTCATTGAAGCCTTTAACTAGAATTAGCACTTATGGTAGACACTTGGAGGACTGAGTATAGGAGACACTGAGAGTTGTCCTCCAATATTTATTCTCCCCTTTGTCCACAGTTGAGCACAAGACCATGAAAAATAAAACTATAATTGCCAGCTTCCTCTGCAACTAGATAGGCAATGTGACTAAGTTCTACCAATGGGGTATAAACAGAGAGTCACCTTACCAGCTTCCAAGAACCTTCCTTAAAAGCTGATGCATTTTGGTAGGCCCCATATCTTTGTCCCCCTCCCCTTTCTTCCTGCTAAAACAAAGATGCTGCTATCTGGAAGTTGAAAACCACAGTCTTAGGACCATGTATGGGCAGTAAGCTGGAAGGAGTTACCAGTCCTAAAAACTTTTATACCAAGAGTCACTACTCCAGCCCTGGACTGCCCATGCATCACTTACATGAGAAACAACACACTTCTATCTTGATGAAACCACTATAATTTGGAGGTCTTCTGTTATTGCTGAACCTAAAACTCACTGGTATAAAGAAAGTTTGTACTCAGGTAAATAAGAAACAGTCCCCAACTTTAAGAAATTTCATAAACTTGGGAAGGATATGAGTTGTATACAGATAACTATAAAGCATAAAAATATAAGGGTCATAAGATCAAAATAGTATCACTGAGGATAGGAACAATGAAAGAAAAATAAATCACTTCTGTTAGAAGAGAATGAGGGAAGGAATCATGGCTCAGGTGACATTTCAGTTGGGCCCTGAAAAAAATAATAGATAATTTGAGAGGTGAAAATGCAGAAAAAGACAAAACAAGCAGAATAAGAAGCGTTACAAAGACATGGAAGCAGAAAAGCATGAACTGTGCTCAGGGAAGCGTAGGTGATTCAGTTTAATGAGAGCACAGGTGTTCCTTACTGATCACCCAATTTACCTATTTCCTTCTCTGGCTGCTCATGACCTTTGTTATTATCTGATGCTCTATTATACTGATGCTATGTTATTGCTTATTTTCTATAATAACCTGAATTGCAGTTGTCAAACTTTTTGGTCTCAGACCCCTCTACATAAAAGGGCCTCAAAGAGGTTTAGTTTACATAGGATACATCTATAAATACCTACTGTATTAAAACTGGTAGAAAGTTTCCATTATGCAAGATGAATAACTTCTAGAGGTCTGCTGTGTGACATAAAGCCTACAGTTAAGAACACTATAATGTGCACTTAAAACTTTTGTAAAGAGAATAGATTTTGGGGCATTGGAGTGGCTCAGTCCATTAAGCTTCCAACTCTTGATTTCAGCTCAGGTCTTGAGACTGAGCCCTGTGTTGAGGCTCCATAGTGCTACTTAAGATTCTCTCCCTTATCCTCTATCCCTCCCCTGCTTGTGCTTTCTTGTTCTCTCACAAAACAACAACAAAAACAAAAATGAATAGATTTCATGTGAAGTAATCTTAATAACAAAAACAAGGACAGAGGGACATGCAGAAACTTTTGAAGATGATGAATATGTTTATTACCTTGATCGTGATCATAGTTTCATGAATATACACATATATCAAAATTCATCAAATTATATACACTAAACATGCAATCTTTTATATATCAATTATATTTCAGTAAAGCTGTTTTTGAAAAAAAATAATTTAAATTGACAAATTTTAAAACATTTATTCATTTTAAAATAGCAAAAATAAACCCATTAATGTTAATGTAAGAAATGTTTTTATAGGGGAAAACTCTTTCAAGCAAAATTATTTAAAAAGTAGCATTGCTTTATGTCTTTGCAATCCTCCTTAATTTCTGGCCCAATAAAAGACAGCTAGATTACCACATCTGTTTCCACATCCACATCCAATCTGCTGTGATTTCACATTTCAGGTAGCCCTGGAAAACTTCCCTGTATACACATTTAAAACTAAAAATGAAAATAACAAATAATATCTAAGTATTATTATAAAAGTAATTTTCACTTTGCAGATACCCTGAGTGGGTCTCAGAGCTCCTCTAGGTCCCCTATTACACTTTGAGAACCACTGAACTAGAACATAAACTCAGTGAGGGAAGAGATTATGTTTAGTTCACTGTTATATTCCCAGCACCTAGACTTGGTTTAAGGTAGACACTAAATACCATTTGTCAAATAAATGTGTGAATGTGAGGCCATATTGTGAAGGACATCGAGTACCATGCTAATGAGTCTGGAAATGACTTAGTAGACAATGGAGAATCAGGAGAGGTATCTGAGCAGAAGAATGTAACAATTTGATTAATCTGATCACACCAAAAAGGATGAGTGGGAGAGAAGAGCAACTTGGAAACAGAAGTGCCAAGCAAGATGCTCTTGATCTAGTCTCGGTGAAAACTAGTGAGGTTCTGAAGTAGGGTGGAGAAGATACAAACAGAAAGAGGAGGACAGAAGTGAGAAATCACTGGACGCAGTGTATTAGCCCTCAACTGGAAATCCATGAATCTAACCAAACTTAACTGTCTGTTGATATTCACCAAGTCAATCAGCTCCTTGTTCAATTACACTTTCCTCAACAATAAAATAAAATATTGTATTAAATATGGGTACCAGTTTCTTTTCAAATGTTCAATTTGCCAATGATAGAGTTGTATCACTGAAATATTATTTTTAAATGTCACAAAATCTTAATTCCTTATTGCTAATTATTCCTGCACTTACTGATGCTAAGACTAGTCATTAGCAAGACTCTTTAAAAGTAAGATTAGAGAATCAATATGAAACTTCAATGTTAGTTAAAGTGTTTGCTTGGGGAAAAAATATTTACTAAGGAGGTCTTTTAATTTATTCAAATCTGAAGCAAACCCTATGATGTAGTCGGGTTTTTCCCCCACATTTTTCCAGTCAGGAGATATTAAGAAATGTACCCAAGGTCACATATCTTAGAGTAAGTAACAAAGTCAGGATCAATAGATATGTCTGATTCTAAAACCTATGGTTTTCCCAAAGTATAACACTCCCTCAAAGAAATTGAAATGCTGTTCAAATTGAGATGCTGTTCATATATTGTTATCAATTTGAAAGTCTGGATTAATGAGAAGAGAAATATGGTACATGTGGAATCACTCTAATTAGCCTTAATCTAGAAATGTAACAGAAAGTCAGACTCTCTAAAGTTAACATGGCAGGAAAAATGACTATGTCCAGATAATTAAGAGGTATTAAAAAGTATGAGCAAAGATAAAGGAAAGAGTAAAGAGCTTGGAAAATGTTGAGGGGAAATAGATTATAAAAAAAAAAAAAAGATTGCCATCTCATCTGATTTTCAAACCTGAGCACATCACTAAGAAAGAAACAGGCTCTGTTCTTCATCATTTCTTTCTTCACTTTTGGATGAAGCAAATTAAGGTCATCCACTGGGGGAATAAATGGGATGTGCTCTAAGGTATTTACCAAATCAGCAGTGGCACAAGTAGTTCTGCTAATGAAAATTATTCCAACTGTCTGACTCAGACATCAGCTCAGATTTCAACTCCCTGAGGCCATTTGGTTGAACGGATTTCATAATGATTTTCAAGAGAGCATTTAAAGTTCGTATTTCATCTCAAGGAAAGAGAGGATGTATTTGTTCTCTGCTTCAAATCAGAAATGTGCTTGACTTTGTAAAGACTGTATAGCAAGAATACTCATCTACAGTCTCTTAAAAATTATCCCTCATTGCCTCCCTCTTTTCCTATTTCCCAGTAATTTTTGAAGACCAATTGGCAACATTTCCTTGCCTACTTCTGTAGTAGTATATTCTGAAATTATACTCAGAACTTATTATTCTTTTGCAGTACGCTGAGATCCATTAGTAAGCCCCTAGTTGTAATTCAAAATTTACTCAGTAAACTTTGCTTGAGAACCTACTATGGGCCAGGCAGTGTGCTGGGTACTGTCTAATGGGGACATAGATACGTAGATAAGTATTTTATTGACGCGTTCATGTTATCAACAAGCAGCTACTAAGTTCCAGGTGTTCATGTTAGACCCTGGGGATACAAAGATAAAAATCTACTCTTCACCAAAAACCTAACACTATCCAGGTAAAGCAAAGATAAGTTCAAAAGCAAAAGAAAAGTAAAAATCAGGAGGAAATGGGTGTTTGAAAATGAGTTGTGTGGAAATGAGATGACTTTGCCCAAGATAAACCTATTCCTTTGGAGATGAGATGAAAGAACGTGAAGAAAGCAGTCAGGAAGGCAGAAAAATGGGCAGGAAAGGGCACCTGGGTGGCTCAGTCAAGTTAAGCATCCGAGTTTGGCACAGGTCATGATCTCACTGCTCCCAAGCTCTAGCCCCACATCAGGCTCTGTGCTGACAGCTTGAAGCCTGGAACCTGCTTCGGATCCTGTGTCTCCCCTCTCTATGCCCCTCCCCTGCTCACTTGCTCTGTCTCTCTCTCTCTCTCTCTCTCAAATAAGTAAATGAATAAATAAACAAATATTGACAAATAAATACATAAATAAAATTGGGCAGGAGAGAAAAGCAGTGTTGGGTAGCCCTGCCTGGCTAATTAGCAGCTAGCCGAGGTCCCCATCTGGCTAAGGAAACAGGTCAGCCAAGGTCACTATGTTCTCCTTTGAGATTTTTCCATGAGTCGCATTAATGCCACATGATTAGCAGACTGTTTACATGACAATTGAGCCTGGGTATTGAGGGTTGGGGGATGGAGGGATATGGTGGTTAGTAGCTGAGTGTAAAATTATCCTAACATAATTATTCTGGTGAGAAATACCAGCTGGTTTTTGGACACATCATTTTACCCAGTTACTTTTATTCCAACTCAGCACCACTCTTTATGTTTAGTTTACTAAGCTTTGGGTTTATATTGACTTCCAATTATTTCACTTGAGTAACACTCCTAATTAGTATAAGCATGAGTCCTTTATTCTCCCTGAAACACTGCCAAGTTCAGCTTTTCCCTCAGCAAGGGAAAATTTAATTAACATTTTGTTAATTTCTAAAACTGTTTCAATTTGCCCTTCTCTGGGGTTTCTACTTGCTCAGAGAAAGGGGGAAAATGTTGATAGGTAAAGAATATAGTAGATGAGGCATAAAAGTTAACATGGAACTAATCCAGTTCTCAGGATGATTCAGAAAACCTAGACTGTTTTTGGAAACTAATGTGGCAGGTTAAATATGAAGCATTAATCCATAAATAGGGGAAGGGGAGCTGTAGGATACCCCTGCAATTTCTTTGTTTACCCTGTAGCTCCCATACCTCTTTAAGCTAATCCTGGCATCTGCCACCCCAAGAAAGCTAGACCATAGTTGAAATGCAAATAGGTACAAAAGAAGTTAAATTTTAGCTTTTAAGCTTATGGGGCTGAGGTCTTGCCATAAGCAATAGATCTGGAAGAGCATTTAACCAGGCATCTCTTCCATCCCTACCCACTCCCCAATGGGGAGAGCAAATAAAACTTGGTGGATTTGAAAGGGTGGCAAGAGTTTAGGAAAAATAAAAGAAAGGAAGAAAGAAAGAAATGGAAATAATATGAGAGGGGCACCTGGGTGGCTGTCAGTTAAGCGTCATGATCTCTCGGTCCGTGAGTTCAAGCCCTATATCGGGCTCTGTGGTCACAGCTCAGGGCCTGAAGCCTGCTTCGAATTCTGTGTCTCCCCTTCTCTCTGCCCCTCCCCTGCTTGTGCTCTTCTTTCTCTCTCTCTGTCTCTTTCTCAAAAATAAATCAACATTTAAAAAATATTTTTACAGAAATGATATGAGAGTCCCGTTCGTTGCTCACCTCAGCCAGAACTTGCAGGATTAAAAGAGAAGTGAGTGGTTTTCCCTCTAAGCCTAAGAATCTGAGACAGATCTCACTGAGAAATCCCCTGCCTTGCAGGCTGGTAGTCACAGAGGGGAATGACAGACTGAATGATGGGGCTGGAAAGAGCCCTGAGGTTCCCCTCAGTCCCCAAGTGACAACAGAGTGTCTATAATTCCATGCCTTGGACTTCGAGAGAGACACAGAAGTCAGCAGGCAGAGAGAACTAGAGCCCCCAGGGTCCCACAGTATAGTCTGCAGAATTCTGAGAGAGTCTCAAGATTTTCATCCCTTGTGTCTGCCCTGTATACTCCCCTCTCTTTAAGTATGGGTAGCATGTGTGAATATGATGGGATTTTACAACTATGATGAGGTGATCTTATATGGGAAAGTGAAAGAAATTTGAGGATGTAATTAAGGTGCCTAATCAGCTGACTTTGAGTTAATCAAAAGGGAGATTATCTTGGGTGGGCTGACCTAACTACGTGAGCCCTTTAAAAAGCCTTCCTTGAAGGGAAAGATTGGAAATGAAAGAGAATCTTCTCTTGGCCTTGAAGGAGCAAACAGCCGTGTTGAAAGAAGGGCCTTTTGAGAGGACCACATGGCAAGGACCTGAGGGACCACTGTCTAAAACTGAGAGTGGCCCCTGAGAGTCAGCTAGCAAGAAAATGAAGACCTCAGTCATATACAAGGAAATGAATTCTCCCAACAGCCTAAGTAAGCTTAGCAGTAGATGCCTCCCCAGAACCTCCAGGTAAGAATACAACCTGGCTGACCCCTTGACTTCAGTCTTCTTAGGTGCTGAGCAGTGGGCCCAGATAAACTGTGCCCAGACTTCTGACCTGTAGAAATTGTGAGAGAACATGTGAGTATTGCCTTATACCACCAGGTCTGTGTTCATTTGTGATGCAGCAATAGAAAACTAATTCATTCAGCAGAAATGATAGGATACAGGAATGAACCCGAGGCTAAGGGCTGGATGAGAAATGGGTAACAACTCTGTGGATGTTGGCATGGATGGAGACACTGGCAGCTCTGCAAAACAACACTTTCTCAAGAGACAGCAGCAAAGACCTGAACCCATTTAACTGAAACACAGAAATCTCTCACCTATTTGGAAAAGCATTTGCACCTGTCCCCAAGCCAAGCTTAGCAGCAGCATTAAAAGCAAAACACACACACACACACACACACACACACACACACACACACACACACACACACACAAACCCAAAAACCAACAAACAAAAAAACTATGAAGGGAGGTGTTACAAATCCTAAATTTGACAAAGTTTAAACCTGAAATGTATAAGAAAAATGTCAAAAATGACTGTTTACTTCTAAGTGGTTGAATTATGATTTCTGCCTCAGACAGGGGTGTCTGGATGGCTCAGTCAGTTAAGCATCTGACTCTTGACTTCAACTCAGGTTGTGATCTCACAGTTCATGGGATCATGCCCTACATCAGGCTCTGTACTGACAACAAGGAGCCTGTCTTGAAGTCTCTCTCTCTGCCCCTCCCACACTTGCTCTCTCAAAATAAACAAACAACTTCCAAGAAAAGATTTATGCCTTAGACAAAATAAGGGCTCAGGCTAGAAATTTTTAGTTATGGATAGAGAGAGAGGTTTCATTTTACACAGGCTAGTTTGTGGCATGAAACATCCATTTCTTTCTAATTTTTTAAATTTTTTTACTTTTATTTATTTTTGAGAGACAGAACAAGAACAAAAGAAAAGCAGAGAGAGAAGAGACACAGAATCTGAAGCAGGCTCCAGACTCTGAGCTAAAGCCTGACTTGGGGCTCAAACCCATGAACTTTGAGATCATGACCTGAGCCAAAGTCAGACGCTTAGCTGACTGAGCCACCCAGGGGTGCTGCGATGTCCATTTCTAATCCTTCCATCTTCTAGTGAAGTTTTGCATCAATAAGCAAGGCCTTCCTAGAGAAACACAGTCAAGGGTAAAAATAATCTCGTCTCCCCAATACCCTTACCTTAAGGAAAACAGTTTAAAATTAATATTAGGGACAGCCTTAAAGTTCCCTCAGAGATTTCCATGGTAAAATAGCAGGGGAAAAAACAAGAATGCAGACCCCTGCCCACTTTAAACCTAACAAAATGAACACCAGACAAATATTAAAAACCAGCAGCACTCAGAGGAATGGACACAGCTTCAAGGCAGCATTTGATATAGGGGCTGGACAAAGAGAAGATTCCAGGCACCAAGGTATGTCTCCTACCCCTGCATGCTCTCTCACCCCCACCTATACCGCCCCTCATGCAAGCAATCCATAGGACAAAAGGTGAGGTCACCGAGTCCTGGGAAAATACCACTAGTTTCTTCAATGAGGCAAGAATTAAATGAAGAGGGAAAATAGCAGCCAGGGAAATACCCAGAAGGTCTCTTAATAGGAGAATCTTCTTCACTATAAGTCACCATTTTATTCTTTCTAGCCAAAAGAAAGCAAGAAAATGAGGAGCCTACCCCAAATACATAAATAACATCAAAAGAAAAAACTATAAGAAAGATAAACCAATAGCATGATGGGTAAAATTCACAAATGTTTCCCAAAAAACAAAAACTATAAATATGTAAAAAGATGTTCAACCTCATTAGTAATCAGCACAATTCATTAACACCACAATGAGATCTTACTTTATACCCAATAGATTGGTAAACATTAAAAGGCATGGCAGGGGCAACTGGGTGGCCCAGGCAGTTAAGCCTCTGACTCTTGACTTTGGCTCATCATAATCCCAGGGTCACAGGATGGAGTCCTGTGTCAAGCCCCACTTCAGGCTCCTCACTGAGCCTAGAACCTCCTTAGGATTCTCTCTCATTCTGTCTCTCTGTCTCTCTCTCTTTCTCTCTCCCTTTGCCCCTTACCCCACCCACATGCTCTCTCTCTCTCTCTCATTCTCTTTCACAAATTATAAATAGATAGATGATAGATAGATAAATAGAGGCATGGAAATAACAAGCATGGATAAGGATTCATTCATGCTTCATTCCATTCATTCATGTGAATGAATAGGGATTCTCATAAATGCCAGTGGGAGGATAACCCTGGAGAACATTTCAGGATTGTTTGGGGTTGGAGAAACTGACACTACATTTGGGTGTGCTGCTCTGACCTTTTCATCAATGAGCCCTTAAGTCTACTAGTTTTGAGTGGGGCCTGAAGCTAAAGAAGTCCCTGCAGCAGCCACTATGGAAAACAGTATGGAGGTTCCCCCCCAAATTAAAAACAGAACTACTATGATTCACCAATTCCACTTCTGAGTATTTATTTGAAGAAAGCAAAAGATACATGCAATAGCCAAGACATGGAAACAACCTAAGTGTTCATCAGTGAATAAATGGATAAAGATAATGTGACATAGCCATATATATATATATATATATAATGGAATATTATTCAGCCATAAAAAGGAAATTCTGCCATTTGTGACAGGGTGGACTTTGAGGGCGTTGTGCTAAGAAAAATTTCAGGCAGAGAAAGAAATATTGCAATATGTCACTTACATATGGAACCTAAAAAAGAAAAAAAAACCTCATAAATACAGAGAACAGATTGGGTAAAGGAACTCAAAAGGTACAAACTTCCAGTTATAAAATAAATAAGTCCCGGGAATGTAATGTATAGCATGGTGTATATAGTTAAACTAAAAAAAAAGACCTCACAGGAGGTCATAGCTTTGGTGCATTCCATCCTCCCCTTAACTGCCAGTAAATCCAGGGACAAATGGAGTGTCTGTAGGAAACAAAGACTTGCTATGGAGCCTCTGGAAAGCCCTAATAAAAGAATCACAGCCAAGATCCCCTAGGGTCCTCCTCTGCCGATAACTACACATCTTTTAGGAAACTACTCCGAGCTCACTACTGAGCCCAGTTGAGACTAAACATTTCAGCAAGACCCCAGCTGCCCATCATGAACCAAGTGCTATTTGATCCACTGTTTCAATTATCTTCTCCTGCCTAACAATTCACCCCAAAACACAGTGTTCTAAAATAACAAACCAGATAAGAGTTTTTGATGCAACAATCAGCAAGGAAAGATATACTTCAATGCTGACTTTTAAATACCCTCCTGATTTTAAAATCACATTCATAGATATTAATAATTTAACCAATGTGTACCTTCTGCCTCACTGTGTAAATAATTTCCAGATTTTTATGGACTTAAATATTTATGTATCTGAACTGTATGAATGGGAATCTGTACAAACTACAGGAATAAACAGTAATAAGAAGTAGAAAGTCCTTCCTGTATAAATCTTCACTTCTCCAGAAGTATGATACCCCCAAAAAAATTTGGAACATGGTTACTCTGTAATCAGATGTAAATGCAAGGTAGTGTTATTACATACTCTCAAGTAAAACCTTACTAGGAAATCAATCTGGCCAACCTTGGCTGCAGAGAAAGATCTGCATCTAGTCTCTCTAGCACTAAACTCTAAAATGCATCTTCCCCCAGATAATCACAGAGATGGGTCTCCTAAGATTTCATTTTCAAGAAAAGGAGATGAATGAAATAATAACCAGAACTGAACAAATGACTGATCTTCTGGTTCCTACAGATAAGTTATGTACTGTTTTATGTATCAGCATCTGGAGGCACATTCACACTACATCTGTACAGACGTTGCCAGCCAAGATGAGCAGAATAAGCCAATTTACACACCCTCAGAGCCCTCAACCATCAAAAAAACAATCTTTGGTGAGATTTCCAGTTAAGATTCTTAGCCAAATTTCAAAAACTCCCCAAACACAGCAGTCAACTAGAATTTCCAGGGTAAGAAGTAAATATTTCACTGCTATTTCTCCCATCATTCCATAAAATCAGCAGAAACTTTGATTACTCAGAAGGTAAATCTTATCCTGCTCCAGACTACATCCCATAGAAATTACATATTGCTGGGGGCTGCACGGGCCTTGCGGGATGACACGGTCACAGTAAGGAAATGGCAGACGTGCACCGTTCCTGCCATGAGAGGCGGAAACTGGCATCTCCTTCTGCTACTATTGCTCGTGTGAAATTAAGCCTATTGCTATTGATTAGGCTTCACAATGTTCCAAGTCAGACCGATATTCCCCACACAGATACCTCATGGGAAGAAGCATATTCCCACCTCTATAACGAGGAATTTAAACAAAGCACTGCAGATGTTTGTAGAAAGGCACTCTAATGAGCCTCACAAACTTAAGACATAGATAATGAAGGGGGTTAAAGAACACAGGATTTACTATTAATTCTGGCCTGAAGAAAAAGATCCTAACTTAGGAATAAGAAACAAGAGCCAGGCATAAGTTACTGCGCATACTTATGCTAATTGGTGCCCATTATGAGGATGGGTAAGAGTAGTTACAACTTAAACCCCTATGCAAAGGCTGGCACGTCTAGGGTGTCTATGGCTTACACCTTCAATATCAAAGAACAAGGTTGACAAGAGGTTTATTTACTAACCAGCACAAATACATTCTTCCTCTGGTGAGCCAGAACACAATGACTCCTAGCCTTGTTTATGCCTGAATCTTAGCGTTATTGTTATAAACAAATGTGTTTGCTATCTGCTTCTCACTGAAAACTCCCTGCTATCTTCTTAGTTGTAAGATTTACTACCTGTTCAAACAAATGTGTGCATTATCTGCTTTTCACTGAGAATATCCTGTTATCCTATGATGTGTAAGTTACCTCATTGTAATTAGAGTAGTTTTGCAAAAATGCCTCTGTAAAACCTGTTTCTGCACCCTTTTCAAAGCATCTTATCACTGAGAATTATTTGTAAAATTTCCACTTTTTGATGTCATGATAACACTTAAATCTATAAATAAAGACACAAAACCAGACAGGGCAGAGATGATGCCCAGCTGGTGACCAAGAAAGAAACCCGGGGCTCTCTCTCAATTCATTTTTCGCCAATGCCGTCTCTCCTTCAGGGGACCCTGGACCAGCTGGAGCTGGACTCCGGCAACATATGAACTATTTCAGGTCACTACAGCCATTTAAAACATTTCTACCTCAAGTTGATGAAAACAAGGTCAGGCAGCAACTCTCTGTTCTTTGAGTAGTATTGGACCCTCTAGGGAGCATCTCACAAGTACCATCAGAGCCAATCTCATTGTCTTGCTTGCTTGGATCTTTGTGTAGCCCCTTTAAGGACCAGAAACACAGCAAATCAGAACCTATTCGTCACTAACGACCCATAACTTACCCTCCTATCCTTGTTATTGTTAAATTACTGATTTCATTCTTGGCTCAGGTGTGGGTACCTGAAACCCTTTGTCTCCCAGCTCTCTCCCAGAAATATGGATTGATCCTCTCTCATTCATAGTCTCAGACCCTGCACCCTGTCCCTGCTTAGCACCACTATAACTGCACTTTCTGCACTGTAATGTACTTGTGGGGCTCCCCTTGCACCTCACAAGACAATGGAGCATTGGACTTTGTTCATTTTGGTGAACTCAGTGCTTAACATGTGACAGTTTCTCAATCAAGGTTTTTTGAATGGATGACCTGACTTCTTGACAATAGCCCTGAATTGAACTTCTGAATTTAGCTCCTAACCACACTTTCTTTCCCAAGGTTGGGACCTTTTACTTAAATGCTGTCCCAGACTTCCTTAGTTGCCCACCCCAGCTCCAGAGCCTTTGGATCAAGATAGTGTGAAATCTTGCCATTTGCACCAATGGGGATGGAACTAGACTGTATTATGCTAAGTGAAATCAGTCAGTCAGAGAAAAATATCATATGATTTTACTCATATGTGGAATTTAAGACACAGAACAGATGAACATAAAGGAAGCAAAAATAATATAAACACAGAAAGAGACAAACCATAAGAGACTCTTAGATACAAAGAACAAACTGAGGTTTGCTGGCAGGGTGCTGGGTGGGGAGAATGGCTAAAGGGGTAAGGGACACTAAGAAGAACACTTGTTGGGGGCACCTGGGTGGCTCAGATTGTTAAGCATCCAACTTCGGCTTAGGTAATGATCTTACGGTTGGTGAGTTGGAGCTCCACATCAGGCTGTGTGCTAACAACTCAGAGACTGGAGCCTGCTTCAGATTCTATGTCTCCCTCTCTCTCTCTGCCCCTCTATGTCTCTCAAGAATAAATAAACATTAGTGGAGTTTCCTCAAAAATTTAAAAATAGAACTACCCTATCACCCAGTAATAACACTACTAGGAATTTACCCAAGGGACACAGGAGTGCTGATGCATAGGACATGTGTACCCCAATGTTTATAGGTGCGCATTCAACAATTCCAAATCAAGGAAAGAGCCTAAATGTCGATCAACTGATGAATGGATAAAGAAGGTGTGGTTTATATATACAATGGAATACTACTTGGCAATGAGGAAGAATGAAATCATGCTATTTGCAACAATGTGGATGGAACTGGAAGGTATTATGCCGAGTGAAATAAGTCAGTCAGAGAAAGACAGATATCATATGCTTTCACTCAAATGCGGAACTTGAGAAACTTAACAAAAGACCATCAGTGAAGGGAAGAGGAAAAAAATAGTTACAGAGAGGGAGGGAGGCAAATGAGAGACTCTTAAATACAGAGAACAAACTGAGGATTGATGAGGGGAGTGGGGGAGAGACGAGAGGAAAATGGGTGATGGGCATTGAGGAGGGCACTTGTTGGGATGAGCACTGGGTGTTATATGTAAGCAATGAATCACCAAAATTATAATAAATAAATAAATAAATAAGCTAAACTGGAAAGAACAAAATAAGATAAAAAATTTTAAAGATAGTGTGAAAAGATAGTGTGACATTCTGTAGCTCCCTCCTGGCCACAGCCAGCCTTGTGCTACCTAGCAACCCTTCCTTCTATCCCAAGAAAGAAATGAATGTGTCCTTGGACACAAAGGTAGAAGAACACAGATGAACCAGTGCAAATCTATCTCCACTATTTGAAATACAGTTCTAAGTGGTGCTATCTGATCTTCCAAAGACCACATACACAGTTGAGCACCTTCCAAGTGATAGGCACCGTGCTACACCTTACACACATCCCATTTAACCTCATTCTATGAGTTCTATGAAGAAGAGATTATTATCCCCATTCTACAAATGAGAAAAGTAAGATTTGAAATTTTATGTAACTAATGAAAGATAACATAGCTAAGTAGGTAGCAGGGTTAGGACTCACACCCATGTCTGTCCAACTTCAAAACCAACACCAATGCTGTTTCTACTATATCACTGAGTCATAATACAGTGGTCATAAAAACTGAGCTCTACCAAGTATACAAAATATTCTTGAAACAAGGAAAAACATATCTTCAAAATAGAAGACACTAAGACTAAGAAAAGAGTAAGGCTTGGTAAATAAGGGGGGAAATCCTTAGGTCAAAGGAATTTGATGACAGTTAAGATAGGCATAGCAATACAAAACATATCTCTGGATGAACTGGATTAATGACAGTGCAACATGTTACTGAATCATAGTGAGATTTTTAAAAATTAGGAAAATCAGACTGGCCTTCAAAAATAAGAACCTCTGATTCTTTTTAAACCATAACGCTATGTGAACAAAGAGAACACTACATAAAAACTAAGTTAATTATAAAATTGTAATCGTTTTTCCCACTCTGCTTTTTCAAGCACACAAACTGTCTCATTAGTTGGGAATATTAAATAACCCAGGCCAGAAGTGACTAGCATGCACGTAATTGTGCAACACAAAATGTTCTCTTACAGTCAGATGACTGAGCAAGATTATCAGAGAAAGCATTTTCACTTTCAGATAATCTTCGAATACTTACCTAGAAAAAGTATTTAACTATTTCCTTGATCAAGTGACAGATAGCGGTGCAGACAAAATTTACTTGGGAGGGAAAATGTTTCAATATATAAATCTGGGTTCCCTAATGTAGCATCAAGTCACCTTTGATTTGCCTCTTCTCCCCAACACCCCCTCCCAGCTATCTGACTGCTTTGATTTATTGCCAGTATTTATTTCCTTTTTTTTTTCAACTCAGTGGCTTTTTTTTAATAGTTTATTGTCCAGTTGGTTTCCATATAAGACCCAGTGCTCTTCCCCACAAGTATTTTAAAAAATATCCACAAGTCTACTTACTCAAACATTCCAGCCACACTGACCTTCCTTTGGTCCCTCAAATGTGCCAGCTCTTTCACTCCAACAGCCTCAGTCTCCCAAAAATACTCCTCACTTGGCTGCCTCCTCAATCTCCAGATCACAGCCTAAGAGTGTTACTTCCTTGGCAAGGCCTTTCCTGGTCACTGGGTGTGAAGCCATCTCCTACACTTCTGTCTTGCCCTACTCATCTCTCTTCCACCGAAGCACTGGCCACTCTGAAGAAAGATACATTCCTGTGTGAGATTACTTGCTTAACTCACTCCTACATTCACCCCATGAGAATAGGAACCCTGCTATTTTGTTCATCACTGTTTGTCCACAATCTGTATAGTGTCCAGCAACTTAGTAGGAACTAGAAAATATTTGCTAAGAAATGGATACACAGGTGTCAAAATAAGGGGAGTTATTTGGGCTAGAGATTTCAATGTAGGCATCATTAGCATATTGATGGTATCCAGAACCACAAGGCTTACATTACAGAACGTCCCTGAAATGTGTGTAAAATATTTGTTTTCATAAATAGCCTATGTTAAAGGCAACTGGAGAACTTGGTATTTTCAAGGAAGTTGTGAATCATTTTATAAAGAAAATTATACTGCATTTTATCTTTTGAGTAAATCTCTCGGTCTGGGTTGGAAATTACTTCATGCCAAGTTCAGTTATATCAGGTGAATTAAAGTCATACCTAACCTCCACCCCAAAATTTTGCTGAGCCAAAATACATAATATCCCTATGTCTCTTACCAAGCTAGTCCTCTATTAAAATAAAATGCTATCCCCAAACACATCTTCTCCATTACATTGTGACTGGCTCTAAAGAAGCCATCCCTTCTAGTCCTACACCAATTAAGGTGTTTTTTATTTAAATCAAATATTTTCACAAGTCTCATTTCTATTCATTTTTCACATCCCTATAAATTATCATTTGCTAAATCTTAATAATTCTGACCATAATAACTGCTTTGAGTTTACATGTGACTTTTCAATGTGGTACTTTATATGTTCTGAAGCTATGGCTTGATGTGTTCTTAATATCGATTTTGCAACGATGTCAGAAAACTTAATGTCTACACACATTCAATGCATTGTTTCCCAAAGCCACCTTTTTCAAAGGAAAATGTATTTATTGTTTAGTTTGTACAACTATGTCTGCCATTTTAGAACCATTTGATTCCTGAGGTGCCTGGGTGGCTCAGTCAGTTAAGCATTGGACTCTTGATTTTGGCTCAGGTCATGATCTCACAGTTGTGGGATCGAGCCCCACATCAGGCTCTGTGCTGATACCACAGAGCCTGCTTGGGATTCATTCTCTCTCTCTCTCTCTCTCTCTCTCTCTCTCTCTCTCTCTCTCTCTCTCTCTCTCTCTCTGTCCCTCCCTCTTTCTCTCTCTCTGTCCCACCCTCCAAAATAAGTAAATAAATATTTTTTAAAAATCTGATCCCTCGCAAGAAGATTTCATAAAACTGTTACCCTTCATCCTCTCTAATCAATCCACCATCAACTCCTGAAGTCTTACTTCCAAAATCTCTCTTATATCTATTCACTCCTCTCTATCTCTACCATTTGTATCCTAGCACCATGTCTTCTGGCTAGAGAGTGCAGCAGTAGCTCCTCACTGGTCTGCCTACTCCCACTCTGGCCCTTCAATCCATTTTCCTTAGTCAGGCTGTTCTTGCCAGACTCTGTTCTTTTTGGCCCCACCATGCCACACCAGTCTGCTTCTCTCACACACACTCTCCCTACTGTCTAAGCACAGTGACCTCAGAGCCACCTGGACACTGCCTGCTCCCACACACACACCACAGCCCCTTCACATATGCTGGCCCACATTCTTCTTCACCTCTTTGTCTAACTGCTCCCACCCTTCAGATTTCAGCTGAAGCTTTACTACCTCAGGGAAGGTTCCCTGATCAATGAATTCCATCAAATCCCCGGGATGCAGACACGCAGTGGACCATGAGCCTCTATTCCAGAGCCTCTTTGCAGGTGTAGCCCTTTTACAAGTCTGCAAGCCCATCAGACCGGACTTGCATTTGTTTACCTTCCTACGCCAACAATTAGCCCCTCCTTAAAATATTTTTATGGGATCTCTTCTTACTCCAATTTTACAAAAAAAGGAAACAGAGACTCAAAGAGCTTATATATTTTGTCCAATGTCACACTGCTCCTAACCGATAGAGCTAAAATTTCAAAACTTAAGTTCACACAAAAGACAAAATGGCATGAACAATATGATTAATCTTATTAGGAATACATGTGCAAGTGGTCCAGAAGTGGAAGACAATATGCATATACAAGGAAAGCTACGTTAAGGTGATAAGATTGTAAGGTGCTTTTTATTGTTGGCTGTGTTTTGGTTGTTTTTTGGTTTTGGTTTTGTTTTTTTACTTTTTAAAAATAAAAAAAATTATCATTCTAAGAATTCAGAGTCTCTTCAGCGCTGCTTTCCTCCACCTGTGAGTTGAGCCATCCACTTAGCAATCATCCCTGCTCACAGCAGTTGCTCCCCTGCTCTACTCTAAGTCCCATGAACCATTGCTGGATCAAAGGCCTCCTAGATAGGATGCTACTGGTTCTGGTGGGTCTCAGGACAGAGATGACTGTGGGGCAGGACCCACACTCTTTTATTGCCCCATCCCTGGATTCTTCACTGTACCAATAGATCAGACTTTACTAGCAGGTTAAGTATAGCCAAAGGAAATTATAATGTGGAGGTAGAATGTCTTTTAACCACATGATAAATAAGACTTCCATTAAAATCTAAAGGGAAAGTATAAAAGTTAAAACCCTTCACAGTGCTGTCTTGTTGGTTACATCCTAGTTTCTAATCTTGCTCCCTTGTCTCCAACAAACCTCCAGACTGAGACACTCTCTCTCCTTTTGGATAACCTCATCTTCTAACCCTTGAGAATTGGTCTTGTTCTAGAATACCTCCTCCAATTCTCCACCTGGCCCAGTTCTGAGTAAACTGTAAGTTATAGTAATCACTCAACAAAATATTTCTCTTAATCTGATTTGTTCCAACCAGAATGTCATCATCGGGAATATTTTAGAACCATTCATGGTAGGCTTTGACAGCTCACACCTGGATTTTGGGGGTCTCTCTATCACTATGAGGAGCAATTGTGCCTTTCTGTACTTCCTGATCATCTAGTGATTAAGTATTGGCTCAAAAGCCTACACATATACCTCCAATGACAAATATTAAGCCCCAGAGTCAATATAGCCCAAATCTAGACAAAAGAAGTCTAGTGGTTTTCCCTATGTATATAATCTGCCCCTCTGGAAAAAATAGGTGGGGAAAGGGAGGGAGGCAAATCATGAGAAACTCTTGAATGCTGAGAACAAGCTTAGGGCTGATGGGGGAGGGGGAGAGGAGAAGGGGAGTGATGGGTATGGAGGAGGGCACTTGCGGGGATGAGCACTGGGATGTTATATGGAAACCAACTTGACAATAAACTATAAAAGAAAAAAAGGATAGAAGGAAAAATAGAAGGGAAAAAAGAAGAAGAATGGAAATACATTTTTGTTGAAGGTAAAAGAAAGTAATTTTGTCCTAAATGAGACTAGTTGTTTCAGGTAATAAAATAGCTTGGGACAAAGTCTAAGTGCAGAGGAAAGTTGTAGAAGTTTCATTAAGGAAAATCTATGGGGAAAAAATTTATGTATGGTTAGGACAGACTAAAACAATAAATTTTAAAAATACATTGATACAAGATTAAAATTCTACTTTTCTCTCTATTAAAAAAATCTGCCCCTCTGTCTACAGTAAAGACAATGTGCATTATTATAAGGAATTCCCTCTATTCATCCTCTTACGTTCATGTGATTCCCTGGGGATTACCAGTAAATAAGAAACACCTAAGTACCACTTGTTGGTACTCCTTAGCTAAACAAATTTCCAGAAAAAAAAACATGAAATTTAAATGTTTTAATTTAATTTTTCGATCAAGGTTTTGAGACAAGTACTCTCCAACAATCTGTCAGTTTAGCTGAATATATGGAATCCTAGGTTGGCATCTATTAAGTTACCTTCCACTAGCATTTTAAAGATGACATTCCATTTCCTTCTGCGATTTATTAATGCTGATAAGAAGTCACTATCAGTTCAATTGTCCTTAATAAGTACTCTTGTGCTCACTTCAGCAACACATATACTTTATAAGTACTCTGCTTCTTCTCTCTAGAAACCTTTAAGATTTTTATTTGTCCTTGATTTACAGATGCTCCACAAAGGTTCTAGATAGAAATTTGGCTTTGTTTCTCTTGACCCAGACTGATAGTCTCCTTTGATCTGAAAATTTATTCTTTTTTCAGTTCTAAAATTTATCAGCCATTTCTCTTTGGATATTCCTTCTTCCTCATTTCTTCTGTTCTTCTTGATCCTATTAAATATATGTAGAAAGTTTTCAGTCTAATTGCTTTCAGATTTTCTCTCTTCTCTGTACACTGTATTGATTTTCTCAAATCCATCTTCCAATTTATTGTTATATTCAACTATGTCTAATCTATTGTTTAACCTATTAAGTTTTCATTCCAATGTCTCTTATATTTCCACATGTACTACTTAGTTCTTTTTCTAATCTCCTAGTTCATTTTTCATACTCTTATTCTTCTATCAGCTTTGTTCCTTGTTTCCTCTCCTGAATAATGTTAGATATACTATATGTAAAATCTATTTTAGATAGTTCTAAAACCAGTTCTTGTGGTATCGGTTCTCCTGTTAGTTGTATCTGCTGGCTCCTCGGGTGTGATTCCTTTCCTTGTGGAATTTGCAATGTTTTTTTATCTGCATCAGCATCGTTTCTGTGGGATCCCCATGAATGATCTCTGGCCATCTCTAGAGAACAATTTCCCATTTGTATCTGCTGAAATTCAGTTAGTAAATATATGTTAATTTTTCAAGTTGGCATGCCACAAGAATAATATATCAGAACGCTACTTCCAGCTTTCCTGGGCTGGTGAGCCACATTTGTCTAGTACCATTCACTGGGTTGGGCACAGTTCCACAAGGCTTCTGGCTCCACGCAGAGGGCTCAGTTCCACTGCCTCCTACAGTCCTGAGACCTCATCTCCTCATCACTCATTTGTATGAGTGTTAAAGTTCCAGACCCTGGCCCAAATGCACTTTATCTGGATCTACGAACCCCAAGTTCTACTTCAGCTTCGTAACCCCCTTGCCACTCTAGCTTTGCATTTCCTCTACATATTTTGCACCTGAACATTGCCGTGTTTTAAAGCCTGGCTCCATCATTTTAATTCAAATTATTTTAATTTATATTCCATTTCTGTTTTTCAAAGTGAAATGCTTTTTCTTTATCTATAATATGCTATAGTAGTCAAAAATTATTGCATAATCTTGGGATGCCCGGGTGGCTCCGACAGTAAGGCATCTGACTTTGGCTCAGATCATGATCTCACAGCTCATGAGTTCAAGCCCCGCATCAGGCTCTGTGCTGACAGCTCAGAGCCTGGAGCCTACTTCAGATTCTGTGTGTGTGTCTCTCTCTCTCTGCTCCTCCCCGACTTGTACTCTGTCTCTGTCTCTCAAAAATAAGTAAAAACATTTTTTTAAGTTTTTAAAAATTATTGCATAATCTCCATTCATGTGGAAAGACAGTGTGAGGATTAATCATTCTCAAAAATAAATGTTCCCTACAGTTGGAATTAAATTTTCTGGAGAAAGAAAGAGGCAGGACCTAACTCTGAATAAGTAGGTTCCAAGGCTCAGGACGCTTTATATCCCAAACCTATGTAACCTTGAACCTACATGAAATACCTTGTCCTTCATCACAGTCCATCATAACCAGAGGCTGTCAATTTGGATCCTCCTAGTTGTCAAAGAAATGAATATCCCATTGATTGTAACATCTCCAGGACTATTAAAAATGTTTTCAAAATGCTGGGGATCTTTACTATCGTTTTTCATGCAGAATTTGGGCATAAAAACAGAAGCCACACTTGATTTTTAAGTAATAAAAAGATTAACATAGGGAAATAGAGGTTTTTACCACTATTGGAAGGCTGAGGAGCAGATGTCAATTCTGGACATCTCCAAGTGCAGGGAGTCCAATGACACCTGAAGCAACAAAACAGGCGAACTTCCGAGAGTTGTCGCTGCCACTGAGAGCCTTCACCAAGAACCCCAGGAGGATTTTCAACAGCCATGGGGCAAAATGCACACCTGCCAACTGCTAGTGATGGCATGCCTGCTGTAAGATAATGGTTTCTTTCCCTCGACCTTCAATATCTCATTTCAGGTAGGCTACCAGCACCTGAGGAAGCTACCGCAACTGATTTACCATGTTGAGAGAAACAAAAGAGATAGGAATGACTTGGGATAGAGATGGTACAAAGTGTGTAAGAGAAGGAGCTGCAATATTAACTTTAGCCATAGTTACACAAACCTTCACACTAGAAAACATCAATATGGGAACTTAATGCATGAAATAAAAAGTGCAAGCAAACTATTCTTTCACAGATTTTTGCATACAATGTGATATCAAAGAACCATGGCAGAAACAAACCTAGAAAAGAAAAATGAAAAGGAAAATACTTTTGCAACAACAATGATAATAGCTAACATTTATTGGACACTCATTCTGTGCCAGACAGTGTGTTGAGTGCTTTACAAATAACGTGAGTTAGTTTGGGTCAAGAATATTAATATTAAGAAAACATTTAAAAGGATAACTTTCCTCAATGGCCACAGTTCCTATTTGTCAAAGCATTATTTTAAGTCTCTTTAAGGCTATGCCTAAGGTGTTTAGAATCAGAGTCTATTCCTGTCTACTAAGAACAAATTTAGGCTAACGTTTATCCCACACATTGTTTTTACCATTTGTTAAGTGGAGATGGAAACCCATAAGCCTAACAATGTTGCTTAGAAACTACAAATCAGCATAGAATAGCACTCTACAAGGACAGTAGGACCACAACCATTTGACAGTTCTGCAAAGACATAGTCCAGCACACATTGGATAACTGCTTCAGGGCTAAATGTCTTAACCCCTGGTTTCTTTTAGGTGGTGGAAGAGTCCCAAAATAACCATTTCCTAAGGTGAAATTTATAGTATAAACAGTCACGAAAAACAAGAATGGCATGTAATTATAAGAACAGCTGAGGACAAGAAGGACTTTGTTGAGCTTTGTTCACCACAGGGATGACAGTGATAGGACCTCTTGGGAGCAGAGGATATATGCTCATTCATTCCATAGATACGAGAATAGATATTAAGTACCAGGTATTACATTAGATAACGAGAATGCAATGACAATAAGATACTGTCTCTGCTCTCCAGGGGCTTACACTCTTGTATGGTAGGAAAACACGAAATGTGACAAAGGTAACTTTAATTACTTGTTTACTATTTTCTTTCTATAAAATAAAAACAGGCTTTGCTCTGCATAGGTCCTGTCATGTCTAATACTCTTCTCAGATAAACTGTCTAGCATCTCATTGCAGATGGGGCAATCTCAGTTACTCTTGTTTTGTATCTCAGAAGCTGTTCAACAATGTCCAAGTAGCACAGTTCAGAGGAGGGCATTTAACACAATAGCTACTCACCTGTAAGCTATCTGCAAACGATGCATATAGAAAGACAAAAGAAGGGATTGGTAAATCACAGCTTCAAGGAAACTAAAACAAATAGGCAAAAGCAATAAGTAATAGAAATCTAGCATAGAAAGACAGGAAGCCAGATCAGTAAGAGGAGAAAGATGCAAAATGATACAATAACTTTAACTTCTGGTCAATGAAGTAACAGGACCAGGTTACTGAAACAACTAACAGGACCCATCTGAAACAACTAAAATCCCAGATAAATATATTAAACAACAGTTTTCAATATACTGGACACCAGGCAATGAGGGACACTGATTCCTAAAAGATGGGAAAGAAACAAGGTGAGCCCAGCCACCGCCCCAGCTTCTTGCCTCAAGAGAGTTTCCAGACACTCAAGAAAGGTGAAGCCTGGCAGATTTCCTGAGGTGGTAAGACAGAGCTGGAAGCCTAGGCAGATCAAGTCAAGGAGACCCAACAAAAGACAGTGCCAGAGAAAGAGAGCTAAGCAGATTAATAATTCTGGACATCTAAAGAGGGTTCTCCTCAAATATTTAGCTGAGTACTGATCAGAACATGTGTGTGAGGAAACCACCTAAACCTGAAAAAAGACACACTGGGAATTATTAGAGGTAACTGTTAGAGTACTCAAAAGAAGCAGAACCAACAGGACATGAATATATAGAGTGATAGGTTTACTTTAAGGAATTGGCTCATGCAGTTGTAGAAGCTTGGTAAATCTAAAGTCTCCGGGGTAGGCCAGCAAGCTGGAGAACCAGGGAAGAGTTGCAGTTTGAGTCACAAGGAAATCTGCTGGCAAAATCCCTTCTTGTTCTAGAAGTCAGTCTTTGTTTTATTAAGGCCTTCAACTGACTGGAGAACTATTTGGTTTACTTAAAGTCTACCAACTTAAATGCTAATCTCATCCAAACACCAACTTCACAGAAACATTCTGAATAATCCTTGACCAAATATCTGAGCACCATGGCCCAGCCAAGTGATACATAACATAAACCATCATAGAAACAATACCTGTGCTTACACCTGACCAGGAATAGTGCTTCTCTTCACCAGCCACACTTTAAAAACAAAACCCTCATATTTCATAGGGCATCAGGTAGACTAGTCAGAAAGGTCTTGCCTCAGTAGTGGGAAAAATTTAACTCTAGACTGAATTCTACTCTGGTCCTGTGTAACAAAGATTAAAAGCAAGACTCACAAGGATCAAAGTGTTTCTATGAAATTTAACTGCAGAACAAACAGACACATAGACAGTGTTCAGGAATATTTATAAGACTACAAAAATATCTCATATCCAAGAAGTTAAAACACAATGACTGCCATCCAATCAATAATTACCTGGCATGCAAAATAAAGTAAGAAAATATAGCCTAGGGGTGCCTAGGGGTGCCTAGGGGTGCAGTTAAGCTTCTGACTTGAATTCAGGTCAGCTTGTGGGTTCAAGCCCTGCCTCAGGCTCTGTGCTGACAGCTCAGAGCCTGGAGCCTGCTTCAAATTCTGTTGTCTCCCTCTCTCTCTGCCCCTCCTCAACTCATATTCTGTCTCTGTCTTTCAAAAATAAATATACGTGGGGAACAAAAGAAAATATAGCCTATAAAAAGGAGAAAAATAATCAAGACTGATACAGAATTTAAACACATAGTAAAATTAGTAGAGAAATACATTTGAAAATTTCTTATAACTATATATCATGTCAAATATTTAGAGGAAAGACAGCATATTAAGTAGAGAGATGGAAGATGTATTTTTTAAAGATGCAAATTGAACTCTAGAGATGAAAACTATAATATCTTTAAGAAAAAACACTGGATGAGATTAATAGCAGATTGCACATTCTAGGAGAAAAGATAAGTGAACTTGAGATTTGGACTAAAAACATAAAACCCAATTATATATTGCCTTCTAAAAATTCACTTTAAACATAAAGACATAAATAAGTTAAAAAGATGAGAGAAAATATATAATGTTAACACTAATCAAAATAAAGCTTCACTGGCTAGAATAACATCAAACAAAGTAAAATCGAGGGTAAAGAATGTTACCAGAGACAAAGAGTGTCATTTCATAATGATAAATACTTCAGTTCCTTAAAGGACATAATAATCATAAAAGTTTATGACATAAAAGTTTATAACTTATAGTGAAAGATTCCAATATCCCTCTCTCAATAATTGATAAAGGAGGTACACAGAAAAATCAGTAATATGGAAGCCATAAAGAATACTATTGTTTTGGATCGAATTGTAGCCACCAAAAAGATACGTTCAGGCCATAATCCCTGGTACCTGTGAATGTGACCTTATTTGGAAATAATATCTTTATAGATGTAATCAAGTTAAGGTAAGGCTGTACTGAATTTGGAGGGTGGGGAGTGATGTATCCTAATCCAACGAATGGTGTCTTAGGAAAAGAGGGACATTTGGACCCAGGAAGAAGACCATGTGACACCATGACAGCAGAGATTGCAGTGATACATCTTCAAGGCAAGGAATACCAAGTATTGCCAACAACCACCAGAAGCTTAAAAGAGGCAAGGGAAGGCCCTCCCCAAGAGCCTCTAGAGGTAGCACAGCCCTGCTAACACTCTCATTTCTGATTTCCAGCCCCCAGAACTCCAAAGTGATAAGATTCTACTGTTTTAAGGCACTCAGTTTGTGGCAGTTTGTTACAGTCACCGTAAGAAACTAATAAAACTGTCAACCAATTTGTTCTAATTGACATTTATAGAATACTCCACCTAACAGCAGAAAATTCTTTTCAAGAGGGCAAGTTTTGAGATGTGGCCCATATTCTGGGTCATAAAACAGGCCACAATAAATGTAAAATTATTCAAACCATACAAAGTATATTCTCTGATCACAAAGGAAATAAATTATAAATTAATAAACGATAACTGGAAAATCCCCAAATATTTGAAAATGAAGTAATACTCTCCCAAATAACCCACAGATCAAAAAGAAGACTAAGAGAAAATATTTGCAAGTCACATGTTTGATAAAGGTCTTATAACTAGCATATGCGAAGAATTTTCAAAACTCAATCATAAGGAAATAAACGGTCTGAGAAAATATGGACAAAATATTTTAATAGGCACTTCACAAAAGAAGATATATGAGTGGCAAATCATCACATGAAAAGATTTTCAGTTAGTCATTACAGAGGTGAAAATTAAATGACAATGAAACAATATACTAGAACAACCAAAAAAAAATTAAAAGACTGATGACAGCAAGAGATGGAGAGAAGTCGCTGGAACTCCTTTTTTTTTTTTTAATGTTTATTTATTTTTGAGAAAGGTCAAGAGGGGAAGGGGCAGAAGAGAGGGAGACAGAGAATCCTAAGCAGGCTCCTCACTCCCAGCACAGAGCCTGATGCAGGGCTCAAACCCATGAACCGTGAGATCATGACCTAAGTTGACATCAAGAGTCAGATGCTTGGGGAACCTGGGTGGCTCAGTTGGTTAGGTGCCAACTTCAGCTCAGGTCAGGATCTCTCAGTTCGTGGGTTTGAGCCCTGCATTGGTCTCTGTGCTGACTGCTCAGAGCCTAGAGCCTGCTTGGGATTCTGTGTCTCTCTCTCTGCCCCTTACCCGCTCATGCTCTGTTTCTCCCTGTCTCTCAAAAATAAATAAACATTAAAAAGAAGAAGAAGAAGAAGTCAGATGCTTTACTGAGCCACGCAGTCGCCCTAGTAACTAGAACTCTTATATAAAATATACATTCTTGGTTAGGTTTACTCCTAGGTATTTGATACTTTTTCGTGCAATCATAAATGGGATCAGTTTCTTGATTTCTCTTTCGGCTGCTTCATTTTTGGTGTATAGGAATGCAACTGATTTCTGTACATTGATTTTGTATCCTGCAATTTTACTGAATTCATTAATCAGTTCTAGAAGGCTTCTGGTGGAGTCACTTGGGTTTTCCACGTAGAGTATCATGTCATCTGCGAAAAGTGAAAGTTTGACTTCTTCCTTGCCAATTCTGATGCCTTTTCTTTCCTTTTGTTGTCTAATTGCTGATGCTAGGACTTCCAGCACTATGTTAAACAGCAGTGGTGACAGTGGGCACCCCTGTCGTGTTCCTGATCTCAGGGAGAAACCTCTCAGTTTTTCCCCATTGAGGATAATCTTGGCTGTGGGCTTTTCATAAACTGCTTTTATAATGTTTAGGTAAGTTCCTTCTATTCCGACTTTCTCAAGGGTTTTTATTAAGAAAGGGTGCTATATTTTGTCAAATGCTTTTTCTGCATCTATCGACAGGATCATATGGTTTTTTTCCCTTCTTTTGTTAATATGATGGATCACATTGATGGATTTGCGAATATTGAACCAGCCCTGTAACCCAGGAATGAATCCCACTTGATCATGATGGATAATTCTTTTTTTTTCTCCATAATATTTTATTGTCAAATTGTTTTCCATACAATACCCAGTGCTCTTCCCCTCAAGTGCCCTCCACCATCACCACCACCTGTCTTCCCCCCTCCCCCCTCCCCCCCAACCCTCAGTTCATTCTCAGCTTTCAATAGTCTCTCAAGTTCTGCATCCCTCTCTCTCCCCAACTCTCTCTCCCTCCTCCGTTCCCCCTGGTTCTCCATTAGGTCTCTCCTGTTTTCCTGCTAGACCTA